>NC_044563.1:1871376-2183272 GCF_007565055.1 Rhinopithecus roxellana | reverse complement strand
GACCTCAGAGTCACAGGCTTGACGTGGTCCCAGCTCCCAGACCCTCTGCCCAGGCAGCCTGGCTTGGTCCCTTGCTGTGCCAGGCAGCTCACCGCCACCCGGGCCAACTGTTACCCACAGCTGGGACACCACAAAGGTCTTTACCGGCCCCGAGCCAGCCTTGAGCCAAAGGCAAGACTCGCAAAGGTGGGCAGGTCGCACATCGTCCCTGGGTGCCAGGGTGCACAGCGTGCATAGGAGAACAATGCAGACATAGGCAACCAGCGGCCACACAGTGAGGAAGGGCTGAGAAAGAGAGGTCGTCCGGGACCTGCAGGTGCTGAACAGGGGGCAGGGAGAGGAAGGGTCCCTTGGGCTGACAGGAGGTGAGGTCTCTCCCAGAGGCCTGTAAGTGCCACCTTGCAGTTGGGGGGGCCTCTGATGGCACATGAGTGCAGCTCTGAAGCCAGCATTTCAGAGAGACCCCATGGCAGCACCACATGGGAAGGGTGGGAGGAGGAGACACTGTCGGTAGGGGACTTGGCAGAGGGAAGTCGTGCAGCATCCAGGTGGGCAGGAGGGGCTCCCAGGGCCTGTATGAGAACACGTCCTAGTGGCCTTGTCATCACTGGCCACATGAGCCTGAGAAAAGGCCGAGTGGAGAATGTGCCCCCACACTGGTGGGCTCCTGGGTGATAGTCCCAGATAGACACAGCAGCTGGCGAGGGGCACCTGCAGCCCTCACTCCCACCCAGCACCCAGGGACAGGCAGGCAAGGGCACAAGCCCAGTCTTCCAAGGCCCAAGCATCACACATACAGGTCCATGTGGTCCCCCAACCCTGGCAAACCCCACAACCCCTGCCCTGCTCCTGTGCAGGCCTGTCACCTGGGGCCCCCACTCCAGTCCTCCCTGCACAGTGTGTGCAGCTTCCGAGGGAGCCCCGTTTCACAGGACCTGTGGTTCCTAGGGAGTGGGACCAGGAATCCAATGTGGACCCCTGCTGGGCGTGGGCGGCCAGCATGCTCACGCTGGGACCAAGGTGGGTTTACGGGCCTGATTTACGGTCTCCTGGGAAGGAGAAACTGTGAAGTCATAAAACCAGGCCAAGGGTGGGAGCTCACAGCCCCCCCATAGCTGAGCCAGGAGCCCGGCAGGACTGCGACTGGCCCCTGATAGCCTGGGCCTTGCCTGGGGCAGCAAGCTCAGGAGGCCTGCAGGGGGGACCCCAGCCAGCAGGGGCTGCCCAGGCCCTGGGCCTTCCTGGGGGACATCAGGCCCAGTGCACCCAGAGGAGCTGACACTGCTCCCAGCCACTGCACTGGGCAGAGGCCCTATCCCTAGTGGGCACTTGTCATTCAACCTAGCAATGACCACCCTCTGGGCCCCTCAGCAGCTGTTCCTCAGGGCAGCCCTGGCCCTGCGGTGACCAACAAGAGAGACCCACAGGGATGCAGTTCTCAAGTGGCTTCTGTGCTAAGTCCTTGCTTATGTTAACAGGGCAGTCCCATTCTCCGGTGGGTCCTGGAGAGCCTGGAGTGACAGAGCCAGAGCCCAGCGTCCCAGAGCTTGGTACTGCCTGCCTTCCACCCACCCCCAGAACCTTCCTGCCAATGATGCTCCAGGGCTCTGCCTTTCCCAGCCCACTGGCCTTGTGAGCCCAGAGGGAGGCCCATGCCGTCCATCGCCAGCCCTCACCTCCAGGCACCAGGGCCTCCCGAGCCCTGAGGGATGCCAGGCCCTCCAGAAGGCACCAACTGCACAGCTGGGTCCTACCTCCCTTGGGGACAATCACCTGGCCACCCCACTCCCAGACTCAGCCCTCAGGTTGTTGTGCGGTGGGGGGGAGCATGGGAGCGCAGGGGAGCCTCAGAGCCAACCACGTCCACTCCTGGCATGGCCACGGCCGTGCCTCCTCTCCAGCCCACAGGGCATGGCCCTTGATGGGAGTGGCTTTGCAGGAAGACAGGCTCCAACGCCCCATGCTCACCTCATCACCACAGAAGCCAAGGCTTCCACAAGCAGGGTATGCCCCACAGGCCAGCCAGACGGACACAGGGGCCAATGGTGGTTCCGACAGGTGGCCATGAGGGCTGGAAGCAACACTAACAGTGACCAAAATGTCAGTGACCAAAATGTCAGTGACTAGGGCCTTGCAGGTACCGCACCTGAATGAGTGACGCTGCCGCCGGGATCTGCCGGTTGAAGTGCTTCTGCCTCTGCTTCTGCTGCACCTTCAGGGCAAACCCTGAGCCGAGAATCCCCTGGGAAGGAATGGACAGGAGGGTCCCGTCCACACAGGCCACTGCCAGCTGGGTGCGGCCTCAGGACATGGTTGCCAGACACAGTTGTGGGAAGGCCAGGCATGGTCAGTGCTGGAAGTCCCCCAAGTCCCACCTCGGGCCCAGCCTGCCTGTCCTGGGCCAGCATGGGGGGCAGAACTTATACCACAGGGCTTATCCAGCAAGGGGCCCAGTCCCATGGGGTGGGGCTAGAGCCTCTCTAACCCACTCCCAGGGACCATTCTGGGGGCCAGGTGGGCTGGCCCATCTGTATGCACCCAGGAAGGGGTCATACCACTGGGATGGGGGTCGCAAGTGAGAAGTCAGCCCTTCTCAGTCACTGCTGCTGCCGCCCTGCCCAAGGACGGCTGATGGGATGCAAAGGACCCACCCACAAGCTAGAGAACTCCTGGTCTACAGAGGGGATCACATGGTCCATATGCATATGTGATGCACACGCACACACAATAGATATGCACACTAACACACACTAACACACGCACTAACACAAACACACACTAACACACACACTAACAAACACTAACACTAACACAAACACACACAAACACTAACACACTAATGCACACTAACACTAAAACACTAACACACACTAACAAACACACTAACACGTCTGTCTACATGTCATGTGCACACACACATATACAGCACATAGATGTATAGTATATATACCTGTGACACCAGATACATAAATACACATATGCAAACATACTGATATACATGTATAACGCATACATGTGCACACAACACACCACACATACTAAATACAACATATGCACATACAATGCGTATACACAGTATGCACGCACATATACGGTACAATACACACCCATGTGATACATATACACATATCCATAGTATACAAGTAACATAAAATTATACACACAGCACAAACACATATGCACATACACACATAACACACATACACCCACATATGGGCATTGCGAACTAGACACATCACCTAACAATCTGTGGTTTCTGGAAAGGCCATGGAACAAACTCCCTCCCCGGCCAGCCACAGCATGGAAGCGCCCTATCCAGGCGCAAGATTCTGCCTCCATGGGGCGTGGTAGCAGCATTGCCCACCCCCCAGGGCTGAGTAAGCAGGCCTGTCCCACACTGTGTCCATGCACAGCCACTCTAGGCTGCCTCCCACACTGCCTGCAAGGACCCCAATGGGGACTGCAAACAGGAAGTCTGCATCCAGGGCCCCAGGGAGGGCAAGTGGAGCTCTGGGGTATAGCACCTTCTAGAAGGGAAGCACCCTCTTGGTTCTGAATATAAGTGGGTCTGCTCAGAGGGAGGGGCCTGCAGCCACCCCAGGGCCCCAGTTGTCCGAGGAGCTGGGGAAAACACACCATGGAGCACCTACCGCTGGGAGCGCAAAGAAGGAGATGGCAAAGACAGAGAAGCAGGAGGCAATGGTCTTCCCGACCCACGTCTGGGGCACCTTGTCCCCATAGCCAATGGTGGTGACTGTGACCTGCAGGAAGAGGGACAGTGGTCAGCCATGGATGGGACTGGAGCCTTGGGAGGGCCACCTGCCTAACCCAAACCCACCACTCTGATGAGCGGAGAGGCCCATAAGAGACCCTGACCACCAGGACGACCCCGTGTGACTCGGCGAAAGCACCAGGAACAGAGCAGCGGGACGGCGCGTGTCTCCCAGGCTCTCGGCGTCACACACAAGGCATGTCCCACCAGCACATGCAAGGAGCCCAGCACCCACAAAGAGCCGGGCCTGCTGGCTGGGAACGTGGGCCTGAGAGTTCACCCCGCACCTGCTGCCTCATCTGCCTGCCTGTCCCCAGGAGGCTGGGCCCCTGGACCACCGACGTTGCTGTGTGCCGGCCCCCAGGAGACCGGTAGCTCCCACTGAGGCCGGTCGTCGACAAAGAGCAGGGGCTGGGATGACGCGCTGCTTCCTGACGACACTCCAGGGCACCAGATGTTTTATTTTCCTCTTTTCTGAGAGTACAAGATGCAGCTCAAGCCTTCTTCTTGGTGGGAGAGCCATCCGTCCAGGACGTGTGGTGGGACAATAGGAGGCTCCCCACACCCATGCCTCCTGCTGGCATCTGAGGTTTGCTTCCTGGGGCTTCCAGCCTGAGCCTGGAAATGTCATCCTGCAGGACTTAGGAGCCCACCCTGTGCGGGCTGCCTGCTGGGTTCTTCAGGAGCTGGCGCTGAGCCCAATAAGGAGACCCAGAGTGGCCCTGAGGCACAGCTCACCCTGTAGACACACAGGCTCATGCCCAGGGTCACCTGGACAGCTGGCATGGTGGCCCAGACCAAGGCTGTGGCTGCGGGAGGTCTTTGCAGCCCTGCTGTGGGCACCACACTCAGCTATTAGCCCAGCATTTACCCGCGTGGGGCTTCTGGTCAAGGCCAAGTAACAGCCACTGCTTGCAGGCCCAGGAATGCCCTAGCTGGGAACCACATGGAGACCCCCATTGGATTCTCGGCCCTATGGGCCCAGTGCTGATGGCAGGAAGGCCTGAGGCCTGTTTAACACACTCTGATGGAAGGGCAAGAACAATTCCCGGCCCACCTGAACCCCCATGAGACCAGGGTCCCCGGGCCTCCCCATGGTTTCCACCAGCCACTGAAGAGGAGGAAGGGTGGGGAGAATCCCCGTGACCACCGCTGGGCAGGCGTACACAGGCGCACACGTGGAGAAGCAGGTGCCCACGGCTCATGTGACTGCCCAGAACTGCCAGAGCAGGAGGCTTGGAGGCTCAGGCAGCAGAAGGGGCCACATTATGGGAAACCAGGATGTGCTGATGAGCACATTAACGAACACTGACAAATGCCAGCCACCGCCGTCAGGCCGCGGGGCAGGACAGGCCTCTGCTGAGCCCTGGCCGTCACCCAGGCCCCTGCTCCACTAATGCTCTGACCGCACGTTCGCTTATGGTCAGGACGCTGCTGCAGAGGCTGCTCGCAGGTTATCTCCTGCAACTGCACACGGAGCTCTCCCTGCAGTGCCGCTGTTCTTAAGAGACACCCACATGCACCCATGCCCCCACCATACACACAATGTGCACAGGAAGCTGTTTACTGCCAGGCCCTTTCTGTGGGCCACCCGGCTCTGTGTGCGTGGGCACACACCCACAAACATGCCTCATGCAGAGATGGGACGCTCCACACATGCACATGTGTGTGCGCACACATACACACTGAAACATACAATGACCCAGTTGGTACACACACGTGCGTCACACACGTGACAAGGTCATGTAAAAAGGGAGCTGGTCCCCATGTCCGAGCCTGACACTCTCAGGGCACACTGAGGTGCAGACACCTTGAACATGCAGCGCAGGCACAGAGTGCAGCCACGTCCCTGCAGGGTGCAGCCAGGCCATGGGTGAGGCTGACAGTGACTGGCAGAGAGGGGGGCCCTGGGGAAGCCCAAGGCCCTTGTCTGCAGGGTGTCCTCCCCAGAGGGCCTGCACCCACATGCACAGGCTGGGCTGCCGCTAACTTCCCCAGGGGGCCCATGTGCACTGGGGTGGGGAGTTGCAGAGGCAGACACAGGGCTGCAAATTGGGCGGGGCATCGGAGACCCTGTGCCAGTCCTGCCCTGGGGAGCAACTCCCACCTGGTGAGCTCTCAGCCCAGAGGCTCAGAGCCTAGGGGCCCAGCACATCCACTATTTACCAAGTCTGCAGCAAGTCCAAGAAAGCACACACGGGTGGCCCATTAACGGGCCTAGAAGGGCCTGGGCAGAGCGGGGACCCTGGCCTATCCTGGCCTTAAGCTCAGAGGGCCCCTGCAGCCTGGACAGGTAACAAGAGGGCTCCAGAGTCTGTCTAATCCAGATTTCTTGGGGGGACACTCACTCCTTCAGTATGAACATGCTGATTCCTCCTATTCATCCCTCAAACCTGTGCCTGGGCCTGCACAGCCCCTGCTGATGCCCTGAGGCAGTGCTCACCCCTCCACTCCTGGCTCTGCCTCTGCTCTGCAGAAGAGGCCCTCTCAGCACCGTCCGCCTGGCTGGCATGTGCAGCCCGAGACTTGAGGTGCAGCCCGAGACTTGAGAAACAGCCCAGCACAGGCCCAAGTCCCACCCCACCTGGACATCCTCCTAGCACTGGGTCCCGAAGGACAAGATTAGGCCGAAGAAAGCGGGGGTGGTGGGGTGTGGCAGAGCAGTGCCCAAGGTGGGGGCCAGGTACGAGAAGCAGGTACTGTGTCCAGGACAGGGCTGAGTCTGCGTTCCCCAGGCAAATGTGCACTGATGATCTGCTGGGGCCGGGCTCAGGGACGGCAGCCCTCGCTATGGCTGGGGGGCACTAACGGGTGCTCTTGCTCCCACCCAAGCATGAGCAGTGGGACACTGCTCTTGACAGACAGGCCCGGGGCAGGCGTGGGGATCCCCGTCCTCTGGGGAGCCAGGCTTTCTGGAGATTTGCAAAAATGCATATTTTTCTTTCAATAATATTTGTTTTGGAAAATATAGAAATTTTTCATAACATTATTTATGAAAATGTAATGGGTCTACTATTTTAATAAATTAATATGGAATTGTTTTTACATGTCTCCACTGTATTAAATATTGATGGCACAATGCCCACGAACGAGGCTTCTCTGTCGGGGCGCCAAGGGGCCCTGAGACCAAGAGGCCTGGGCACGGTTGCCTCCCGAGGAGGCCGGGGACAAACCCAAGATAGGCTGAGAGGCAGGAATTGGCCTGTAGGGGGGCCAGGCAGCAGGCGGCTGGGGGACGCCAGCAAGGTGCTCGTGCCTTGGGTGCCAAGTGTAAGGGGCGCCGGCAAACTCAGGCATCAGAACAAATGGCACGGGCTGGTGTATTAAACGTCATTTTAATAATAACATTAAATTATTAAAAAATATTTAGAATCATTACTTTTTAAATGAAAATACTATATTTTGATTTACTTAAAAATCGAATACAGAAACTCCATGATGAAGGTGGAATGGAGTAGGGCTGGCCTGGAAGCCAGAGTGGAGCTGGGGTCAGGCGAGCAGGTGAGGTGGCCACCTGCTCAGGTAAGGACACCCCAGACCGCCTCCCAAACCTGCCCCAAACAGACGAGACCTGCTGAGGGTGGGGGCGTCACCTCCTGGGGCTGAGCTGGGTGCACGTGGGCGCCTGCTGGCTGGCTGGCTGGGCGGTCTGTAGAAGCCAGGGGTGCCCCCAGCAGGAGAGAAAGGCCAGCCCCAGAAGTGCCCCTGGGTGTCTGCCCACGGTGGAGAGCACACATACAGCCAGATGTAGTTCCAGGACCCCACCTTCGCCCTGTCTGCCCGTCTGCCCAGACCCGGCCCGACCCTCCTCCTCAAGTTAACGAGGAAAAGGCCCCTCCCTGCAGACCTGTTTGTTTTTCCTACATTCAGACACGAGCAGCTCAGGAACGGGCTGTTTTATGGTCACTATGCTGGGGATTAGTCCCTGATGGCCCGCCACCTGGAATGCAGATCCACACGTCTGTCTCCTGGGCGACAGTTCCTCGCCAGGGCGCCAGTCACACGAGGCACACAAAGTCACACCCATGGCAGGAACTGTGGGGGCGAGCAGGGAACCCACACCCCACTGGTCAGCACGTTCCCCCACCCTCCTGCTGGCCTGTGCCTTCACTCCCGTGTGAAGGGGCGGGAGGCATGGGGAGCCTTCTAGTTCCCCATTTTCCGCCCTGAGGAGCACTGGGATTCTATTCCCTCCTTTCGGAAGCAGCCTCCTCAAGGCTAGCCGCAAGAGGATGACTGAGGCCAGCCCAGAAACCTGAGCTCCAGCCACACGCGAAGCCCTGGCTCTCAGAGCTCACTGGCCCCGGCTGGAGACGTGGTAGTCATTTGCCCAGAAGGAAGGGGTGGCCTTGGCTGGAGAGGTGGTGGTCATCTGTCTAGAGGGAGGGGTGGTCAAGAGCGGGAGCAGGGGGTAGCCCAGAGGTGTCACACCCCAGCTGGCACCCTCAGGTCAAGATCATCTACGGAGGAGGAAACTGAGGCTGGGCAGTCACTGTGTTGAGGGCTTCCCATTAGAAAGTGTCCAGGCAGACAGCTGGACCAAGGCCTGCAGGACCCACGCTCCCGCTGTGGTCCCCGAAGGCAGAGATGGACTGAGGCTGCTTCAGCCTTGTAGGCCTAGACCTGGCCCAGCATCGAGGGCGCAGCCTGCCCATGAGGAGGCACCCGAGGATGGAGTCAGGAGAGTGCAGCACCCAAGCTTAGCCCCACAGCTCCAGGGAGGGTGGCAGGGGCTCCAGGACATCCCATGCGACCACAGCCATTCCCAGGTCGCTGTGCCGGGGCCCCAGCCATGAGGAGGCCCCTGGCTCTTCATGAAGGCTCTGGGCCAAGGATGCCCTCCCAGGCCTGGTGCCCTCTCCAGGGCCTAGCAGGAAGCCCATGCAGGATCTCCCAGAGCTGCGTCCTCAGTCTCGGTGCCCCCAGTAGGCTGAGCACACAGAGGTCCAGGCAGGTGTCCCCTCTCGTGGCACGATGCCTGTCTCAAGGGTTCCAAGGGATGTGGGACAATGCCCTGTGAGGGCCTCGGGCCCCACCTGGCACCCTCACCTTGCCTGGCAGTCCCGTGGTTGCCGTGCTGGCAAGGCTGGGCTGGCACCACAGCGCTGAGTGTGGGGGCCAGTTCTCACCCTGTCCATCTGGCCTCAGGCAAAGCCCCAGCCTGTTCTGTGCCTCAATTTCCTCCTCTTGGGAAGGTGCATGGCCACAACACACTTCTCACGGGCTGCTGCTGGGTTAGGGTTTGGCACGTGGCCAGCCTGTCACTCACTCCTGGAATTTGTAAAGTGCTCTGGTGCCCCTTGCAGACTTAGAGACCCAGTCTAGAGCCTGTCTAGAGCCTCTGCTAGCTGGTGGGCTCCCCCCATGCAGGGCTCAGAGACATGCACTCCTCAGGACAGTGCAGGACAGGGCCCCCGACCTGGCTGATACTACGGAGGGCAGGGCCAACACAGTTGGAGAAGAGGGGCCTGGGGGGTGGCCTGGGGAAGGGGGAGCCATGGACAGAGGGAGGCCCCTGGGTGGGAGGCAGGACTGCCTCTGGAGCAGAGAAGGGTGGGGCCAGCAGTCCTGGGGCTCTAACAGGCCAGGCACTCACATTCCGAGGGGACGCCCAGCACATTCCGAAGATTCGCCCAGCCCCCGTGGGGCCGCCCTGGAGACTCTGGCCGGGCTTTCAGGAAGAGCCATAAAGGGGCTGACGCCGCCACGTGGGGGTGGGGGAACAAGCCAGCAGGCTCGCAAACTCTCAGGGTAAAAGCAAAAGCAAACACACACCCCAAAATAAACCCGCTTCCTTTCAGCAGGAGAAAGTAAATAAACGAACACAAATTCACGAGGGCCAGGCCTCCCCCATCACATGGGGTCCTCTCTTCACTCATGAAGGCCGGAGCCCCACACACGGGCTGGTGGTGAAACCGTCAACACCCCCATGGCACCCAGGCCCCAGGCCGCGTCTTCCCCGAGGTACAGTCAGGCTCAGCACCCTGCCCGAAGGTGGCCCAGGTGACGGTGACTGTGTGTTGAGGTCTCAGCTCAGACGTCACCTCAGGGAGGCCTCCTTGCTCCCGTGCGGAGACCGTCTTGCAGGGACACCCTGGTGGCGTGTCCCATGGCCACCTGTGAACCACCACAGGCCAGCACCAGCTCACACCATGCTTCTTGCTCCTGACCGTGACAGAGAGAGCAAGACAGGGCTGCCCGAACCCCTGCCAGTGCCTGGCACAGAGTAGGACCGCAAGCCACATGCCTCAACAGTGAGTCCACAAATGGAGACCCAGCCTCACCAGGAGGGCTTTTCGGTCCAGGGAGTCACCGCAGCAAAGGGATCGGTCACAGCCTCTGGGATTACAGTCCTCAGCAGCCCTCGCCGCAGGCCCCGCATTGGCCCTGGGAGATGGATTTCTGTCTCCCATGTGCAGATGGAGAAACTGAGGCACGCAGCAGGTGCGTACTCTGCCTCTGTCCCCAGGCCCACTCAGTAGGGCAGCTGAACTCATTCCCCTTTGCACGGAACTCCAGGAGGAGGAAGAACCCTGACCCAGGTGCTCAGTTGGGGGCCGGGTCTTGCTGCGCCTCAGCCTACAGTGCCTTGGCTTCCCCAGCAATTCCGGACACCACCCCTCCCGCTGGGCAGTGCCAACAGGGCTTGCCTGTGACTGCCTGGGAGGCCCTGCCCTCACGCACACCCCTGCACCAGCCCCTAGCCCCTTCTGGCCTTGCCCCGCCAGGGTGCAGCACTGCCAAGGAGGTGGGAGTTTTTGGAGCCTCCAGGTGAGGAGAGAGTGAATGGCAGGCAGTGAGGTTCTACTTCAAAAGGCAGCTGAAATGTAGGAATGGGGTTCCAGTTTTTTTACTGTCAATTCTAAATTTAGATGCAGAGGGGTAAACAGAGCCCGGCAGCCTCCTGTTTTTAGAGACCCCCAGGCGCTGAACAGAGGAGCCCGTGTTTGCAAAAACTGCTTCTCCCTCCACTCAAACTTCAACACAAACAAACGCATTTTGTTCCAAGGGCAAAGAAAAGTCTTAAATTCTCCCCAAACGCCTCGGCAGCCAGGGCAGGCGCCACGCTTAGGGGTCCGGGAGTTCTCACATCCAAGTTGGGTATCGCCACCCTGGGGAAGGGGACAGGAGGGGACACTCAGCCACTGAGCTGGCACCTTCACTGGACAGCTGTGGAAACTGGTGGCTGGCAAGGGGAGGGACCTTCCCAGGAAGCCCACCTGGGCCACACCCACTGTCCTAGGCTGGACCGCATCCCCCTAATTCACATTCACCCGTCCCCACAGAATGTGATATTTGGAAATAGGCTTTGAAGATTCAATCGAGATGAGCTCCTCCTGGATCGCTCGGGTGGACTCGAAAGCCAACAGCATCCTCCTGAGAGACAGGGCCTGACACAGAGGAATGAGGCGGCTGCACAGGAAAGTTCTCCCTGAGCCTTTGGAGGGGCCGGCCCTGTGCACACCTCGCTTCAGGCTCTGGCCTCTAGAGCTCGTGCGTTTCTGTTGCTCTGGGCCCAGCAGTTCGAGGACTTTGTTGTGGCAGCTCCAGCACCCTCTCAGGGTGTGTCTGAGGGGTGAGGAGTCCACAGAGTCCAGGCAAGGCCTGGGGCAGATGCAGCATGATGATCAGAATGGCCTGGCCTCCAGGAAGCCACCTCCCACCCAGTAAGGGCCGGTGGCAGCCCAGACGGACAGACGGACGGACGTGGAGCAGGCCTGGCTGCCTGGCCGGGGGGGCGTGCTTCACTCCCCAGTGGAGTAAGGGAAGCAGGACAAAGGAGCTGAAAGAAAACAACTGCTCAGGGCGCAGTTGCAAATTGGCAAAACTGGCTTAAAAGCCCCCATCTGGGCTGCCCCTTCTTGCGTTTCTCAAGTTCTGTTTGTCCGAGAAACGCCAGGAACACAGCCCATAACTCAGGGCTCAGGGGCCGCTCCCCCCAGACAGCTGCAGGGCAGCTGAATGGGAGCTGTTTGCCCCAGAGCCCCGGGCGGCGGGGGGCCCAGGGCGACCAGGGGCGCAGGGCCCGGCGGGAACAATGGCCAGGCCAGGGCGCGCGATGGCCGAGGCTCAGGCTGCAGCTGACAGTGCGGGCCGGGGCACTGATGCCAAGCCGGGCACAAAGGGGCCGTGTTCCCGGCCAGCGAGCGGATGTTTGCACAGGTGTGGGAGTGGGAGCGCCGCTCTGCCACGGGCTGGGGGGCTGGGGAGTAGCGTCTGCTGCCCATAGCTCCAGTGGGCGGCTGGGAAGGCAGGCAGGACAGCACCGAAGGCTGGGCACTGCTTATCAGCCGTTCCAGGGCCAGTATCCACTGGCTTCTGCCACACCACCACTCCTCACTGCCCACCTTGCCACCAGCCTCCTGGGAACTCTCCTGGCTTTGGGCAGTCCATTCCCCGAGCAGGCCCTACCCAACCACACTCACTGCCGTCAGGCTTCCGCCGGGGGCTGGGTCCTTCTGCCCAAACCTGCCCAGGCCTGCCACACTGGGGCCTTCGGGGACACAGGCCCCCAGGAAGGCGGGAAGAGGCCGAAACCGGGGCCTGCCCCAGCCCAGGAGTTGTGTCAGCATGTCCCTGCCATCCCTGAGCAGTGCAGCACTTTGGAAGCTTCCAGAAAACCTGCTGACTCTGCCTATGTCAGGAGCCACTGCCGAGTGTCTGGCCTCACGGGGGAAGCGGTGGGGGAGGGAAGAGGCACAGCAATCGCAGGGACATGTGCCTGCCTGGGGAGCCACCGGGACGCTTCTCGTCCCGCCCAGATAGGCTCTGATGGTGGTCGGGAGGCCCAAGAGCCAGCAAGGCTGGTCCTTTCTGGAAGGAGAACTCAGGGCAGACAGACTGGGTCCTGGCATCACCAGCATGTGTTGCCTACGGATGCCCTGCCCGCCCCACCTCCAGCCCCTGTGCGGCCTGCAGGCCTTGGCTCCCACCCTGTGCGGGCTTCGATGGCCTCCTCCGCAGGCCCCAGCCCCTGTTGCTACCACGATCCCATCTGGCCTGTTATCGGGCTGAGTGAGTCCGGAGGTCAGTAGGCAAGGGCAGACGCGGGGGCAGCCTTGTGGCGGCAGAGCAGGGCGTACCCCGTCACCTCGGCATTTGGGCTTCCTGGCACCCACCGACGGCCACTCCCCAAGGTGTGATGGTGCCACCCTGGGCCTTGGTGGCCTCTGGACGGCCCACCCAGCCCTGCAGCTGTGGGGGGAGATGGGATGGAGTCACTCCCTCCCTGCACTCTGACCTCCAGCCAGCTGCTCCCCTCAGGGTACCCACGTGTTCCCCCTAGAAGCAACTCTCAAGCTCCATGTGTATATAAACGCCAGCTTTCACTGGAGGATTTGAAGGCAACCACCAGCTCCCAGAGGGACACTGGCAAGCTGGGCCTGCCCCTAAAAATGCCTCGACCAACGTCCTCCGAGCCATGAGAAACTGCTGCTGGGCCCACAGGCCAGTGACACGGGACTCGGGGAGCCTGCAGCTCGGAGGGCGCGCCCTGATTCCTGCAGCTGCATCCTCATCGGAACATCTCCCTCTCCCACGTGCAAGCCTGACTCCCTCAAGGAAGCCGCCACAGACTCGGCCTGAGACACCCTGCCCCACCCCTCCTGTGCAGCCTCACGGAGCTTTGGGTGGCTTGGTGTTCCACTGCGGGATCCGCCTGCTGCACACCCACTTCCCCAAGGCTCCTGGGCTGCTCTAGGTGGTTGGAACCCACTTTCACAGCTAGAGGCAGAGCCTCTGGGCCCACAGGCCGGGTCCCTGCTCCCCAGGCTCAGCTGCACCTACGTCGCCACCGCCCAGGGCCGGCTCCAGAACTTGCAGGCCCAGCATCCACTGGAAACACGGGGACTCTCTGATCTCTGCTGGGGTCTCTTGAGCCATCGTGGTCTTTCCTGTTTGCTGTCTCATGTCTGGCTCCTTGGGGACAGGGGCACTCACAGGGCCTGTGCAGACCCTCAGAGACACGGGAGGTATGCATCTGACGCCGCTCTCCTGGGGCCCTGCCAGGGTGAGGGCCGGGGTGGAGGCAGAGAATGGGCAGCCTAGGACGATGGTGGGAGGCAGAGCCATGGGGGAGCCGAGACCACTAAGCCCCCAACACACACTCCAGTGACCACTCCAACTTCCCTCTCAAATCTCAAGTTCAAAGACGAGACGTTCAGAACTTCAAGACAGTGATGCTGAAGGATTCGACACTGAGCATGGGGACCCATGCCAGCGGCTCCAAGCGCAGGTTTGTGGACAGAGGCCTGTGAGCACGCAGGTAAGAAGCCCCCCGCCAACAAGGCCTGAAGTCTCGAGGCACCGGTGCTCTGGTGTCCTGTCACCTCTTCAGCCCCAGCTGCCCGTCCCCATGCCTGGAAGTTTCTGACTTACCACCCCCCACCACAGCGCATCTGCGTAGCTGCCGAACTCCACGCGGCCTGACTCGTTCACCGCGTCCTTCTCAGCCAGGTACACAAAGTACGAGGAGAAGATGAGGCCCAGGAAGCCGATGTACAGGGTGGTTATCAGCTCCTAGGCCAGAAAACAGACAGTGTCGGGCTCCAGGAACTGCAGGCTGGGAGCCTCCTGTGCAGACACCTAACGCAGCGAGTCCCAGTGATCACTGGGCGTCCTAAGCCGCTCTAGTGCGGTTCACATGCGTGGGGCTGGCTTCAATATAACCCACTCCTCATCCAGTAAGTGGCAGGTGGGGGTTACCCCCAGAATGAGGCTCAGCCCTGGGGTCGCCCCAGGCCCACTGTCTGGACCGGCACAGGCTCCGGCTCTCTTTCCCACCACATGACAGAACCAAGAATGGACCAGGACCCAGGAGATCCCCAGGGAGAGGAAGGGTCCCCTCACCCCAGAGCCAGGGGCTGGTGCAGCCTGAACCCATCTGGGCGCACCCTCGGGAAGGGGTGCGGGTGTCCCCGCCTTGACCGGGTTCCTGATTTGCCTGGGTTTTTCATTTCTGACTTTCTGTCTTCTTTTGCTCCCAGCTCAGAGGAAAGTGAGCACATCATCAGCCTGGCAGGCCAGGGTCACCGGCACCAGGCTGGGGTGAGCATCCAAGCTGGGCTCAGGCTTGGGCTTGCTCTGAGATCCTGAGCCCCGTTCAGGTACCCTTGCGCCCCAGCACCCACCGACCCCCAGGGCCTCAGCGCATCTCAAGCTGTCCTAGCGTGGGCTGCTCTGCTCCCTCCATCCTGCCCCCAACCCGGGCCCCACACCCCCAACCTGGGCCACCCACCTGGCGGTGGATGAAGACCACGGAGCCCAGGAGCCTCCAGGTGCCTCCCTGGCGGTCGACATGTAGCATCCTCAGGATCTGCAGGAAGCGGATGCCCCTGAGAAGGAGATGGTGTGGGGCTGAGGGAGCCAGGCTGGGCTCAGGTGTTCACTCTGGACCTGGGGGTGGCCGATGGCATGGGTGTCCCTGCCCCTGCCGGGCGCCCACTCTGGGTGGGGAAGCCGGGTATACGTCCATCACGACAGGGGCCTCAGAATTTCCCTCACAGGCGCAGCCCCCCAGAGTCTGCTCTGAATCTGCTCACACAGGGCTGGGGCTGGGGGTCGACCAGGTACCTCCAGATTCCCTCAGTCCCCAGACTGCCTTCTGGGGGAGCCCCTGGGGTCACCCCAGTTTGCAGATGGTCAGGTTACCACCCAAGTCCTGGAAGCTCAGAGGCGCTGGCGTTGGGCCAGAGCCTAGGACTGCCTGAGGCATCTTGGGTCTGAGCCGTGCCCTCCACACTTGCCTGCACCTACCCCGCTCCACCCACCCCAGCACATGGCTCAGTGTCCCCAGGGGCAGCGGGCACCAGGGCACCTTGCATCAGAGCAAGGCGGATGGGGCACGAGACCACCCACGGCTCAGGAGGGGTGCTCGGGGCAGGTCGGCATGGCAGGGAGAGCTCATGGCACAGACGCACCTGATGGCTGATGTGGCAAACACCTGCCCCTTGGAGCCCACGCAGAGGACCACCATGGAGGCCACAACCACGATGAGGTCTGTGGAGTACAGGAGAGGGGGAGCTTGTGGTCGTCACAGCCGGGATCCCGGGGAAGAGCACACCCCCTCCTCTCATCTGGGGAAGGGGCTTGCTGGTCAGGCGGGTCAGGGCCTGATGACCAGGGACAGGGGGACATCTCGGATAGGGAGGCAGGCAGCGTCTAAACCGAGAGACCCAACCTCTGTCCTGGTCATGTGGAGCCCCCAGCCCTTGCTGGGCCCTGTGCTGAGCCCTGCAAGGGACCAGAAAGGGCAGGGCCTTAGGCCTGGACCATGGTTCTCAGGCCGCCGAGGGCGACCGCCCCACCGTGAAGCTATGCTGGGCTGCAAGGGCTCATGGGAATCTGTAAGGGACCAACCCCCTACTCCCAACACCATGTCAGCGTCTTAGTGCAGAGGTGGCTGAGGGCTGCCAATGCTCCTATGCTGGATCCTGGGCAGTCACCTGCTGCTGGCCTTGGGGTTCCCCAGTCCTTAGGGGACTCCATCTGGTGGGGATCATGAGGTGGGGGTCATTCCTGGTCTGGAAACCTGGGCGTGACCTCCACAGGGCAGGCATGACTCACCGATGATGGAAATGGGCTTCCGGGCAAAGCGCAGCCGCCCCCAGAGGCCCACGTACTTGCTGCGGCAGCCGGCGGACCAGAGGCGGACCACGTACTCTGTCCCAAAGAACACCACCAGCACGATCTCCTGCAGCGACAAAGTGGGGCACTCACTGCAGGCAGGCTCGGCCTTGAGTGGCTTCAGGCCCTGCAACCTGTTTGAACCCAGCCATGCTGGAGCCTCCGCTGAAGGACACAGAGAACAGCAGGCCCAGGTCCTGGCCCGCTGCGGATGGCGACGCCTGCGCACAGAGGCCCTGGAGAGCCGAGCAGCTTCAGCTCACGTCCACAGGCAGTGGAGCCCAGGTGAGGCTGCAGCTCTCAGGCCAGGACCACCCAGGCCAGAGGAGGCCCCACACCAGGGACCCCAGCCTGGGTCAGAGGGGGCCCCACACCACAAACCCCAGCCTGGGCCAGAGGATTCCCCACACCAGGAACCCCAGCCTGGGCCAGAGGATTCCCCACACCAGGAACCCCAGCCTGGGCCAGAGGGGGTCCCACACCACAAACCCCAGCCTGGGTCAGAGGGGGTCCCACGCCAGGAACCCCAGCCTGGGTCAGAGGGGGCCCCACACCACAAACCCCAGCCTGGGCCAGAGGAGGCCCCACACCACAAACCCCAGCCTGGGTCAGAGGGGGTCCCACGCCAGGAACCCCAGCCTGGGCCAGAGGATTCCCCACACCAGGAACCCCAGCCTGGGCCAGAGGATTCCCTACACCAGGAACCCCAGCCTGGGCCAGAGGATTCCCCACACCAGGAACCCCAGCCTGGGCCAGAGGATTCCCCACACCAGGAACCCCAGCCTGGGCCAGAGGGGGTCCCACACCACAAACCCCAGCCTGGGCCAGAGGGGGCCCCACGCCAGGAACCCTGGGCGCCCTCCATGAGAAGCATTTTTCCACTAGATCCAGCCCTGGAAAACCTCACAGCTGGCCTTTGAGCCTGGTATACCTGGGGTAGGGCAGCCTCTGGACCACTTTGCCCATATAGGGAGTCACCTGGCCCCTCTACACCCCAACACCTCCTCAACTCCACCGACAACAGGAGGCTGAGGTTCCTGGAGGAGTGGGAAGACGACGCTCGGAGCTGGATCCCACCCCCTAGGCACAGAAGTGGGAACCTGGCCCTCAGTTTCCTCGGCTGTGAAGTGTGGATGCAGCAGTGCCAGGCTCAGTGTGCTTTCGTGGAGACTTATTGCCAAAATGCAGCTTTCATGTGAAGTGCAGCCCATTGTGACACTTAAAGCATGGCGGCCACCTGCAGGCTCGAGCCCAGCGCCCAGGCAGCCGGGGTGTATGGGAGGCCCTTAGGGAAGGTATGTGGGGCTGGAAGATGAAACCAGCCCCCACATGTGAGAGGCGCTAGCCACACAAAGCCACAAAGCCACAGGCATACAGCGTCTCAGGCCCACTTCCGGCAGACTCCTGCCTGTCTTCCCTCAGAAGCTGGGCCCTGGAGGGGACTTCTGCTCCCACTGGGTGACAGCGGCTGGCCTTGCTCCCAGGCCACACCCCCACCAGGGAGTCTACTATGAGCCATCATCTGGACACTGCCATCACTGGCTCCCAAATGTTATTAATTAGGATGGAATGATACTTACACCATCCAGCATGTGTTTGGGGCAAGCCCAATGGATAAGGGGAGACACGCTGGGAGCTTAGTTGCTTTCCTTTTGCAAAAATGTTTTAGGCTTATGACATCAGATCCTTCAGGGATCGGGGTGTGTGCAGTCGGGTGCATACGGGAGATGGCAGGGGTGCAAGGTAAAGAAAGGGTGTGGGCCGGGCGCGGTGGCTCACGCCTGTAATCCCAGCACTTTGGGAGGCTGAGGTGGGCGGATCACGAGGTCATGAGTTTAAGACCAGTCTGACCAACATGGAGAAACCCCGTCTCTACTAAAAATACAAAAATTAGCCGGGCATGGTGGCGCACGCCTCTAATCCCAGCTACTCAGGAGGCTGAGGCAGCAGAATCGCTTGAACCCGGGAGGCGGAGGTTGCAGTGAGCCGAGATTGCTCCATTGCACTCTGGCCTGGATGACAGAGCGAGACTCCATCTCAAAAAATAAAATAAAAAAAAGAACAAAAAAGAAACAAACAAAAACAACAACACACACACACAAAAGGTGTGAACACCTGCAGGCTCCATGGCCTCACGGTGGGGTTCGGGTCCCACCTCTGTCTTCAGCTCCTGGGGACCGGGGCTCTAGGCTGAGGTCCGGCTAAGCTCCTTGGTCTTACCCACCCCCATGTCCCAGGCCCCAGAACAGGACCTGCTCCAGTCAGTGCTCAACATGGACATGCTGAATGAACGAACGAAGGAACAAATACATGACTATTCCAACGAGCCGGCCTAGAGCTCTCTGGTAGCAGGAGCTCTGTCTCATCGGTCTTTGCTTCTGAGAACCTGCCCTTTAGGGAGCCGGGCTCCGTGGCTGGGGAGGCCCCGCTTGTTGGGTTAATTAGGCTGGTGCTATTGGCAGGCCAGGAAAGAGCCAAGGAAAAGTTCCTTCACCATCTCTAGGCTGGAAACAGCAAGATGGAATGTTTGCTCAGAGATAAAACTATCTCCACCACCATCAGCCTCCAACACTTTCTTGGGTTGTGCGGGACAACACCCAGGGCCAAGGCCACAGAGAGACCCCAGGGAGCTCACATTCAGCCGGGGACAGGGAGGAGGGCTAGTCCCCCACACCATGCCATGGCCCATCCCCGATTCACAGGACCACAGCCCCCGTCTAAAGCAGGTTCACAGAATGGCAGGCCTGCCTCCCCCTGGCTCCAGCAGTCCAGACCCCAGGTGGGTGATGCCCTAGCCACCCTCCTAACCCTGGGTTCATCTGTATTTGCAGACTTGGCTCTAAGCTCCAAAGGTGAACTAAAGGGGCCTCAAGCTCCTCCCGAGAACCTGCATGCATTTGGCACTTCTCCCTTGCCCGCCTTGTTTAAGCAACTGCCATAGCTCCTGCTGTCCACACTGAGGGTCAGAGTCTAGGGCTGTCCCTGAGGCCTTCTTCCCGGGGGCTCACAGCCCAGTCTCCCCCAGAGCCTCCCATGGGCCCCAGGTGTCCCCCATTCCCTGGGGTGCCCCTGCCTCCTCAGGGCCCTGTGTCTGGAGTGCTCTCTCCCTCCCCCATTCCACCGCCTAGGTTATCCCACCCACCCTTCTCAGGCCAGCTCAGCACCCCCACCCCCAGCCCCTCTGAGAGGCCCACACACTACACATGCAGAGCCAGGGGTACTTCCTGACTCCCCCACTGATAACAGGGCCAGCCCCAGGCCCTTCTCTGAGGGGCACCCAGGATCGTCCAGCCCCATAAAGCATCTCTCACAAGATCTATGTGGCGCCTGCAAGCCCCCCGGGGTCAAGGATGCAATGGCCCGGGACGCTGATGGAGTGCGGCCCTGAGCTCTGCCCCACAGATACGAGAAAAAGAGCCGTCCTTGGTCTCCACTGAGACCACAAACAGACCAAAGGGACAAAGAGGCCCCTCCCACCCTGGTCACCCTCCTTCAGACTAAAGCAAGGCCGCCTCCTGGCTGCGGATGGCTTCATGGACAAAAGGGCCTCAGAGCTGGGCACCGAGACGTGCACAGAACACAGACCCACATAATGGGGGTGGTGGCCTCTGTTCACATTTTACAGAGGAGGAAAGCCAGGCTTGGCTAGGTCAGGTCACCCGCAGCTTAGGGGAGGGAAGGCTGGTGTCCATGGCAGAGAGAGCACCCCCCCCACCCGCCTCCGGGACAAGGTACAGGTATCCTCAGGTGTGCAAGAGGACACTGGCAGGTGAGGCCAGGCCTGCCATGGAGGGCTGACCACTTTCATGCACAGACACGACCTGGGCATGGTGGTGGTTCTGGAAGCGGCCCTGTTACTGCCGGATGAGTGGGTACAGGACAAAGGCTGGAGGACCCTTGGCAAAGGGGACCCAGACATGAGACAAGGACACCAGGCTGCAAAAGCAGCCCCAGGAGGGAGAGGGTAACCAAGAGAGACTCCAGAGCCTCCAGCCCTACCATGGGACAGGGAGGTGTCTCAGCCCCGTGGGGCGAGGTGGGGAAGACAGGCCTGGGCCTCACAGAGCCGTCAGCACCACCAGTTGCCCTGCCTTGGTGGTCATCTAGTGGGCAGCTGGAGAGCTGGGTCTAGCCTAGAGGGAGGGTGTGGGTGTCAGATGGCCCCAAGGCTGGTGTAGGCACAAGAGCCACCAGGACCACCATACCCTCCTTCCTCCAGACCCAGTGAGGGGCTGGGGACAAGGATGTTCAGGGTCAGGAAGCCAAACCCTGTGGGTTCTGCCCCTCCCTGAGACACCCTCACAGAAACAACAGAAAAGACATGTGAAATGGGAAGAAACGCCCCGGAGCCTTGGCTGATGCCACTGCCCTCCACATTGGACCCACTCGTTCGACTGTGTGCTCTTCTAGCAAGGCCTGAAAGCAATGGGTTTCTGGGTCCCTGCCACCCAAAACAAGATAGGCCACGGGTCTTTCCCCCGTCCACAAGCCAGCCATCCCATGCTGCATCCCTAGCTCCATTCTACCAGAAGTCCATGTCCATCCTGGGGCATGTTATAAGTTGGCTCTCAGGAGTATTGTTTGTGTGATTTAAAATTATTTAAAAAACCAAAGTTCCTAATGACTCAATTTTTAAAAAATAGGCAAAGGGCTTGGACAGTCATTTCTGTGAAGAAGATACACAGATGGCCAACAGGCACACGGAGAGGTGCCCAGTGTCACTAATCATCAGGGAAATCAAGACCACAACGAGATGCCGCCTCTCATCCACTAGGACAGCTACCACCCCAAACAGAGTGACAAGTGCTCCCAAGGGTCTGGAGAAGTTGGGACCTTGTGTGCTGCTGGGGGAGGTAGAATGCTGCAGCTGCTTTAAAACATGAAACGACCAGTCTCTCGATTTTGCGGTGAACCTAAAACTGCTCTAACAAATAGTCTATTTAAATAATATGCCAGAAAAAAAAAAAAATAGAATGACTGTATGACCCAGCAATTCCACCTTGGAGTCTGTCCCCAGTCTCTTTAAAGGAGAGCCACACACACCCATGTCCACAGCAGCACCATTCACAACAGCCAAAAAGTGGAACCAGCCCAGTGACCCTCAGCGCACCGACGGAGACAGAAGATGTGGTCCCTCCATACCATGGGATAGGATTTGGCCTCAAAAAGGAAGAGAATTCTCACACAGGCTGCAACACGGAGGAACCTTGAAGACGTTACTCTCAGTGAAACGAGCCAGTTACACAAGGACAAATACTATCTACTTCCACTCACGTGAGGTCGCTACAGTCGTCAGATTCACAGAGGTAGAAAGTAGATGGTGGGTGTCAGGGGCTGGGGAAGGGGGAGTAGGGAGTGAGTGTTTAACGGGGACAGACTTTCATCAGTTTTACAGGATGAAAAAAGCTCTGGAGCTGGATGGTGGCGACGGTCGCAATGAACTGCGATCTTAAAAAGGGTTAAGATGGTAAAACACATTTTCATTTTATTTTATTTTGAGATAGAGTCTTACTCTGTTGCCCAGGCAGGAGTGCAGTGGCACTATCTCAGCTCACTGCAACCTCTGCCTCCTGGGTTCAAGTGATTCTCCTGCCTCAGCCTCCTGAGCAGCAGGGATTAGTGGCACGCACCACCACACCAGGCTAACTTTTTTGGTATTATTAGTAGAGATGGGGTTTCACCATGTTGGCCAAGCTGGTCTCAAACTCCTGACCTCAGGTGATCCGCCCGCCTCAGCCTTCCAAAGTGCTGGGATTACAGGCGTGAGTCACTGCACCTGGCCTTATATTTCAAGAATGTGTTTGTCAGGAACTGGGAGAAAGGCAATGAGGATGGTTTTCCTTTTGAGGTGATAAAAAACCTCTGGAACCAGAGACAGGTGTTGGTTGCACTGCCTTGTGAATGTACTAAATGCCACCAAATCGCACGCTATGAAATGGCTGAAATGGTGAATTTTACGTTATGTGTGTTCTCTGATACGGAAATGAGTGCCTTGAGGGGCCCTGGTCCATGGCGGTTGCTCACCTGGGCTCCTGCGGGTCACGTCTCCCAAAAGATTCCATGGACCTTCAGGGCCACCCAGCGGTCCCGAGTATCTGCCACACTCCAGCTGTGGTCATCTGTAGCTGTCCTTGAGCCTTTAGTTCTTAATCTTCACTAACTATTGTTAGTTCAGCATTAAACAAAATAGCTAAGCACAAGTCATTTGTCAATTGCAAAATGGCACGCAGACCTTGAGCCCTCTCAGGATGAAGACAGAAAACAAATAGCAGGCAGTGCAAAGGGCCCTGGGTGGAAAAACACAGGCAAGCTGTAAAATTCCCCTAATCTTGTTTCATCGTTGACAAGACTTATGTTGAATGGAGCTCAGTGCCGTCCTTCCCAGGGGGTCCTGGATGCCAACAGGACACCCTAAAGCACAGTCACTGCCACTGACGGCTTCACTGTTGGGCTGAAATCTTGTCATTAGGCAGACAGACCCTGGGACCCTCAACCTCAACCCAGAGGAAATCAGTGCGTGGTGTGGAAGGAAAATGGAAGCTCAAGACAGTTCAAGGTCACACAGGAGGAGACACACGGCCCCGCAGGCCGGCCCCATGCTGGTATCCGGTGTTGTGGGGTTACAGTAGCGTAAACAGGAGATCTGCCCAAAGCCGGAGGGCCAGCGAGGGTTTAGCAAAGCAGGTGCTTATCTGGGATTTTTAGTCTCTGAGTGAACAGAGGGGGGAAAGGTCGCACTTTGGCTCAAACGTGTTGCAACCGGCTGTGGAACCGGTGTTCTCCGAGAAGGCTGAAGGTCGACCTGGCCATCTTATCTATTGTTTTGCTTTTATCAGCCGGTGAATCTGCATCATAGCGAAGATTTTCTGGGGTTCAATGTGTTTTGAAGTTCCACGCTGCCGGAACCACATAATTTAGGATCTGAGAGAAGGTCCCTGTGTCAATCCATCACACGGGAAAGAGCGCAGGGCAGCCTGAAATAACTGGTTCTGACCAGCTGCACTCATATCCTGTCTTTCTGGATGAAATATATAGATTTTTTTTTGCAAAACAATAAAGGAAGCGTCGCAGACCCTTATCGCGAGGACTTTAGCGTCTCTGATATTACTCTTCTATTATCTCTTTTGTCTATTTTGGTGTCTCTGATGTTACTACTCTACAATATCTTTAAAGCAAATTTAATTTTAAAGAGGGCTGGAAGATGAAGATTAAATACCAAGGATCAGAGCTGAGCTTTGTGGAGGGGCCAGGGTCAAGGATGCAGAAACACAGCCGGCCTCCCAGGCGCCCCCATAGACTTAGGCCTGGGGACCTTCCGCTGGAGTCAGGAATCCACCCACCCCCCGAAAAGCCTGAGATCTGTGCCCACACTTTTTTAGGAGACAATGAGATCCCATCAGGCCAAGATGGGGCCTGGAGACTCTGAAGAGGGGTGGACACAGGGTTAGGCTGAGGGTGCTGTGGGGACCCGGGATTAGGGTCTCACCCCCTCCCATAGCTGGGACGCCAGAGGGCTGGGCCTGCACTGAGCCAGGCATTTCCCTGTGGGGGCAGTGGTCCCCACAGCATAGAGCCCGGCTGGCGGGCTCTGGGGCCAGCTGTTCCAACTCCACGCTGGCCCGGCCCTGATAAGCCACAGAGAGAGCCAGTCTCGGCTCCCGGGAGGGTCAGCTGGCCGGAGGGCGATGCAGGCACTCAGGCGGCTCAAAGCGCCCTTTGTCCCAGGGCCTGCCTGTGGCCAGCTGCTCCCAGCCGCCAGCCTGTGCTGAGAGCTTGTGGGCCCCCGGTGACGTGCTGGGCACAGCTGGGGCCCTCAGTCCACACTCGCCACCCCCCTCACCCTCACCCCCCGAGAGAGCACCAGTCCCCACCCTGCCCAAGGTAGCCTGGTCTGGGGCAGGCGCCACAGTACAGCCGGCCAGGCCCAGGTGAGATGCACCAGCCACTGGGCTGAGGGTGACACAGTCGGGGTCCGGTTGCCCTGTCCTGGTCTTACTGCTGGGGAGCTGACCCTGCCCTACCACAGCCCCTCCCCTGCCAAGTGTCCCCTTAGTGTGGGCACTGCTGGGGTGCCACGCGGAGCCAGCCTTAGTCCAGGGTTGCAACCTTCTGCTCGGCTGTTTCCCCAGGCCCCATGGAATGTGCAGCCCGCGACCTTGAGTGGGGCCCTCTGTGTCCCTCCTGAGGCCCTGGCCGCCCAAGGCCCTGGCCGCTCAAGGCCCTGCCCGCCCAAGGTAGCCTGGAACAGGCCCACTTCCTCGGAGGGGAGGGCTTCTGGGACCCTGCACAGCTAGCGCCAGGCAGCCAGGGGTGGCACTGGGAGTATGGTGGGGGCACCCGCTACCTCGGCCAGGCCTCCTGGGAGCCCCCTGTCCCACACATTAGCAAGAGAAAGGATCGCTAAGCAGGAGGAGGATGGGCGCAGGGCAGGAGCAGGCTGGTGTGAGGACACTGGTGGCATCCCAGGCAGGGGACCTGGACGAGCAGCTCAGCCACTCTGTGCTCAGCATCTACATCTGTAAAACAGGGGCACCAGCAGTGCCCACCTCCAAGGGCTGTGGGGAGGGTGGAACTACAACAGTGGCTTGGGCTGTGGAAATGCCATGGGAACAGTGTAGCAGGAAGGTGGGGTTCCGTGCGCCCAAGAGGGAAGCAACCTTGTCATCGGGGGTGGGGGGCAGGGTGCTGAGTACAGGTGGGGTACAGACTCTCATGCTGCACACAGCACAGAAGAGCCCCGCTGACCTGACGCCCCATCCCGTGCTGGCCCAACTGCCTGGAGTCCTCCACGTCACCTGGCCTTCCCGGCTGTGGAAGTTCATCTCTGTTCACAGCTCCAGCCTGGGAGTGCCTATCTGTCCGGGAGGGCACTGCTCAGCCTCACCTCCCTGCGGTGAAGCCCTGCCCCGTCCACTGCTGCCTCTGCCTCTGCTGGGATCCCTCCTTTCCTCCAGGTCTGTCCTCATCCCGCCCAGAGCACCCTAAAGTCAGGGGCCGCCTTCTCTACCTGCAAGCTCAGTGCTGAGACCAGCTCACTACCCGCCTGTGCCCAAAAGCCTGCTGAGAAACTTCAGGCAGGGGACAGGTGCGTCTCTCTCACAGGCACCTGCCTTGTGGGTGCTGTACTTGGGGTGTGGAAAGGGAGGCTGAGGGGCTTGTAAAGACCTGCAGACCCCCACTCTGGACATCACCCCCCAAGTTTGGGATGTTGCCGTCTCCCCCAAGATGGACATCACCCCCTCACCCCCCCAGGATGGACATCACCCCCCCGCCCCCCAGGATGGACATCACCCCCCACCATCCCCCTAGGATGGACATCACCCCCGCAGTTCCCCAGGATGGATGTCACTCCTCCCCAGGATGGACGTCACACCCCGTCCCCCCAGGATGGACGTCACACCCCGTCCCCCAGGATGGACGTCACCCCACCATGTCTGAGATGCTGCTAACCCCCTCCTGACCGGATGTCACTGCCCCCAGTGGCTGAGATGCTGCTATCCATCCCCAGGCTGGTTGTACCCCACTCCCCCATGTTTCGGATGCTGCCGTCTCCCCACAGGACACCTCTGGAGCTCCTCCTGGTCTGGCTCCCCCTCCCTGAAGTCACTGGAACATTTTGGGGGTCCTGACCCTGCAGGAAGACACACCCAGAAAGTCAGCGGAAGCCACACACCAGGCCCCACCCTGACTTCCCATGGAACCCCAGAGACAGAGAGGGAGGAAGGAGCCCCTGCCCAGGAAGCGGGCAGCAGAGCCCTAGCCACAGGCCTTCCCACAGCCGGCGGCCATCTCTGACCTTCAGAGTCGCAATCGGCCAGCTGCTCTGTGTGCTTGTCTCCCCGTTAATGATTTCGGGGTAACTCTGGGAGGCACAGGGCCTCTTTCCCTCAAGAACTAGCCCCACCTGCCAGCTGCCCGGACGTCTCTTCTTCCTGGTGAGCAAGAGAGGCAAGGGACTTGCTGGGTTGTCATGGGGACGGCCGTTCCCATCCACCGGGCAGCCGGGCCCTGCAAGTGGGCGACAGCTGTCGTCTGGTCCCCCCATCCTGGACACCATCCCGACAGGCGGCATGAGGCCCAGTGTCCCCTGTGGGCTGTCTGGGGAGACTCTCGGGAGGCTAAAACCATAGGAGCTGGCCCTCCCCTTGCTCCATGCTCTACATCTAAGTAGCTACAGGGGCACACCCCGGGGTGTCTACAAGATCCAGGGCTTTCCTGATCCTCCCTGGTCCTCCGTCTACCCCTGGCCTAAGGGGAGCCATGTTCACACATTTCCCTACGACTCTCCAGGCCCTGGGACTGATTCCATAAGGCCTTGAGTGTAGAACGCATTCTCTCCACGGGCTTCCCAGGAGGCACCTCTGGGAAGACTGCCTGGTGGGCTTTCAGAGAGCAACAAAACTGCAATATTTTGCTCAAGGGACATTCCTTGAACAAAACCTCCCCACAGGCCAAGGCTCAAGTGACCCCTCTTGCTGGGCCGGTGCCTCCAGCCCCTCCTTGCCCCTTGTCCATAGCTCTGGAAGTAACTGCAAACTCTCGACATTTGTTACTCAGGTACCTCACCTGGGTCTGAGCAGGAGGCGCTCAAGGCAGCTGGCCCCACGTGTGGGTGTAGCGGGGGAAGGCTTCTCAGGGTGGAGGGGTTAGCTAAGAAAGGAACTTGGACCACACCCTAGGCCCAGCACATTCTTGGGCCCATTATCATTGGGGCCAAATCTTTCCCAGGACTGCCGGCTTCCAGGCCTTGGCCTCCGCATGAAGGCTGCCCACCCACGGTGGGGAGGAGAGTGGGGCCTCTCGGTAATTTTAATTTCACATGTACTGCCGGTGCCTTACGGGGGCCGACTAGAGTTACACACGTTTCAGGCGGTTTAATGAGGTGCCTCCAGCCCTGGGACCCAGCTCGCTGCACGAGCCGGCGGGGTGGGGGTTCCCAAGCGCGGCCCACTTCCTCCCCCACCTGGGTGTTCTCAAGGTCAGGAGGCGGACACAGGGCGCAGCAGCCACCCGACACCTGCCTGGGGTGGGAGAGGCAGATGGCGTTAGGCAGAGTGCCCATAGGCTGGCCCATCTAATCTCTGCCCCGAACTGGGCTTATCAGCAGATTGTGATGAAGCAAAAACTATGTGGAACCCCCCGCCTGGAGACCCCCAGCACACTGAATCAACCCATCACCTGGCAAGGGGTGAGAACCCAGGAGGCACTGAATAAATATGTATGCTTACACAATGTGCAATGCACATATTTCATTACTTTCAGGCAATAGGTGAATTTCAATCCATGGGGGGGATAACATTTGCAAACACAGTGAAGCCACCAGCAAGTGACACAGGCACTGGCAAGGAATTTACAAAATAAAAGCATCTACAGTTGTTGCTGAGGGGCAGCTGGAGTGATGTGGGGGCTGGGGCAGGCAGAGGGGCCTACGTCTCATAACACCGTACAGGGCCCGCCCTTCCCACATCAATCTCTTCTTTCTGGCTATTTAGGAGAGTGTTGCTTAATTCTCAAATAGGGAAGGGATTTTTCTTCCCCAATCTTTAAGTCATTTATTTCTCGTGATACTGGGTTTTGATCAGAGAACATGGCCAGTTAAATCTCAATTTTTTGAGGTAGGTTAGATTTGTTTATAGCCACATGAATGATTGGTTTTGTAAGTGTTCCGCAGACATAAGGGAACAAAACAACTCCATTACTAGAGTCCGAAGATATAGCGTTGGTTTTAAAGCACAGTCCTGAAGTTCTTTGCCAGTCCTCCCCAGCTGAACCTGGGCTCTGTGACACCTGCATCAAGAGAATACAGCCAGGTGGCTCTGCAGTCCCTGCCTGTCTCTTGGACTGTTCATTTCTGAGATGTGAGGAATCCATGCAGCCTTGGAGAGGCCCTCATGAACAGGAGCCTTACCAGCCACGTAGGTGCAATGCTGCTACGGAACCTCCAGCCCCAGCTGATACTACACAGAGGGGAGATGAGCCGTCCCACTGAGCCCTGCCAGACTGCACGCTAGTGAGCTCAGGCGTGATGCCTGTTTTGAAGGTGCTAGATTTGTGAATGGTTTGTTACATAGCTATAGATAGCAAGAATAGGAGTTATTTCAAATTACTGTTAGAATCTGAAATTGCTCATGATTACAACATTTAACTGTCCATGTCCTCACTTATTTTGTGCTCACTAGAACTGTCCTATTCCAAAAGAGGTACATTAAAATCTCCTCCCATTATCATATTTAACCTTCCTGTCCTTGCAGATTTTCAATAGCTTTTGCTTTATGTATTTTATGCTGTCTGATGCCTTAAAGATTACAGTCAGGTCTTCTAATAGTGCCTGATCTCATTCACACTTGTCTTATTTTGGCTTCAGTGTTGATATGAATCCTAATTTCCCTTTTTTTTCTCTCTCTTTTCTTCTTTTAGCTTGCAATTTCTTGGCATCTCTTTCGCCATTTATTTTTCAACCACCCACTATTGCTTTGCCTTACTTAATGCTACTGAGCAATGTATTTATTAAAAGATAAAAGCCCAGCAGCTATGGCGGGACCTTTTCTGTCTTTCAAAGAGGAATTCAGGCCATTTACATTTGGTGTGGAGTTGGATGCATTTGATTTGACTTTTTCTATCTCTATATTTGCTATTTGACTCTCTTGCTTCTCCCTTTTGCTTTTGGTTATTTAGTTGACCCACATATTATCCATTTTCTGATCTCATGAATTTGAGAATTTCACTGAACTCTCATTTCACTGGTTCCTTCAACTCACAACCAAGTCTGCTACTTTCCAAAGACAGTTTCCACTATAGTGTGTTCCCTAAGGCTTTCTCCTCAGGAAGATAAGAATTTGCGTGTGACTGCATTTCACCCCTCTCCCTTCACCCCATCAACGGCTCTGTGGGTAAAGAAAGCAACCTCCAACATTGTTTTCATAGTTTAGAACAGGGCTTGACAAGCTTTTTCTCAAAAGCCAGATAGTAAATATTTTAGGCTTTGCAGGCCATGCGATTTCTGTTGCAACAATTCCAGCAGAAAATTTTGTGCTGTTATAGCACAAAAACAGCCAGAGATGAGATATTCACAAGCACACGTGGCTGTGTGCTAATCAAACCTTATTTATACAAATCAGCAGCCAGGTTTGTAGGCTATGGTTTGCAGACCCTTGGAATAAAGAATCCTCTGATGGGTAGGTATTCCTACCGGCTAAATTGTGTCCCCACATTCATATGTTGAAATCCTGTATCCTCCAGCACACCTCAGAGTGTGACCTTGTTTGGAAACAGGGTTGCTGCAGACGCTATTAGTTAAGATGAGGTGGTTAGGGCAGGCCCCTATTCCCATACAACTGGTGTTCTTATCAAATGGGAAACCTAGACATGGACTTGCAGGCCAGGGGAGCACTGTGTGGAGGCGGAGGCAGAGCCTGGTGTGCTGCATCGACCAGGAACCCTTCCACAGTAGCTTCGGGGAGGCTGGAACACTCTCCCTCACAGCCTTAGGAAGAATCCACCTAGCTGATACCTGGGTCTCAGACTCTCCCGGACACGTAGGGGGCTGCCGCTGGCACCCAGGGGCTCCGGTCATCAGCAAGGCCAGGCCAGAGGTCTGTTCTACGGTCTCTGGAGAAGTCCAGGCCATAGGCCTCAGGGCCTGAAGCTTCCCCCTCCCCAGGCAGTGTCCCTGGGGGCCTACAATAAACAGTGCTCTGTCTCTCCAAGAGGTCTATCAGCCTACCCCTGCCCCCTTCCACCAGAAAACCCGGGCTCTGAAGGCAGAACTCAAAGTGTCAGTGGAGGCATTCCAGGCTGACGACCAGCAGAAGAAAAGGCCCAGGGGCAGGAAAATGTGGGCGTGTGGAGGCACCCAGGGCTCTGGACAGTCAAAAAGGCAGGTGGGGCTGCCCGCAAATCAGGCCCTGAACCCTCTGCTGAGCCCCACAGTTTGGGAGCTGCCTCCCAGGAATCACACCCAAGGCCCCGCACACACAGGAGTGGCCCAAGCCGGCGGCCCTGCAATTTGTGGTGGGGGAGTCCATGGCCCGGGGACGCCCACGCCTGGCTGCAGACACCGTTAGCCGCCTGGCAGGCAGCTTTACACGTATTTAAAGCAAATCCCCATTTTCCCCAGGCAGGGCTATTTCCGTCTCCAGGCCAGTTAAACGAGGATTTACTTTCAGCCTGGGAACCTCACTGCTGATGGCTGTTAGCCCCAAAGACCGTATACCCCTGTGATCACTGTCTTAGCTGGAACTGGGATGGGGGGGAAAAGGGAGTGGAGGGAGGGACATTATTTTTATCTGCCAGGAGCCGAAGCTTCTAAAAATGTCTTATTTAAGAATTTTACCAGCACTAGAAGTTCGGCAAACCAAGTTCTGAGCACCCTTCTTTTGACTTGGGGAGAGTGCTGAGAAGGCCGCAGGGTTGAACCCTGTTTACTTTAGCAGAGGTTGAGGAGCTGCGACCCACACCAGCCTTTCAGGGGCCGGCACGGTGTTGGGACAGGAAGGCCTGCAGTTATTAAAGGCTGCCCTGTGTACGTGTGTGTGTGCACGTGTGTCGGTGCGTGTGTGCACGCGGGCCTGTCTAGTCTGTTTTCTGACTGCTGGGTACCTCACTCTGATTCTGCAAATCTAGAGATTTTAATAACAGGCGGTGAATTTAAACAGTTTTTTTCCCCCCCTTTCAGGAATGTTTTAAGGGATTGAGAGGAAATTGTGCACGGATTTTGCTGTTTTAAGAGCTAATATGTGAACAACTTCAGAAGGATGTATGTTGTTTTAGGGCCGAAGTTTACACAGTAAACGGGAGAGTCAAAAGCAGACTTGTCGTGAATTTGTAGGGCCTGTCTTCTTAAATTTCATTCCTCTGAGAAGGGGCTGCCTTCCTGGGGAGCAAAGCTGGAAGGAAACAGCGAAAGTCTGATCTTTGTCGCCTGTGCCCCTCACTGTGTCCTGTTGCAGAATCCCTGGGGGGGCAGTGCCCAGTGGGATGGCCAGCGGCAGAGACCACCCAGCCCAGGCCCCCTCAGGGCACTGAGGAGGGTCCCCCAGCAGATGGCTGCATTCAGAGGTCTGTAAACCCCACAGCCCCTAAGCTGCTCAGGAATGACATCTCAGCACAACAGGGTCTTGTTTCCAAATTGGGGCTGGGGCTTCTGTTCCTTGGGGACAAATACCTTCAAAGACATGAACTATCAAAACCTTATCAAGAAGAAATAGACAACCTGCATAGCCCTGTATCTACTGACTTTCCAAAGACAAACTTCCCCACAAAGAAAACTCCAGGCCCAGATACCTCCACATGTTCTTGCTATCAAATGTTTAAGGGAAAAATAATTGCAATTCTACACAAGCTCTTCCTAAAAATTGAAGAGCAGGAAATATTTCCCAACTCATTCTCTGATGCCAGCAGCATCTGATGCCAAAACCAGACACAACAGCCAACACACGGCAGGCGACGCCCTCGTGAGCGCGGGCATGGAAGTTCTACACACAACCGAAGTCAGTCACATCCAACAAGGTGTTTTAAAATGCATCATGACAGCTGGGCACGGTGGCTCACGCTTGTAATCCCAGCACTTTGGAAGGTCAAGGCAGGCAGATCACCTGAGGTCAGGAGTTCAAGACCACCCTGGCCAACAAGGTGAAACTCTATCTCTACTTAAAAATACAAAAATTAGCTGGTTGTGATGGCAGGTGCCTGTAGTCCCAGCTACTCAGGAGGCTGAGGCAGGAGAATCACTTGAGCCCGGGAGACAGAGGTTGCAGTGAGCCAAGATCGCACCATTGTACTCCAGCTTAGGCAATAAGACCAAGACTCCAGCTCAAAAAAATAAAAATTTTTAAAAAGTACAAATACATATAAAATAAATAAATAAAACAAAATAAAATAAAAATTCATCATGACCAAGTGGGCTTTGTGTAAGGAATGCAAGGTTGCTTTGCTATTTGAAAATCAATCAATGCGATTCCCCACACTAGCAAATTAAGGAAGAATTTGTGATTGAGATCATTGCAAATGATATGATTATCTCAATAGAGGCAGAAGGAGCACTTGACAAAAATCCAACAGCCATTCTTTTTTTTTTTTTTTTTGAGATGGAGTCTTGCTCTGCCACCCAGGCTGGAGTGCAGTGGCCGGATCTCAGCTCACTGCAAGCTTCACCTCCCAGGTTTTACGCCATTCTCCTGCCTCAGCCTCCCGAGTAGCTGGGACTACAGGTGCCCGCCACCTCGCCCGGCTAGTGTTTTGTATTTTTTAGTAGAGACGGGGTTTCACCGTGTTAGCCAGGATGGTCTCGATCTCCTGACCTCGTGATCCGCCCGTCTCAGCCTCCCAAAGTGCTGGGATTACAGGCTTGAGCCACCGCGCCCGGCCCCAACAGCCATTCTTAACGCACTCTCCCTTCCCAGCAAACCAGGAAGAGGAGGAACTTCTTGGCCTGGTAAGTGGTTTCTACTAAAATCCCACAGCTCCCACCACACCTAATGGTGAAAGACTGCCTCACTTCACCTTAGGAGTAAGACAAGGATAGCGGCCCTCTCCCCACTGGCAGACACTGTCAGGTGCGTTCAAGCAAAAACAAGAAATAAACAGCATATGGATTGAAAAGGCAAAAATAAGACTGACTTAATTTGGGACAACACAATCATCTCCATAGAAAATCCTAAAGAATCTACCAAAAAAAAAAAAAAAAAAAAAAAAAAAAACCACACACACACACACCCAAAAACAAATGAACAAGAAACCTTCTCAAACTAACAAGTAACATGAGCAAAGTCACAGGATGCAAGGTCAATATACGAACAAATCAATTGTATTTCTATATCCCAGCAACAAATAATCCAAAAGTGGAACTGAGAAAACAATATCATTTCAGTAGCTTCAAAAACATAAAATACTTAGGAGCAAATCTAGCAAGTTTCGCACCACTAAAAATTACACAATACTGATGAGTGGTGTTGAAAAATATCTAAGGTACTGGGGAGTGAGACCGTGTAGAAAACTCGGTATTATTAAGATGTGTATGAGACCCAAATTTATCTACACATCCAATGCAATGCCAATCAAAATTCTAGCCAATTTTTTTTTTTTTTGGTAGAAATTGATGAACTGATTCTAAGATATTCATGGGAATGTGAAGGAGCTGGCAGAGCAGCACACTCTTGAAAATGAACAAAATTGGAGGATTAACAGGACCTGATTTCAAGGCTTAGCGTAAAAGTCACAGTAATCAAGACAGTGCTTTCCTGGCAGAACAGATGACAAAGTCCAGAAATCGAACCCACACACACGGCCAACTGATTTTCATCAAAGGTGCCAAAGTAATTCAACGGGAAAAAAGTCTCTGGGACAACTGGATAACCACATGCAAAAAGATTTAACCTCCATCCATACCTGTCACCATATATAAAATTAAACTCGAAATGAATCACAGATCTAAACAAGAAATGTGAAACTATAAAATTTCTATAGAAAACAGGAGAAAAAACTTCGTAACCTTGGATTAGGCAAATATTTCTTAGACAGAACACAAAGAACATGAACCCTAAAGAAAAAAAAAAAAAAAAAACACCCTGATGAATTGAACTTCATCAAAATTAAAAACTGCTGCTCTTTTGAAAGATCCTGTTAAGAAAACGCAAAGATAAAGCCACGATTGGGAGAAAATATTTGTAAAACAGATCTGGTGAAGGACGGATATCCAGAAAATAGACACAACTCTTACAACTCACATTATGATTCTAAGAAGACAACCTAATTGTTCAAATCAGCAACAAATTGAACAGATACTCCATCAAAGGAGATAAATGAATGGCAAATACGCCCAACACCATTCGTCACTAGGGAAATGCAAATGAAGACTACGATGGAATATGGCTCCAACCTTGAGGATAGTCAAAGCTTAAAAAGCAGACAATACTAAGTGCTGGTGAGAATCCGTAGGGGCTCATACACTGATGGTAACAGTGAAACACCGGCCTACCATTTTGCAAAATGGTTTGGCAGTGTCTTCGAAAGGAAAACATGTATCTAACACATGATCCCACAATCCCACTCCCAGGGATTTACCCCAGAGAAATGAAGACATACGATTACTCAGAAACCTGCACGCAATATTCATGGCAGCTTTAATCATAACAGCTGAAAACTGGAGACAGCTCAAATGTCCATCAGCCTGTGAAAGGATAAACAAACTATGGTACATTTTATCCTTTCCAAATAACAGGAGACAAACTGCTGAATGCAGAGACCGTGACACGGATGGACCTCAAATGAATTATGCTAAGTGACAGAAGCCAGGCACAGAGGCTACACGCTGCAAGATTCCATTCACATGACGTTCTGGAAAAGGCAACACCATAGGGACAGGAACCACGTCCACGGTTCCCAGGTGCGGCGGGGGGAGGGGGCTAGCCGCCAAGGAGTACCAGGGAGCTTTCGGGGTGATGGGAACACCTTGGATCTTGATTTTGGGGGTGGTCACAGGACCATACATGTTTGCCAGAACTCATCAACCTGGACACCTACAGAGGAGGAGAGTTTTCCTGTATGTAGTTTAAACCTCAATAAACCTAAATTTAAAAGAAGAAGAAATTAGAAAATAAGAAAACCAAAGAAATGCATGAGTCAATCAACAATATTTTTTAGTTAATCTATTTAGAGGAGAGAGGCAGCTATGACCCCACCAGACCCACTGAGCTCAGCGTAGCCTCCCCGGATCCTGCTACCACCAGAGTCTGGCCTGGGAGCCACTGTACCCCGTGGATGGAACGCGGGGGCCCTGTCTCTGTCTGTGCCCCCTCACATGGCAGCCTCCCCAGGCACCCCTCACCTGCCGTGTGGGCCCCCGGGGAGCCAGGTGCTGGGTGAAGCCTGGCTCCTGTCCATGCCTTGTACTCAGGACTCCAGCCCTATTTGCACTCTGGTTCTGGGCTGAGCCTGGTGCTGCCCTGCTCTCCCTGTGAGGCTCTGGATTCCAGAAGCCTCTGACCCTACACCACCCGGGACACTGTCTCTGTTGGCACTCAACTCGCCACCCCAGTGCCCTTCATTCACCTGCTTAGGGAGGCGCCCCCCTTCCGGTCACTCGGCCTCATGTGTTGGCATTTGTTCCCCTACCCCGCCTGGCACTCTGGCCTCAGTGAGGATGCATGTCAGGCATCAGCTCCCAGGGCGGGCAGTGCCCTTGGCTGCTTTCCAGCTCCGGGGCCCGGGCGTGGAGCTGCCCAGGGAGGAACATGGGTGTCTGGGCCATCACGATGCTCCCAGAAGATGGGCTTCTCCCACCTTCCACCTATGCCTTTTCATTCAACCCCCAGAGGGACCCTAGGAGGGGGCGTGAGGGGTGACGGCGAGGATGCAGATGCTGCAGTGTGTTGGAAATCCAGGCGCCATGCCATGGCTCTGCCTCTGCAAAGACCCTCTCACCCCGTGATCAGAAAGGTTCGAACTCCAGGCACACGGCCCAGTCCCAGCAACGGCAAAGAGAGGTGGGGGAGGTACGTGTACTGCCTGTGGGATGTCCATCCAGGCTGGGGCTTGGAGGCTCTGGTTCTCTACAGACAACTCTGGGCACCCCTCATCTGAGCTCCCCAAAGACACACAGGTACATCCACACGCAGACCTGCACATTGGGGTCCAGTTCTGGGGTCTGTCCCTCTCGAGGCCCAAACAGTCCCCTGCACCCTGGCCTCCCCGTCTCTGGGTCTACTGGAGGTGGAGCTGGTTCCCCTTCCTGCTGCTCTACGCAGCTTGCACTGGGTGGTGGGGGCAGTGGGCAAGGGGCCGGAGCCCCCAGATTGAGTGGTACAGAAGGAAAGTCAGGGAGGGGTGTCCTGCCCAGGGGCCAGCCATGGGGAAGAAGGTGCATAGGGGCCTAGGGCACTCGTGACTGGGGGCCATGTGCTGCTGCTCATGTCCACTGCCCCCCAAGGCATCCCCACACCAGGCCCGGGGAGCCCAGGGCCGCCCACGCAGAACACAAACACCCCAGGTGCTTGGGAGGAGGAAGTCCCCCGGCCTCCGGGCTGTGCAGAGCACTGGAAGTGACAGTCACAGCCCAGTTGTACCATGAGCAGGTCACGAAGCTCACAACAGGACCTGCCCAGGCCGGGACACCCGGTAACACTCCACTCCCTCAGCTTTCGCAGCCCCCAGGGGACCCTCCTCGAGGGCCCCATGTCTTCTGGGTTCCATCTCTTTGAGGTAGAAAATCTGAGGCCCCAAACTGCCCCCAAAGCAGGCAAAGGTCAGAGGTGTGGAAAGAGAGGATGGCGAGGACGGCCAAGGAGGGTCGTCCCAGGTGCCTGGGCCCAGGTTTCTCCCATACCCTGGCCCACCTGCCTTCCTTCCCCCATAGCCCCACCCCAGCATCCTGGCACCAGTGAGCTCCTGGTGGCACTGGCTGGATGCTGTAGCCTGCCGATGGCCACTAGCACGTGCTGCGGACCTAAAGCCACATGGTTGAGTCACCATCATTTGCTCCACAACCCCCAAGCCTGGCTTCTCAGACCTCAGCCTGCCCCTCTCCCCCTAGTCACTCTCCCTTGGGTGGAAGCTGGATGTACTCTACAACCCACGCTGGATACAGCCCCTGGGATGAAGAAACCAGGTCCTGTCCAGGCCCCAGCACCTGTCACCAAACATCCTCCAAAGTAAGGATTTTTCAGCCCCAGGGGCTCAGGAGGGCCGGGGGTGGTGGCTGGGGGGCAATAGGGCCCCTTTATTCCCGCCAGACAGGTCCTCACTTTACTTCAAGGTCGACAATGGCAAACTTCTCCTCAGACACTCACCCACCTGGGCCAAGTCAGGCTGTGTGTGTGTCTGTGTGTGTGTATATGCACGGGCATTTGTGCACAGCCTAAGCACACCCAGGCCACCGCCAGAGCCCAACACCGTGTGTGCACATGTGCAAACACACAAGCATGGTGCTATCTGAGATGCAAGAAAATGTCACCTTGACCCAGAGCTCAGGACACTCCACCTACACCTAACAAGGCTGAGAAAGGGAATATAAACTGCTATGGAAAAATTATACTGGAATTTTTCTTTGTTCATTATGAAATCTTTCAAATATGTCAGAATACAGCAAATAACCTGACCGACTATACGCATGGATACTCCCATCCTATGTTCTGCTGTATTTTCTTCTGCCATGCTTGATTCAGACTTTGAGAAACAAAACTCGATGGAAGCAGCAAAAGACGTTCCCCAATCTACCTCCCTGGACGAAGCCACCATCTTTCTACCTACGTTTCTGTGCTCACATGACACATGCAATCAGGACAAACACGTGTGACCCTGGGACCTTAGGTCTGAGCTGCCACTGCTTAGTGGCCTGCCTGCCGCCACCTTATCCTGGGCCTGGCCTCTACCAGTCAGAGGGGCGGTGTTAAGTCTGAGTCACACCATGCCAGGCCCCAGGGCTCCTGTCATGCAGAGCAAAACCTTAAGTCCCCAGAGTCGCCCCAAGCCCTCGCACGCCAGGTCCTACCACCTCCCTGACCTCATCCCCCACCGCTCCCTGCTCCCCGTCTCTGAACGCTATGGGATCCTCACAGCTCCCTCCACCTGCACCAGGCACACACCCTATCTGGGTCTCAGCGTGTGCCATGCTCTCTGCCAGGAATGCTTGCCCCCAAAACCCTAACATTTGGACCTTCACCTCCAGAGACTTGCAGCCTGGCCGCTCCACTGAGAACTGCCGCCCCCCCCTTCCATACCACTTACCATTTCTTACCCTCGAAGTAGTCAGTAGTCCATCCAAAGTTTTGGGGGTCTGAACTTATAAAAGATGGAAATGGAGTCAGCTTATTGTTTGTGGTATAGGCACTAAGTGGAGGTTAAGGCACATTAATAAAAACAGTAAGCCAGACAGTAAAGGGTTAAATGAGAAACCAGGGACTAAAGAAACTTTAAAAGGCATAAGTATAAAGGTAACTGTTATGACAAAAATACAGGCTGGGCGTGGTGGCTCACATCTGTAATTCCAGAACTTTGGGAGGCCGAGGTGGGCAGATGACTTGAGGTGAGGAGTTCAAGACCAGCCTGGCCAACATGGTGAAACATCATCTCTACCAATAATACAAAAAAATTAGCCAGGTGTGGTGGTGCCCACCTGTAATCCCAGCTACTTGGGAGGTTGAGGCAAGAAAATCACTTAAACCCTGGGAGATGGGGGTTTCAGCGAGCTGAGACTGTGCCACTGCTCTCCAGCCTGGGTGACAGAGTGAAACTGTTTTTCATAAATAAATAAATAAATAAAAAATACAACCTCCTAATTACCCAAATGTTTTTAAAAAGAGAATAATACACATATTGTAAAGAAAACTACAACAGCAACCGTGACAAAATACACGTAATTATAAAAGACAGTGACAGAGTTGAGACCAAGAATATCAGTTACATGAATAAATGCAAATTAGCTTTGCTTATCAGGAGAAAAATAGTTTGACTCACAGAATAAGACTCAAATATATGCTTCATATGAAAAACATGTTTTGAGTCTAAAGACACAAATGGTTTAAAAGTAAATGAATAAAATACATACTATGCTAACAATGATAAAAAAGAAAAAGCCAGAATAGCCATATTAATCTCAGACAAAGCAGATTTCAGAGCAAAGAAAGTGACCAGGGATAAAGAGGCAGTTTCATAAAGACAAATGTGTTGATTTCTCAAGAGGACACAACAATCCTAAATGCTAATGCACCCAAGAACGAAGCTTCAAAATACATTGAACACATGGTATACTTGTGTTGAAATAGCATATGGACTCCATAAATACGTACAACTATTGCGTATCCACAAAAATGAAAAATAACGAATGTAAATAATTTTTTAAATGAGCAAAGCAAAAAAATACATTAAACAAAAAACTAATAACTAAAGAATAAAGAACTAAAGAATAAAGAGAGAAATCCACATATATAGTTGGAGATGCTAACATCCCTCTCTCAAGAACTAACAGAACAAGTAGATACAAAATCAGTAAGGATGTATCATTACTGATGTAGACTTGGAAAATGCCATCATCAACCACATTAGTCTCATTGACATTTATAGAACAGTCCTCCCAACAACAGCAGTACACACTCTTTCCAAGCACACAATGGCGTATTTACCAGGATAAATCATATTCTGGGCCATAAATCAAGTCTTAATATATTTTAAGAGACCAAATTATATTAAGTATTTCTATAGCCATAAATGAATTAAAGTAGAAGTCAGTAACAAAAAGGTATCTTGAAAATCCCTCAATGTTTCGAATACACTTTTAAATAACGCATGCACCGAAGAAGAAACTAAAAAGGAAATTAGAAAATATTTTAAATGGGATTAAAAAAACACAACATTTGTGGATGCAACTATAGGGTGAGAAATTTATACCACCAAGTGCCTGTATTAGAAAGGAAAAAAAATTTCTAATCAATGACCTCAGCTTCCGGCTTAAGAAAGTAGAAAAAAAGAGCAAATTAAAACTAAGCAGAATAAAATAATTAAAAAGAAGAAATTAATCAAGTAACCAAAAAAAAAAAAATTAATGAAACCAAAAGCTGATTATTTGAGATCTATAAAATTGCTAAAACTTTAGCTAATTACACTAACGAAGAAAGAGGCACAAGTTACCAATATCAGGAATGAGAGAGGAGACATTGCTACAAATTCTAAAGCTGTTTAAAGGATAATAACAGGATATTCTGAACAACTTTATGCCAATATAATTAACACCTAGGTGAAATGAACATATTCTTTCAAATACACAAAATACCAAAGCCCACTCAAGAAGCAATCACCTGAATATAACTATTATCAATCACCTGAATATAACTATCAATCACCTGAATATAATTATCAATCATCTGAATGTAATATCAATCACCTGAATATAATTATCAATCATCTGAATGTAATATCAATCACCTGACTATAATTATTATCAATCACCTGACTATAACTACTATCGATCACCTGAATAGAACTACTATCAATCACCTGAATATAATTATCAATCACCTGACTATAACTATTACGTCAATTTAAAATCTAGTTAACAATCTTCTCATCAAGCAAAGTCCAGGCCTACCTAAACAACTTCCCTGATGGAGTCCACCAAACACACAGGGAAGAAATTAAACCAATTCTGCACAAACTCCCTCTTGAAAAGGGAGAGAGAACACGTCTCAACTCACTTCTCATGCCAGCATTACTCTAATACCAAAGCCAAAGACATTACAAGAAAATATAGAGACAATATCCCTCACGAACCTAGATACAAAGGTTGTTAGCAGAATTTTAACAGGTCAAGTCCAATGATACACAAAAAGAATACTACAACATGACCAAGTGGGGTTTATCCAGGAATACAAGGTTTAACCTGTGAAAATGAATCAGTATAATTTATCATATTAAGAGACTGAAGAAGAAAAACCACATGATCATATCAAAAGATGTAGCAAACAGCATTTGACAAAATTTAACACCCATTCGTATTAAAAGACCTCGGCAACGGTATTAGAGAGGATGTTTCCTTAACCTGGTAAAGACATCTGTAGAAATCCAGAGCCAACATCACACTTGACGGTGAATGACAAGGGCACCTCTCGGCTGAGGACAGGGCAATGTTCACTTCTATTGGACACTGTAGTGGATGAGCGACTCAGTGCAATCAGGCAAGAAAAAGAAGCACATAGGCATCCACATTGGAGAAAAAGAGGTAAAACTGTCTTTATTTTCCGAAAACAACATTAGCGTAAGGAAATCAATGGAATTCATTTTTTCAAAAGCCACTAGAACAAAAATAACTGAGTTTAGAAAGGTTGCAAGATTCAAGATAAATTTGCCAAAATGTATTTCAGTTCTAAATTAGAAGAAATACCAGTGACAATAGCATTTAAAAAATGCGAAATATCTGGCTATCTCACAAAAGATGTACAAGACCTATACACTAAAAGCTACGAAACATCTCTGACACAAGTTAAAAATCTAAATAAGTGGCCGGGCGCGGTGGCTCAAGCCTGTAATCCCAGCACTTTGCGAGGCCGAGACGGGCGGATCACGAGGTCAGGAGATCGAGACCATCCTGGCTAATACGGTGAAACCCTGTCTCTACTTAAAAATACAAAACACTAGCCGGGCGACGAGGCGGGCGCCTGTAGTCCCAGCTACTCGGGAGGCTGAGGCAGGAGAATGGCGTAAACCTGGGAGGCGGAGCTTGCAGTGAGCTGAGATCCGGCCACTGCACTCCAGCTTGGGCGACAGGGCGAGACTCCGTCTCAAAAAAAAAAAAAAAAAAAAAAAAAATCTAAATAAGTGGCATATAACCTCATATGTGTATATATATATGAGATACGTAACCCTTATATGTATAAGAGCTATATAACCATATACATATTAGACATATAACCATATATATGAAATAGATAGTCTCATTGATCAGAGGATTCAATATTGGTAAGATGTCAATTCTCCCCATGTTGATCTTTAGGTTGAACGCAATCCCAAACAAAATTCTACCAGGCTTCTTTGTAAAAACTGGCACGCAGCTTCCAACGTGTATATGTAAATACAAAGGACCCAGAACCACCCACACAACTCGAAATAGCAAAACAAAGCTGGCGAAATCACCCTAACTTATTTTAAGCCTTATCGTAGAGCTGTAACGATCCCAGTGTGTGACTGGCAAAAGGACAGATCAACGGATCACAGTAGAGTGTCCAGAAAGAGACACTTTTATGATACATTGAAACTTTTAAAAGGAGTCAAGGTGGTTCACTGGGGAAAGTATACTCTTTTCAATAAATGACACTGGACCAGTCAGTCATCCATAAGAAAAAAACACATGAATCTCCACCTTTGTCTTACATGACAGAGAAAAATTAACCCAAAATGCATCCTAGGCCTAAATGTAAGCACAAAAATTATAAATCTGCTGGCAGAAAATGTTAGTAATTGTGTGTTTTGTAAGCATTTCTTAAATATAATGTCAAAAGCATGAGAAATATTTAAAAGGAAAAAGCTACATTTGACTTCATAAAATTGAAAATGTTTGGTCTTTAAAAGATACTATCGGGCCTGGAGCAGTGGCTCACACCTGTAATTCCAGCACTTTGGGAGGCCAAGGCAGGCGGATCGCTTGAGTCCAGGAGTTTGAGACCAACCTGGGCAACAAAGTGAGACCCTGTCTGTACAAGAACTTTAAAAAGTTAGTAGCTGTGGTGGCACATGCCTACAGTCCCAGCTACTTGGGAGGCTGAGGTGGGAGGATCCTTGGAGCCCAGGAATTCCAGGTTGCAGTGAGCTACATTTACACCACTGCACTCCAGCCTGAGCATAGTGCAGGGGCCCAGTCTCAAAAAAAAAAAAAAAAAACAAAAAAAAACAAAAACAAAAAAAAAAACGACTATTAAATAAATGAAAAGGAAAGCCACCAACTAGAGAATATATGTGTAAAACAAATAGCTATGTAACCAGAATGTACAAAGAACTTTTACAACTCAGTAAGATGACAAACAGCCCAATTTTACAACGGGTGAAACATTTGAAAAGATATGTCACCAAAGATGTTCCCTGGATGCCAATGAAACACGTAAAAAGATATTCAACATCACTGGTCATTAGGAAATGAAAGCTAAAACCACAGCAAGATGCCACACACACCTCTGAGACTGGCTCACATGAAAATGACGGACCATGTTAAGTGTTGATGAGTTAGTTGGTTTCTTAAATAGTTAAAAATATACACCCGGCCAGGTGCGGTGGCTCACGCCTGTAATCCTAGCACTTTGGGAGGCCGAGGCGGGCGGATCACAAGGTCAGGAGATCGAGACCACGGTGAAACCCCGTCTCCACTAAAAATACAAAAAAGTAGCCAGGTGCGGTGGCGGGCGCCTGTAGTTCCAGCTACTCAGGAGGCTGAGGCAGGAGAATGGCGTAAACCCGGGAGGCGGAGCTTGCAGTGAGCTGAGATCCGGCCACTGCACTCCAGCCTGGGCGACCGAGTGAGACTCTGTCTCAAAAAAAAAAACAAAAAAAACTATCTATCTATATCTATATATCTATATCTATATATCTATATCTATCTATATATCTATATATATCTATATATCTATATATATCTATATCTATATATATCTATATATCTATCTATATATCTATATCTATCTATATCTATATATCTATATATCTATATCTATCTATATCTATATATCTATATCTATATATCTATATATGTATCTATATATAGATATCTATATCTATCTATCTATATATCTATATCTATATCTATCTATCTATATATCTATATCTATCTATCTATATATCTATCTATATACCCCCACCACATTATCCAGCCATTCTATTCCTAGGTATTTACCCATGAAGAAAGGAAATATAAGTCCCTACAAAGACTTTTATACAGAGTCCACCAGCACACGAGTGGATAAACAGACTGCAATGCGTCCATACAATGGGATACGGCTCAGCAATGAAAAGGGATGAATTATTACGTGCCACAGACTGGACGACTCTCAAATGTGGAGTGATGGAAACCAAACAATAAAAATCACACACTGTATAATTCCCCTGACAGCAAGCCCCAGAAAACGCCAACTGTCTACACTGACAAGACAGACCAGGGGTCCCATCCAGAGCCAGGAGCAGCGGAGGAGGGGCCAGCGACGGGCACGAGAAGCCTTCTGGGGGTGACGGATGTGCCTGCTGTCTCAATTGTGGTGATGGTCCCGTGGCACACACCCATGTCCAGATTGGTCAAATCGTACATTTTAAACAAGGCCGTCTACTCTATGCCAATTATACCTCAACAAAGCTGATTTTTTGTTTGAGTGAGCAGAATAAATAAAACTGAGACTATGGCGGTTCCTGGCGGAGGCCCCTCCTTCGCAATTAGTGCGCCTCTGGTGGGCACGGGGCCCTTTACACCTGCTTCCCCAGCACCTCTTTTCCTGCCCCTGTCAGGGGAGGAGGCATCGTCCACCAACACCTCTTGGCCATTGGCTCTGGACTGAGAACCTTCATGCCAAATGTCCCCACACCCTCGGCACAGCCCCGGGAACTGCGGTCCTGATGTGACCTGAATTTTACACATGAAGAAACTGAGGTGCAGAGAGGATTGGTGATGTGTGTGGACCCATTGGGAAGTCTCAGGAGTCTGGATCCCCCCATATCCTGGAGTTTCTCCAGCAAGGTGTGGGAGTCTTTCCACAATCCCAGGCTCCAGGGCCATAAAGAGCCACAGCAGGCACAGCGACAGCGTCTGAGGCCCACCCCAAGCTAGGCGGCCCCACGCCACAGCTCGACGCTGGCTTTTCACAGGAGGGGTGCAGAGGCCCCCAGAGGCTGCCGACTGGCCCCCAAACCCCCTTAGCTGATGTCTATGCGAGAATCGGCCACAGGACCCGGGCCTCAGTGCCTCTGACAGGGGCTCCATGAAAACTGGGGAGAAACTACAAATTCTTACAAACTCCCAGGATGAGAGGCGGTTTTCCTCAGGTTCTAGAACTCCTAAGTGGTCTAACAGATGTCCTCATTTAAAAAGAACACCCAAAACACCTGAGCCTGAGAGGAAGCACGAGAACTCGAGCAGAAGGGGTTTTCTGGGAACGTTCGGAGTATCTTAACGGTGGGGACAAAGCCCTGCTCACAAGCATCCTGAAAACGGCGTCCCCATGGCTTTTGTCCTCAATCCCAGGCTTTTGTAGCCATGGCCAGGTCCAGGGACCTGGCTGGGTGGGCAACACTGAGAACTGATCAGCAAACAGGGCCCAGCTCAGTCCCTCCCTGGAGGACAGCAGCCACCCCCGACCCTCCCTAGCCAGTTTCATAAAATGGTCAGCGAGAAGAGACACAGGCCCCGCTAAAGAAAGCTAAAATGAAATAAAGACGCCCGCCCTTCCCCCAGGTTCCCCACCAAATGCTGCTCTCAATGCACAGATTATTCTCAGCACATGGTGCTCGGAAACTGACCAGATCATCGCCCCGCCAGGAAAAGGGGCTGGCCTGCGCCTCTCGGCACACACTTGACATTTTGTTCTCATCCAGGCTTCCCATGCTGACAGTTTCTGGATTAAATGTGCAAATGGAACGCGGCCCCAAGGGGGTCTCTCTCCCCGCCCGCCTGAGGTCCAGGGCTGGGTGTGCACATGTGCATGTGTGCGTGCAGGCACGTGTCTGAGCCTGAACGTGAGCACACACGTGTGCCCACATGGGTACCTGTGTGTGCATGTGTCCACATGCCCATCCGTGCACCCATGTCTGTGCATGTGTGCCCGTGCATCCTCTTCTCCACCAAGCATCTGGGCTGGACATGAGTGTGTTTTCCAACCCCCAACTTCAACTACCTTGACCATGACCAAGTCTGGAAACCTCACCACCAGCTCACGGCCGCCCAGGACTTCTCTCAGCCCAATAGGGATTAGCTCCACCTAAAAATCCAAATGCAGTCCCCTCATAGCAAGTCCCCAGGCTGTGCTCTCTGCCTCCCATTGCCATCCTAAAGGGCATGAAGCTGTGAGGTCCAGAATACACCTTCCAAGCGGCCAGGAGTCAAGACTGTATATGTGGGGAGAAGACTATTGTCCCCAATTGCCAGGGTCCTAAAGACACCTGAAGTGAACATCCACTCCTCCTGAGGCCAGCTGGAGCCAACCTTGGGGTTGAGAGCATCTCCCATAAGCTACTGAGGAGGCTGCTGGCAGCCCCTGGCCCCAGGTATCCCCCCAGGCATCCCTGCTGGTCCCCATTTTATACCTGGGAGACAGAAAATCCTGTGGGAAGAGCTGTCTAGGCCTGGCCCTGAACAGGGGGCTGCGGTCTGAGGTGCTCGAGCCGCAGCTCCTGACCCCGTGAGGCCACACTGAGCCCCGTCCCCCCACCTGCAAAGTCACACGATGACACACTTCAACGGTCCTTGGCCAGGACCTCTGGTTTTCGCTCTGTGTGGCCTGGGAAGCTAAGAATGTGATTAGAACTCATCTGAATGTAATGCCCTAGGGGGTTCCCCTGGCACCTGCCCAGCCCCCTCCCCAGGCTGCTGCCCAGTGTCAGAGGAGACCTCAGGCTACCTCCTCGTCCAGGGACACAGTGGGTAGACCCCATTGTGCAGGACCCCATGGCCAGTGGGCCCCACAGGATGGATCCTATTATCCCCCAACGACTTCCCTGGCAGCCCCCTGGGAGCCCCACGTGCAGTGCCGGTGCCAGCTCCCCCACGCCTGCCTGTGCCCGGCCTGCTCAGCCCGTCCCGTTGTGTTGTGTCAGCTGCTGCCCTGCGCTTCAAGCGAGGCTCTCCAGCTGGCCAGGGTCAGATGTGAAAACAAGGACCTAACCCAACCCGGCCCCCCGGCTCCCCTGCACCAGAGACCCCCACCGAACGTGGCGCTCACTGATGAGGCTCTTTCCAGCCCTCAGGCAGAACATAAAGGAAACACCTGTCCCCACGGCCACACACTCTAATCCCACTAAACCCGAATGGAGAAGCCCGGGGGCCCTGCAGCAGGCGCACCCCCCACCAAGGTCTGACTTTTGTCCTGGACTATGGGGAAGGCGGGAGAGAAAACACGGGAACTGGCCTGGGAGAGCTGGAAAGCCGCGGCCACCCTTCACCAGGGACAGTTTCCAACCAGACCCAGGGCTGCCGAGAGCAGAGCACCATGGCAGTGTGGGGGCCTCCAACACCCTGGGTCCCTAAGGGTCCCCTCACTCCTGTCCTTGTGCAGTCACCACCTTCCAGGGGCTGGGGGCTCCCGCTCCAGTAAGGCCCTTCCTCCCGACACAGAGCCCCTGCCCGGGCTGAGCCCCAACCCTGGCAGAGCCCGCAGGCGCCCTGCTCGGCCCCAACTGCGCCTGCACCCAAACCCAGGTCGTTGGCTCTCTCATTACCAACGTGGAGCTGAATCATCACAATTTCTAAAAAGAGGAGAAAGAGAAGCGAGTGCAGTAGGGGGAGTTAGAGAGACCACCCAGATACCTGGCACTGGGGAGAGACCTGGAGACCACGCGCGCCATGCACGCCAGACACTGGGGCGTGGTGGGGAGTGCTGGCTGCGGGCAGGCACCTGGCTGCGTTTGGCTTCTTGGTTCCTCCTGCCCCAGAGAGAGATGGGCCCATCCCAGCCCCGCTTTCCTTCCCACCAGCCTTTCCCAGGGGCTTCTGGAAAGGCGGGACGAGGGATGCTCCCTACGGCCGGCACAGCCATCAGTTCGGCCCCCAGGCTGCCACGGTGGAGTCTGCATAGGGTCACATGCTTGTGGGGTCTCTCACCAAGGTTCCGCAAAGATGTCAGGGATTGTCTAAGATGCCAGCGCCTGCCTAGCATAAGCCTGTTCCTCTAGTCACTCAGTGCTCTGGAAAGATCGCACTCCTGTGGCTTGAAAACAGGGAAGACGACAGAATGAGCCCACAGGGCCCTAGACTCTCCCGGCACAGCAGGTGGGAGCTTCTACCTGGCCATTATGGGGTCTTTCTGGGGCCCGAGAGGAGGAGTTCTGATGGAGGAGTTCTGATGGAGGAGCTGGCAGATCTGGAGGAGTTCTGATGGAGGAGCAATGGGGAACAGGCACCTTGACCCCCAGAGGGACCACAGGCTGCAGACGGGACATCGTGCACTCATGCCGCGGCTGCCCTACCCCTGGCCGGAGCACTATGGGCTAAGAGTGCCTCCCTTGAAGCCCCAGGTTCCTCAAACCCAGGTGGGTCTCACTGCCTTCCCTCTGCACAGCCTCCCTGGAGGAAAGACGCGGACTGGCGGTTCCCAGGTTCCGGCCCAGGGGTGTCAACCCGATTCTCACAAACCACTTGGACAGAATCGGGTTACTGTCCAAATTACTTTTCGGGAAGGTTTAAAAAATCTTGCAGTTTCCTCTACCTCCTGCCCCGGGCCCCTCACCGCCCCCCACCCCACCCCATCTTGTTCTGAACGAACTTGATATATATGACAATTCTGGCCTGCAAAAGATAACGTGAGGCCCGGGTGTGGGTTGCACAGAGGAAGTCTTTGTTAAAGAAAACGATTCACCGTGGGGCCCCTCCACACACAAGGCCCCCTGTACTAGGGGAAAGTTCCGGTTCCAGCCCAGGATTCCTACGTACTCGGGGAACATTCCGGTTCCAGCCCAGGATTCCCACTTTCACGACTCTCCCGCGAGCAGATTTTGCATGAAGGAATGTTAGCTGTCCTCCGCCCAAGCAGCTGCCTTCAGACAGGAACGTAGCCAACCCAAACCCTGTCGACCGCGGTCCTGGGACAGGGGACCCGGCTGGGGCATACACGATGTCCACTGTGCTGGAGACAGCCTGCCTGCTGCCTCTGCCCTGGGCCCCACAGAGGGGCCTGTGAGCCCTCCAACTCCTCCACACAACATCCCTGGGGCCAGGGGACTGTCCTCAAGCCTCCATGTCCACCACCTCTCCCTGCTCAAGAGACAGACCATGAAGGGAAGGCCGGGCAGGGCTGCTCCAGGTCAAAGAAGCTGAAATCGCGTGACAGTCACGTGCAATGAGGAAAAACCAGTCACACTCACTGGGACAAGTGATGAGCCTTGAATGCAGGCTGTGAAACGGACAGCAGTGTCTTGAGAGTCGGACACCCTGGCTAAGTTGAAGGTCCTCATTCCAGAGGATATGCACACGCTTTATAGGGAGAAAGGATCACACTGTTTCCAACTTACTCTCAAATGACTCAGGATAAAAACAAAGCAGGCTGGGTGCCGTGGCTCATGCCTATAATTTCAGCACTTGGGGTTGGCTGAGGCGGGAGGATTGTTTGAGCTCAGGAGTTCAAGACCAGCGTGGGTAACATGGCAAAACCCCATCTCTACAAAAAATACAAAAATTAGCTGGACATGATGGCACGCACCCACAGTCCCAGCTGCTCAGGAGGCTGAAGTGGGAACACTTGATCCCGGGAGGCCAAGGCTGCAGTGAGCCATGAGTATACCACTACACACCAACCTGGGCAACACAGCAAGACTCTCTCTCTCTCTCAAAAATAAATAAATAAATAAAAATAAATTTAAAAAACTAACAACAAAAACCCCCACAAAACCCATATAGGTTTTTGCATATAGAGAGAAACATGCAGAGCAAATGGCAGAAGATGAAAGCCATTGCTGACCTGGCCGAGGGTGCCTGGGAGCTGCTCGTACTGACAAGCCTGAGATTAAATCAAAATTCAAACATCCAGGAAGAAAGACACAGACTGTGGAACCCAAAGGCCCTGCGCCAACCTGGGCGCTGTACAAACCTGGGGCACATCGGGCTGGCCCGGGGCACACGCTCTCCCACTTCTATGTTCCCAGAAAATAACATTGTTACTAATTCAAATGCAAGTTTAAATGCCCCTGGCAACTGCTCTTTCCAAAATTATCCTGCTAAATAAATAGCGTGGCAAACCTTTCCTGGAAGGTCAGACAGTAGGGATCTTAGGCCCTGTGGGCTGCACGGTCTCCATGGCAGGACTCAAATCTGCCATTGCACAAAGCAGCCAGAGGCGTTAGGCCCTCAAGTATATGGGGCCGTGTGCTAATAAAGCTTTATTTACACACACAGGGAGCCACCCCGTGGGCCATGGTTTGGGTCTGGGTTGCCCTCAAATTCATATGATGAAGCTCTAATCCCTAGTACCTGAGAGTGAGACCTTGTTTGGAAATGGGGTCCCTACAGAAATGATTAGTTAAGAGGGGGTCAGTGGGTAGCCTGCAACCCAGTAAGACTGGTGTCCTTACAAAGAGGAGAAATTTGGCTCCAGACTCACATAGGGAGGATGCCCTGTGAGGTAAAGGGAGGGACTGGGGGGAACTAGGGTACTACATCTACAAGACAAAAGACCCAACAGTCACTAGCCACCCCCAGAAGCTGGGAAAGGCCTCAGAAGAGCCAGCTCTGCCCACACCTGGGTCTCGGCCCTCCATCGTTCAGAGCTGTGAGAAGGCGACCTCCATGGTTTAAGCCGCCCAGCCTGGGGTCCCCCATCACACAGCCCGGGTTGACTCTTGTGACCCATGTGGCAGGAGACAGGCCCAGCAGTCCCTCTGGCAGACCAGAGGTTGGGAGGGAGAGCCGCGCATTGTGTCTGGTTTTGAAGCACAGCCTGGGAAGCCATTGCTGTGGCCCAAACCAGCTTTGTCGGGTTCCAGACCCACCTGAGAGAGGGAGGTACCGAGAAACTGTAGCAGGTGGCCTCAAAATCACATTTTACCCTCCCGACCCTCAGTGTCTGGCTGGGAGGGCTCAGCATGTCTCCCCAGGTCCTCCACCCCTGCAAGGCAGGCAACTGCTGAGCCCTGCCAGCCACCCTGTGGGGAGGGCAGCCCCAGCCTCCACTCTAACAAGGCGCTCGGAGCACCCACCCCAGCCTCCCTTCCTTCCGTAACTCTCGGGGGTTGAGCAATGGTGCACGCGAGACTCCTGTAAGAGCCGCAGGCACTGTGGATGGTGCGTTTATCACCAAGTACAGGAAGCCTGGTGGGGCTGGAGTCTCTGCTGCAGCCTGGCACAGCAGGAAATTTCTAGAATCCCTCAACACTGTGGAGCTGCGGCCCAGCTGAGCGCCCCTGCTGCCCTGCCCTGAGCCTGAGCTCCCATCACAGGCAGGGAGCAGGCCGGCCTTCCTTCAGCAGCCCCTGTCACCGCGTGGCCTGTGCATGGGGCTGGGTGGCTGGGGACAGCAGCGGGTGTGCTAAGCAGAGCATGTGGCCAGTGAGGCTGGACCAAGGCTGTCCCGGGGAAGCAGAGCCACTGGGTCTTCATGCCATGTCCCGTGAACCTCAGACTCTGAGACTGTAGCTTCAGCAGCGCCCCTGCCCCCCAGCTGTGCATCCCACACCCTGAAGCAGAGCACTCAAAGCAGGGCGCCCATCACAAGCACAGGCTGCCTCCGGTGAACAGCAACGCTGTGGTTCCTCTCCTAAACAGCCCCCAAAGCAAGGCTGATCCTATGCCCAGCAAAGCGGCCTCAGAAAGGAGACACTCTGATGGATTCCCAGAGGCAGGGGGCCTGGCCCGGGCTCTCCAAGGGGCACCAGTCACCTGGCCGCCCTCTCTCAGGTGCAGAGTGGGTGACAGAGATGCTTTTAGGAAGCTCTACGGCCAGCACATGAGAGAGACGCCACAGGGCTCTGAAAGGCAGCAAGGGAGTTGCACAGGACTTCCCAGGACAAGGAGCTCCTGGCAGGCGGGGACTTCAACAGCTTCAGAGTCACTAAAGGGGAAGGCAGGAGGGACTGGTATCTGGTGGTCCTCAGTGACCAACACCGGGCTCTGGAGAGTCGGCCAAGTTACTTCTCCTGTCCCAACAGGGCAGTGGCTTCAAGTTCTGCCTGGTGGATTCTGAGCCTTTGTTCTTGGAACTCTTGCCAGGACATCAGGGGTTGACCCTGACCCGGGAGGAGCCTTGGCAGCTGAAGCTCAGCCTACCTAGGTGCCCCCAACTGCCCCAGAGAGACACTCGGGCCTACCCTGTTCCCCCTGCCCCTGGTCCATGTTCACCTTCGCTACCCGTGCCTGCCCAAAGTCTACAGGCCAGTGTCCAGCTCCAGCATCCTTCCATCCTGAACAGGCCCCGAGAGCCTCTGTCTCCCTGGGGTGGGCTCCAGGCAGGGTCTCAGGACAGATGAGTGAGAAGTTCTTCCTACAGGCTCACGGGGCAGTGACCTCAAGTCTGGCTGTGCAGAGCTGCAGCCACCCCGTGCCCTGGGGGCTGTGCAGAGGGAGGGCCCACATCTGTCAAGTCCTAGTTCCAGGGTCTCAGTGCAGACAGGAACCAGGGCTCTGGCCCACACATACACAGGGCCCTGCAGTGAGGATCCCGGGGTGCAGAATCCAAGTCCAGATCTGCCTTTCATGAGCCCATGGTCTGCTTGCACATAGATCCTGACACACAGTAGGTGCTTAATAAAGATTTGCTGGCTGAACAAATGCAGGCGGAAATAACCCTGCCAGGGAGCTGACGACTGCGTTCTGAAGCCTCAGGGTGGCCTGGGCAGTGGGGACCGGTTTTGGCTGGGTAGCTCCCGAGTGACAGGGACAAAAAGGCAAGTGAGCCCACAACCCCACAGAGGGACACGACGCTTCCCAGAGCACCCTGCAGCCCTGAGGAGGGAGTGGGTACCTCTGTCCCTGGGCAACCAGTCTAGTGGAGAGTCGCCCCTGAAGCAAGCGTGCAGGATGGGGCTTTGTCAGACCCATAGGAGCTCACCAGGCAGAGTGAGGCAGGCAGGGAGGAAGAGAACCCCTAGCGGGCGGCAGCTGCAGAGGGAATCAGACCTCGCGGTGGGTTGAGGAAAATTCTGAGTCACCCACTGGTTCCCCAACGCGGGCAAAGGTGCCTTTACTTCTGCGTCTTTTCCCGGCAGCAGCAGCAAGGGCGCTGCGGGAAACCGCCTGAGGCGGTGCGCAGAGCAGGCTCCTCATCAGAGCAGCTGCGGGTCCCAGGTGGAAAACACCAGGTGGGGACCTGCGGGCCTGCGGGCGCCCTGAGCAAGTGGAGGCCAGGGCGCTGAGGACAGGACCCGACCTTGTTCCACAGAGAGGGGCCCACCCAGGGCTGTCACGGAGGCCCAGAGACTCTCCACAGGGTCTCACTTTGCTGCTGGGAGGGAAACTGAGGCCTTGCTCTGTGCTGGGAGGGAAACTGAGGCCTCGCTCTGTGCTGGGAGGGAAACTGAGGCCTCACTCTGTGCTGAAGGGGCAGCAGAAACCCAGGCAGTGGAGGCTCCAGCTGGCGGGAGGGGTGGGCCACCGGGCAGGGTGGAGGGAGCCTCAGCAGAGGGGAGGAAGCCGCAGCGATGACCTCATCCCCTAGGCCTCCGGGGCCGCCGCTCACGGGGTTTTTTAACCACAGGCATTGCAGGACAATTCCCTGGTATGTTCAACCACCAAAGGCGCGGACGAGCCATGTTTGTGTTGTGCTTTTGAGTGCCTCTCTCTTTGTGTGGGGTTTGACAAAAGCCGTGATCCTGGAGACAAAAGCCAGGCCTTCACCTGGGCCAGGGCAGGGTCTCCTACTGCAGAGAGCAGGGGGGCAGTTTCTGGCAGCAGCCGGCCTCAGCAAGAAACAGGAGAGCCACCCAAACCGGGAACTCCTTCCCAAGCAAGAACACGCAAAGCACACGCACGTCAGACACACGTGTGCACGCACACAACAGGCACATGTGTATGCATGTGTGCACAGAGCTACCTACAAGCACACACACGTACACACATGCACACGTGTGTCACTTCCACAGACGTGGGCACACAGATGTGCACACGCATGTACGTAAACACGTGCACACACAGCCCCCTCTGAATTCAGAAACCAGGCTGGGGCCCTCTTTGCAGCCCAGGAAGTGGCTCTCCTCCTTGGGAGGCCATGAGCAAATCTCCCTGCCCAGCAGATTTCCGACGTGCTGTTCACGTGCTGTTCACGGTGTCAGCCGGACCCCAGCCGAGACCAGATTCCTCCCGAAATGGCTTTTTCAGGCCCACCGCATATCCCTGGTTCAGCAGAATGCCTAATCCCTCCGAGGCCGCGCTGGGGTTTCCTTAGCAGTGCTGAGATAACAGCTTTCTGGCACTGCAAAGCTGGGCGGACGAAAAGAAACGAGAAAACAGGGGCTCCCTGGAAACACACCGCTTTGATCAACTTTTTCCCCAGCATTTAAACATCGTGCTTTCGGAATCCCTCACGCGGGTCCTGCACCCGGCCGGCCCCTCCTGGGTTCCCCAAGGCTGTGGTTTGCGCTCCCCGCGCTCAGCACTCCTTGGCGGGGGCCAGCAGCTCCGGAGTTGCATGGAACCCGAGCGCCCTCTGGCGTCTCCAGGCGTTCCCGCCGCCTGGCCCCAGGGGCTGCAAACACTCCGCTTCTTGTGCCTCCCCGGGACCAGCACCTCCAACCGTCCTTCCTGCAACCCTGCACAGCCTCCCTCTGCTGGACTCAAGAACCCAACAGCCGTCCTCACTCCTCCAGGCCTGAAGCCTCAGGAACCTGCTGTCAGCCCCTTCCCCAGGAAGTCCCCGACTTCTGCCTATGCTCTGAGCCCCACCGCCCTGCGCCTGCCCTGCGCCTGCCCTGCGCCTGCCCTGTGCCTGCTGTCCACTGGAAGCTGTGAGCCCTGGGAGGGGTCCCTGCCTGCCCTGCCAGCACCTGCTTACCTCCTTCTCACTGTGCCCCTCCCACCTGAGCGCCCCCTCCTCCAACCAAGTGGTCACTGTCCCTGCAGATACTCCCCACCCAGAGCCTATGCCTCAGTCTTGGCTCTGCCTTTGATGTGTCTGTACATCCGCCTCTCAAGGCCAGGCCCACGGCTGCCTCACTCTCTGCTGTGTCCCCAATGTGCCCTCCATGGCCATGACTGAGTGACAGCTGGACCCTCAAATCCCCTTGAAGGATTTGACTCCATGAGGCCAGTGCTTCAAGAGACTGCTGGGAAGTGTGGCGAGGCGAGTGGGAGGGCGTCTTCCACCCCTCCACCATGCAGGGGCAGCTGAAATCAGGAGCACATACCAAGCTGGGGTGTCCTCGTCGGGCAACTCTGGCCTATGGACTTGATGCAAGGAGGGACATGCACAGCCAGGAAGTGCCATGCGGAGCCTGTGGGGATAGCGCGGCCACGGGGTCCCGCCCTCAGGGAGTGTGGAATGGCCTGAGGCAGACAGATGCTTCTGAGCCTCCCAGAGCCCCACCAACCCAGAACAGGGCAGGTCGGCGGGGATGCTGCGCAGGATGGTGCCAAGCAGAGGCCTGAAACCTGCTAAGAGGCTGAGTGCTGACACTCCCGAGGACAGCCAGGCCCAGGGCAGAGGGTGTGCAAAGGCCCTGGGGCAGCCAGGAATGTCCAAGGCTTGGCCTGGAGTGAGTGAGCCCAGGCTGGAGGAGGTGGAGAGGGGAGGGTTACAGGTGACGGACCTGAACGTGGCACCTTGGGGAGTGTACTCTAAACGTCACAGGGAGCTTCTGGAATGATCAGATTTTTGTCTTAGAAAGTCCTCCCCAGCTGCTGTGTGCAGGGTTGCCTGGTGAGACGCGAGGTGTGGCAGGGAGGCAGCCGGCATGAGAGAAGGAGGGACAAGGGAGGCGGCCAGGGTCTCTGCCTTCCAAGCAGTGGAAAAGGCAGAGGGGACTGCAAAGGGGACTGCAGCAGAAAGGGGGCTCTCTGCTTGGGGCTGCAGGCTGCTTCTCTGCCATGCCACCCCAGCCTGGAGGAGAGGGAGCTGCAGGGCAGTGAAAGGCCTGGTTCCTGCTGGCCAGGGGTCTGTGGCCACAGTTCAGCAAATAGCCACCAGGTGGCGCACAGACCCCAGGGATGCGTGGACAGTGGGCAGGGCGGCCGGGATAAGGACCATCCTGGAGGCTTCCCTGGGGGCACAGCTCAGCACTGTGCCTTGAAATCTAGGGTCTGCCCTCCTGCCTGGGCAGGGCTGCATCCTAGGGAGCAACCCTACCTGGTCTGCTCCTCGCCCCTGTCCCCTGCCTGGTTTAGATGCGACATGTGGGCCCTGGGGCGCTGTTGGTGATTCTCGAGCTGTAGATGGGCACGTGGAGCCCAGGGCACATCTGAAGGTCCCTGCAGGTTGGGCCTGGGTGCACGCTTCTCCAGGCTTTGCCCTCCCAGCTGCCTGGGAGATGACCACCTAGGAAGTCAGGACCTGAACTTGGATGCTGTGGTGCTGACAGCCCTGGCTGGGCAGGGGCACCTGGGTGGGCTCACGTTAGCACTGGCACTCCATGCTCCATTTAAAACCAAGCAAGTCCCAGACCACGTCGGGGGCGAGGGGCTAACCACCCAGATCCAAGTTAGTACGTGAGGGACAGGACAGGCAGGATCTCACGTCTCACACACAGCACAGGCATGAACATACATACATACACATAGGTACATACACACAGCAACACATATCTATACATAAATACATACAACGCAGCCATACATAAACACACAACACATGCTCACAGGTGCACAGTACAATGTGCCTATATGTGGCCACATTTACATGTGTACATGCTCAGATACACACGTGCACACATGTACACACAATGAAACAGAGCCAACCATGCATGAAAGTCCCCACGTGCTCATGTGTACGCACGCTTACTCAGATACAGATGCACACTTAAGCACACAGCTCACCCATAAACACATACATGCGTGTACACACAGCCACACGCGTACACATTTCCATGCATATGGGCACACACATACACACATGTACACATACCTGCAGAGGTACAAAGGGCCTCACACGGAGACCCTCCAGGGGAATGATTGGCAGTCGGGCTCTCACAGCCTGGGAACCACTGGCATCCTTGGCCCCAGGCCCTCCAGGGACAACTACCAGGTCAGGGACCCCCCCCACAGACCCAGCCCCCATGGCAGAACCAGCAAAGGACATCCCATGCCCACTCCTGAAGTTGAGCCAACCCTGTCAGTTGGCGAGGGCAGAACGTCCTCCTGCTAGTCACAGCCAGAGACTTGGCTGGGTGCTCACCTGAGAGCCAGGTCTGTGGTGGGTGCGGAGGACTTGGGGATCCTGGACAGGTGCCATGGGGGCCCCATAAAACATGGGGCCCATGCTGCCATGGCTACTGGACATTGCCCTGTGGGGGAATGATGGCCTCACCCTAACCAAGATGGCACAAGACGACACATACACCCCACTTCACTGGTGCAGTGTAAAAGTCTGAACAAAGTATGAGAGTACAGTGTGATAGGACATGAAACTCAAATTCCAGGACCAAGGGGATTTGTCCCCGGAAGGCAAGGCAGGCCCCTCACCGACAGGAGCACCTCACAGAAGCAGGAAAGACCCCTGACCAGAATCCACACGGTCACCATAAAACCACACCAGACGGCCGGGCGTGGTGGCTCACGCCTGTAATCCCAGCACTTTGGGAGGCCGAGACGGGCGGATCATGAGGTCAGGAGATCGAGACCATCCTGGCTAACATGGTGAAACCCTGTCTCTACTAAAAAATACAAAAAACTAGCCGGGAGAGGTGGCGGGCGCCTGTAGTCCCAGCTACTCGGGAGGCTGAGGCAGGAGAATGGCGTAAACCCGGGAGGCGGAGCTTGCAGTGAGTCAAGATCCAGCCACTGCACTCCAGCCTGGGCAACAGAGCAAGACTCCGTCTCAAAAATAAAAAAATTCAAAAAAAAACCACACCAGACATCGGACCTGAAGGACCCTTCCTAAGCGCAGGAGGTGCACAACCCCCGCCCAGCAGCCAACCTGCCCATGGAAGCCAGGAGGGCCCAGCTGGCCGCAGGCACTACCCCCAGCTCTGGACAGACCCAAGCAGCAATCTGCCCTCCTGGGCATCCCTTATCTGGAAACACAAAAGAATGCAGAGGATAGAGGGAAAAACTTCTGTGACCAGTCATGAGAGGTGGCGGGGCCACAGGCTGTAGCAGAAATTAACAGCTTTCACAGATGCCAGCAAAGTGCCTGGAAACCATGAGAGACTAGAGACTCCCTATGTGATGGGAACAATAACAACTTATTCTCATCAATATTATAATCATCAGGAATACACTTAGCACAAACTGCCTGAAATCTACATAATGAAACCACAAAATGCTGCCCATAAACACACACGCCACGCTCCTGGAGACCACCGAGATGTCGGTCTCCCCCAGTTCATTCACCCACTGCCATTGGGTTTCTTCCCGGGGCTGGATAAGGTGATGACAACATTCACTGGGAAAAGCAAGGCTGCAAGTGCCACCAGGAAACCCCCCAAAAAGAAAGCCCTGCCGAGGCACAAAGTGGCATCATGAAATTGACTTTAGTAGTGGGAGAACCAAGTCAGTAGGGCCCCCGGTAAAGGAAAAGTCCAGCAGAGCAGTGGGACAGAATAGAAAAACCCCAAAGCAGACCCTTCCTACTGCCTCTGGACCTCTGGTTTACAGAGAAGACGGCCCTCCAGTCAGGCAGGACAGATGCACCGCAGAAAACACGGCGCTGGGAGAACTGGGAAGCACAGCAGGCCTGTGCCTCACACCACTTAACCAGGAAACTCCCAGCCACCATGGAGCACACACAGTTAACCTGGTGAGGGCTGGAGGAAACCACAGGTGAATTCCTCCAGCTATGGCTCAAGGTCCAAAAGCAACGAAGGAAAGCTAAAATGGACTCCCTAGAAATGGGATGGACTCCACCGCTGAGGCCATCATGAGAGGACTCTGGACCCCGGCGGGACAGGCTCCCCTGGCCAGGAAGACACAGCACCAAAAAGCAGCAAGAAACCAGCCCAGATCTGCCTGTGTGTGCCAGGACTTGAGTCGTGACTCTCTCTTTCTTTGCAGATACTGGAAACATTCCACAACAAGACAGGAAAACAAGACAGCCCAGCCACGGAGAGGTGCTGGACCCAGTCCTGCCGGAGTCCTGTTGCCCACGGCCCACATTCAGGTGGCTTGCGTGGGGACCCTGTGGGCTCCAGACACAGCTGGCTCCCTGCACCCCGCCTTCCGGGCAGCCTCACGGCCAGATCAACTTTGGGGTTTTCCACCAGGCTATGAGCCTGCCCTGCCCTGCTCTCAGCACCTGCCTGGCACAGATGGCACCGACACCGCTCAGGCCAATGGAAGGGACCATCCAGGTGCCCAGGGTGAGGGCTGCTGCTGGGACACCAGCAGGGCCCATGTGCCAGCCATAACCCAGGGGCAGGTGTCACCCAGACCCCAGGGACACTGTGCATGAAGGCTCGGGCAGGCCCCTGCCAGCCACAACACCAGCTCTACCCTCCCTCCTCCTTCCCTCCTTCCAGCCCAGCTTGGGAGCGCCTCCTCCAGGAAGTCCTTTCAGACCACCAGCTCCAGGCTCCTCTCAGTCCTTGGCCCCCTCGCCTGTGGCACATACATCCCGAGTCACTTGGCAAGTGTGGGGTCTGGGGAGGTGCCCCTGTATCAGGGCAGGGCCAACGTGTGGGCAAGGGGCTGGGGGCGGCCCCATAAGGGGCCACCTTATGGGGCCCAGCGCTGGGGAGATGCCAGCCTCCAGGGCAGCCATGACATCCAGCCACGCCCTCAGACGCTACGTACCATCCAGAAGAGGGTCCCCGTGGCCAGGGCGGCATACTGCTCGATGGTGGACAGCACGCTGAAGATGAGGCAGACCAGGACGATGAGGAAGCTGTAAGACAGGGACACGGTGGTCAGCGCCATGGCCTCCGCCCACCCCATAGATGCACCCGGCGAGTGGAGGGGCCCCGGCCTCAGTCCCGCCCCTGGGTAGGACTAGACAGTGCTATGAAAACCCAGTCGTCTGTTAGCTGGTGAGCACACACTTGACGTAGGTCCACACGAGGGATGCTGTCCCGCCGCGGGAAGGGACGAAGCACCAACAGGTGCCGCCACGTGGACAGGCCCTGGAAACATGGCGCCAAGGCCAGACACAGACAGGTGACCACCTGCTGACCACCTGCAGTGTGGCTACGCCTTGGACAGTCAGAGCCACAGAAACAGAAAGCAGGCTGGTGGCTGCCCCAGGGTGGGACTGCTATGGGCATGGGGTTTTCTTTTGGGGTCATTAAACATTCTGGATGTGGATGGTGGTGATGGCTACACAACTCCAAACGTCCTAGAGCCACAGGGGGCCCACTTTCCATAAGTGAACTGTGGCACGTGATCACGTCTCCGCAAAGCTGATTTTACAAATCACTTCCAGAGAGCAGTCAACAGCCCCCTGTCCAGGAATTCAGGGCCCAGGGCAGGGGTGCTGGTGGTCACAGCACAGAAGCCAGCCCGCCAGGTGGGGGTCCTGATACCTGCACCAAGTATCTGCTTCCCAGAGGAGCCTCGAGGCTGCAGGCTGTGGGCGGCTCTCCTCCAGTTTCACTTCCTCCTCCCCAAGGCCTGGAGGCCGAGCCACAGAACTCATGAAAAGGAAGGTGCACAGAGCCCCACCCTGGGGCAAACGTTCTGTACCTGTGGGCTCGCAGAGAACATACGGGTGGCCCACTCTGATCCAGGGAACCATAAAGATAAGGGGCTGCTGCCTCTGCAAACGTACCCTCCAGGGCCCGCCTGGCCTTCCTCCCGCCTCTGGGGAGATTCCTGTGGGCTCCGGAGACTCCAAGGACCCCCATGGATCCTCAGCGACAGGAGAGCGGGGAAGTGGCCACACAGCCCCGAGGGGCCAGGGAGACACAGAGAAAGCCACACACAGACCCTGAGGGCCCTGGCATAGATCCTCCGCCTGGCATAAGGTGCCCCAGGCCCCCCCCACTCCCTGAGATCCTGCCATCCCAAGTGGCTTCTAACCCATCCCAGGGCAGCCAGAAGGCCCCCTGCATTGCCTCTCACCCAGCCTCCAGAACTCAGCCCCACGTGGAACCCATCCTCTTCCACCTGTCCAGATGTGTACAGCCCAGCCCATCCTCCCCAGGCTCCCGGAGCCCACAACAAACAGGCTACCTCCCAGCACAGCCTGCCTCGGCTCATCCTCCCACTGCACAGAGGTTTCTGGGGGAGGTGGGGGGGGGGAGCTCTGCACCCCCCTCCCCAGCAAGCTCCTGTGGGCAGGGCAATCCTTTCCTGGCCTCTGGCAGCCCTACCCAAAGGCCCTTGATGGCTCACTCAACCAACGACCCTGCTTAGGCCCCCTTCCTGGGTTCCTCCCTCCCCATAGCCATAGTCCCACTGCTGGCACTGGGCCAAAACCTGCAGCTACCATTTCCTCAGCCACCTGCCTCACCAGCGCCCCATCCCTCCCACACTGGTCAGCTCTACCTGCAGAGCTGACCCCAGCCAGCCCATCTGCACCCTGCCCATTCATCCTCATCTCCCCCTGACCACGGTGCCCACCTCCACCCTTGGCATCCCCAGCCCACATACCCAGCCAGTCAGTGAACCCTCAATGTCATACCCCAGTATTACACCGCAATGGCCCCAGACCACCCCAGCTCCTCCCGGCCCTTGTTGCCAGTCCTGACTATGCCTGGCCCAGCCCACCTCAGGGCCCGTGCGCCTGCTGCTGCCCAGCCTAAAAGCCCAGCTTCAGGGTCCTACCAACGGGCCCTGTCTCATGGGCAGAGGCCAACTCTGATGTCTGACCCTGGCACCCACAACACCCCAACTGTGTCCTTTATACTCAAGTATCACCACTGGGACCAGAGTCTGTTGTCCACCCCCTAGACCATGAGCACCCCAAGAGTGGGGCTGTGGGCTGCAGTGCACACCCAGGATGCGGCCTGGTGCACAGTAGGTGATCAGTCCCGTGGGACTTCCTTCATTTAATCTCTAAGCCCCAATGCTGCTGCTTCATCCCCTTCAGCATGACCCTTCCTCTGCTCCCTGAGGTTACTCCCCCACTGGGACATTCGACCCAAAGCATAAGTCTGATCAGCCATGTGGTTCCAGGAGCACCTGGAAGGCTGGCATGCAGCCCTGCCTTTACCTGGGCCTCAGTCTCCCCGACCCCCGCCGGCCCGAAGCTCTGGCTGCGTAAGCTGCGTGGCATTTGCCAATGCGGTGCTTCCAACCAGGGACCCTCTCTGCACCCCCACCCTCCACACTGCTTTGGCTCTGAGGACTCTTCCTGGCCAGCTTGGACAGGATGCCCCGGCCTTGCCAGGCTCCCTCTGGGTGCTCCCACACTGACCACTCCTGCCCTCATCTGTCTCTGGGACCAAAATCCGCACAGTGCTGGCATGGGGTGGGTGGGTGCAGAGTAATTAGTTCAACAGACACAGCTGGAGCCTCTGGGCCAACCCTGTGGGGAGCCCTCCATAGGGTGACTCTGTGGATCTCATGGGGATACAAGCAAAGATTGGTTGGAAGGGTGAGTGCCCATCTGCATTGGGCACCATTCTGGGCACTGGGAATGGGCTCAGACTGGCCCAACTTGCACAGAGCATGCTGCCCACTGCCAGAGCAGGGTTCCCTCCAGGTTCTTAGAAGAGCCTTTGTGCCAAGCCGCAGGCCCTGGCCCCACACTCTGCAGCCCCCAAGGCAGGGCTGGGTCTCTGCCCCTTGTTGGTACAACTGTTGGCTCTCTCCCCCCACCAGGCTCTCCCTCCGCCATGACTGCCACACTTAATCCTCCTGGACGTCTGTTTGTTTTGATTTGCAGTGAGCAGGGAAGTGAGATTAGACAGCCTGGCTCAGCCACAAGGAAGCAGAGCAGGGCTGCCCGGGGCAGAAGATGCCACCTGCCTGCTCCCCAGGCCCATGGGGTGCAGAGAGGGCCAGGGCACCATCTGCACATGGAGATGCAGTGCCCACTGGTGCCCCAGGCAGCTCCCCTGCCTCAGTTTCCTCATCAACACAAAGAAGCGGCCCACAGGTGCTTCTTCCCAGGCTGTGGAGGGAGGTGTCACCCGACGTCCAGCAGGGAGTCAGGAGCGAGCGTCGACTTCACCCTGAGGCCTTGGATAAACCAGAAGCTCCCAGTGCTGACTCCTGCAAAGATGTGGCAAAACCCACCACCCACCAGGGGCCCTGGGGAGGATCCACTAAGTTGCTCTCTGTCCAGCAACAGGAAGTGCTCCTGGGGGTTGCAGGCCCCTGCTTGGTACCCACACCCCTGCTCACTGACCACCGGCTCAGCCAGTGCTTTGCAGACAGTAACACAGACCCCCACGAGACCCTGCCTGACTGTGACGTCACTGCCACGCGATCATCAAACACATGCTACAGGTAAGGAAACTAAGGCTCCAAGGGCTTCTGAGGTCACAACTGGGGTAAACTGAGGAGGAGACAAAGGACTGCAGCCTGGTTCCCCGACCCGGCATGGCTGGGGTTCCTGGAGGCTGGGCCCTGGGTCCCCTTGGCCCTCAGTGTGAGAGACTGCCGGGCTCTGGTCTCGGTGCACGTGGGCAGGGATAGGGCTGCAGTGAGGGGGGCACGGCAGCTTCCCTGTCGCAGAGCTCGGCTTCCATCCTCCCGTCTCCTCCTCCAACTCAGATCCTCCTGCTTCTCTTAGGAGAGCCCTCACAATCACAGTGAGGGCCCACCCGAGTGACTCAGGACAACCTCCCCTCTCACGAGCCATCCCTCAGTCACCCTGCAAAGCTCCTTTGGCCACACAACCTAACTTGTTCACAGGACAAGGACACGGACACCTCAGGGGCCACCGTTCAGCCAAGTGATAGCCATGTCTGAGTCACGCGCCCGAATCCACGCCACTGCCCCAGCCTCTCAGTGACCTGCACAGAAGGCGCTGCACTCCCCCCACTCTCAAATGAGCAAACGGGGGCCTGGGGAGGGAAGGGGGCCATGGGCAGGACCCAGATCTGCTGACCCTGCAGCCTCCAGGCCCAGGTTGAAAGCTCTAAACTTTTAAGAAAAAAAAAAAAAAAAAAACTGTAAACTTCCTCCGTGGCAGAGGCGAGCGAACAGAATCGCCTGCAGCTTCTCTGCCCTTCACAGGGGCACCGTGATGGGTACCTGCAACGTGGAAGCTGAGATAGCCTTACTTCACGGCCACTCTTCTAAAAGACCACAGGCGACACTGCTTTCTGCATCTGCCGTCACGGCTTTTCGATTCTTGTGCTGTTTGGGCAACAGCCGGCCATCACAGTGGCAGTTAGTGGCCTCAGCCACGGCATAGGAAGCAGTGATGGGGATGGGCGCAGTGGCTCATGCCTGTAATCCCAGCACTTTGGGAGGCCGAGGTGGGAGGATTGCCTGAGGACAGGAGTTCGAGACCGGTCTGGCCAACATGGTGAAACCCCAGCTCTACTAAAAATATGAAAAAATTAGCTGGGCGTGGTGGTGGTTTGTGCCTGTAACCCCAGCTACTCAGGAGGCTGAGGCAGGGGGACTGCTTGAACCAGGGAGGTGGAGGTTGCAGGGAGCCGAGATCGTGCCACCGCACTCCAGTCTGGGCGACAGAGCGAGACTCCGTCTCAAAAAAATAAAAATAAAAAAAAAGCCATGATGGATGCTGGTTAGCACCAAGTGCAGAGTGGGCACTCACTCACAGGCTGCGAGTGGGCTTGGAAGCTTGGTGACTGGCTGCCAACGCCAAGCGCCTGGGCTTCATGGCACGGATTCCAGCTGCAGGGGCTTGTCCTGCCCATGTCCTGTGCTCGGGAGACACAGTGGACTCAGGTGTGTGGAGTTACTGCAGCGGGAAGATTCTCGACTGGGCCTTGCAGGGGAATACAGGATCTGACCAGGGAAGACTGCACGTGGGTGGTCCTGGACCAGCCCCCCCAGAGTGTGCATCCAAGTGGGCATTCACCCCAACCGCCTGGGAAGAGGTGCCTGGGAAAGTCCCGTGCAGTGGAATCGCGGCTGAGTCAGAAGACGGGGCTCTAGGGCCAGGGCTGGGAGCCAGCAGGGGCTGAGAAATGTTCCCCCACAGGCCAGGCAGATGGTGGGGACAGGTGCCCATGGGCCAGGCTGGCTGTCAGCCTTGCCATATTCTGAAGGCTAAATGATTCTTCCGATGTTTTGATACACCGTGCTAGCCTCAGAAGGAATTATATGACAAAGGTTACTTTTATCTACTCCAGATAAAAAGAGTTTTATCTTATTTACCGCTTTATCTATTCTTGTCTCAGGCAGAGCTGGGAACCTCACAGGTGCCGAGCTGGGGTCCCTGCCCTTGAGGCACTCAGGGCCTGGGGTGCCTGTGCACCCTCCTGCCTCTGCAGAGCCACCCGCCACCCCCTCTGCCTCAGCTCCAAGGCCAGGCAGTCGCAGCCCCCCACTCTGCAAAGCCGGGAAACCGAGGCCTATGCGTGTTCTGGACACGGAGGGGAAAGCAGGGCAGGCTAGCGAAGGGGTGGAAGGAAGAAGACATTGACCCCCCCAGGTCATGTGGTCCCCTGAACGCTGTCCCACCAGAGCTCCCGGGACAGCGTGGTCATGCGGGGGGCGCTGCATGAGTGGGCATCCCCCCACGCCCTAGGAAACAATCCCCTACTTGTTCTCCTTGGCAGCAAATCGGCCTCAGGAGCAGTGACGGCGAGCGCCAGCCCCGAGGGCACCTGGTGAATTATCCAACATCATTTCAACATCTCAGCCCCGGGTGGCCGGGAACACGGGAGAGTGCAGGAATCCTACCAGGGTCACAGCCCGAGACGCTGCGGGAGGGTTCCCCCGGGGTGCAGGCAGTGGGCCTGGGTGGGCTCCATGGCTCAGATGGCCTGGGGCTAAAGTGAGTTCAAGGCTGGAGACTCCATGACCTGCCCTGTCGCACACACTAGGGCCCCCTGAGCAGTGCCCCTAAATGGACCTGATTGATCCAGGTGCAAATCTAGTCCAGGCAGGGGACATGCTGGGACCCTGGCCTTCTGTGCCCACTTGGGGACAGGACCCACACACAGTGAGTGACAGCCTCGTTAGCCCATAGGGGGCGTTTTATAACCCTGAGATGTTTCCCAATAAAGCTGAGAAACCTGAAAGACAGCCGCCTACTTCACGTGCAAAGACATGTGGGCAGCTCGAGGGGTGCCCTTAGAACTCCAGCTCGAAGCCATTGCACCGTGGAGCTCACCCAGGGTCAAAGCTGAAACCCCGAGGCGCATAACCCCTGGAGAACTTTGCACTCCCGTGTTCGTATGCTTAATTTCTTGAATCTGTAAACATTAAAAATTACGTTAATACTTGAAGAGTTTTGTCAGTCTGAAAGCATCATACATGGAAGGACATGAGCACAGAGGCGCCTTGAGCACACCGCACCACGCACAGTGCCAGTCACAGAAACGCAAAGGCCGCAGGGCTCCACTCGGGAGGCACCTGGAGCAGCCAAATCCACCGTCGCAGGGAGGCGGACAGCGGGACCGGGGGATAGGGGATCTGTGGACACGGGGAGGACGGATCCATGGTCGCAGAGAGCAGGACGGCAGGCCAGGGAGAGGGAGTGGAATTTCATGGGTGCAGAGTTTCAGTTTGGGAGAGAAGTTTTGGGGTGGATGGTGGTGATGGTTGCACAACCATGTAAATGGACCTAATGCCACTGAACTGTAACCTTACAAAGAGTTAAGATGGTAAATTTTGTGTTCTGTGTATTTTATCACAGTAAAATAAAAAGCACTTTTTAAAGGAAACAGTAAACAACATTCATAGAGCACGCATCAGAAGGTTCAAAATGTTTCACGTGGCTGGTGAACGAGATCGAGCAATGTTCAAAGACCCCCACTGGGGACAGGACCTCGCCAGGCTGATAAGCAGACAATAGGTTAAGCGAACGTAAAGCCGAAGGCGGGACAGGGCCTCGAATGTGTAACCTCAAGAGATTAAATATTGATGCTTAAACCCCAAACCACATCTAGGGGCTTAAAAAAAAAAGTCATCCTGGAAGACTCCAAATGCCTCCAAAACCCACGTGCCCCAGGAAGGAAACACTGGGGGCTGGGGAGGACAGGCTTCCCCTGCTCGCTCACTGGCCACCAGCAGGTCTCCATCCCTGATGTGGCTGCTGGCTCCAGGGCTGCTGAGCTCAGAGCCCTGGGATGTGGACGACCAGGGGCAGAGGTCTCAGGGCCTGCCAGGGCTGTTCCCCAGGGCTGAATCTGTACCTCAGTAAAAAAGCTACCAGCTGGTCACCCCCCTCACCAGTGGCTGTCAGCGGGCAGCCTCAGCAGGGTTTGGGGGTCACCAAGGTTACCCACAGTTTCACCTGCTTCCTGGCTCTGCATGGGTGGAGCCTGGGCCAGGCATCTCCTGACCCCCTCCCAAAGGGGTGAGTCCTGGCCCACACAGAGGGCCCCACGCTGGGCTGGACAGCGGGCACAGGTTCCCCCCTCTGAACCCCATGTCACATCATGGAAGTCCTGGTGAGGAGACAGAAGCCCTGGTGAGGCACGTCTGGTCCCAGGCTGCCCCCCGGAAGCCCCCTGGACTGGGACCAGGAGGTACTACCAACTGATGGAGACGCTGGGCTCAGACACAGCATGGGACACACCCAGACTGGCTGACTCCAGGGCCCCCGGCCCCACCACTCGGTGCCACGGTCCTGAGGCAGGAATGCCATAACCAGGCCATGCGTCATCCTGGGTGGGGGTGGGGGCGACAGGGCCCTTTTCAACCTTCCAGCCTCTGCGGGCTCCCGTGTCCTGGGTGTGTGGTGGCCTCACTCTCGTGCTGTGCAGCACGTGGCCGGATCCTCCTCTGTTGAATCTGTCCTGTCTTTTAGGAGGACATGTGTCACTGGACTTGGGCCCCCTGGGTAATGCAATCATGCCTCTCCAGACCCTCAGCCTCAGCTGCAAAGGGGTTTTTTCTATGTCAGGTCACATTTGCAGCTTCCAGGGATGGAAACCAGTCTTGGGGGCCACCACCTGGTGTCCTATGACATATGATAAGTATTTAATACATTACTTACGATCATTATTGGTAGATTTTGAATTCTTAAACAGCCGAATTAGGTATTGGTCAAAAACATATATTAGCTTTTTTTGTTTTGTTTTGTTTTGTTTTGAGACAGGGTCTTGTTCTGTCGCCCAGGCTAGAGGACAGTGGTATGATCCTGGCTCGCTGTAGCCTCAATTTCCTAGGCTCAAGCCATCCTCCCACCCTGGTCTCCCAAAGCGCTGGGATTACAGGCATGAGCCACCATACCTGGCCTCATGTCTTAATTTTTAAAACATAATTCAAAATGTACTCAAAACTCAGAGTTTCCTTTTCATCCTCTCACCTCCAGATCCTTCATGGAATTGCATCTGCAAAGATTCTTTTAAAACGAGGGTGGCGTCCATGCACACTGGTGTCAGGACAGGGACATCTCCCTCACCATTCAGCCCACAGGGCATCACCCAAACCCTGTTGTGTTGGAGAGAAGGGAGCTGGGGATGACAACTCCCAGCACAGGTAGGACCCGGCTGGTCCATCTTCAGCAGGCAGCTGCCACGTCAGGAGTAGGTCCACGAGACTCCCTAGCACCCCAGCCCCTCAGGGACCAGCACTTCTCACCAGAAAGGCAACAGCTGCCCCCAACCATTGCCCCTCAGGTCCCCACAGAGCACCCTGTCTGCCATTGTCCACACGTCCCAGCTGGCTGGCAGGGCCTTGGAAGCCTCTCCCCTGGCAGCCACAACAGAGCACAACCCACAGAAGAGGCGTGGATGTGACCCCACACCTGCTTCACAGACCCACAGCCTGGGCCTCCCGGTCCAGCTCTGGGTGCATGGACGCCTCCCCACCTGGCCGGGCCTTCTTGGCTCAGGGCTCCCGTGGCCACCCCATGCCTCATGCTGTTTTGAACTCTTTAACTGCAACTTGTTCCACAGCAGCTGAGTCTCATTTCTTTCAAATGTTCTTGAAGGCAACGTGATCCATAGCCCAAAGGACACAACAATGGGTGACTCGGTGCGGCCGGGGGGTAAGATTTCTGCCCTCATTGTCTCCAGAAGCCCCAAGTGTGCTGCTGCCCCCGTTAGACACAGCCGCCAGCCCGCCTGTCAAGGAGCCATCTGGAGATTAAACCTGTGTCCCGCAGCAGGACTGAGGCTGTCCCCAGCCTCTTGGGGTTTCAGCTGACACTTCCCAAAACAGATCTGGACTGGGAACCCCAAGAAACAGGTCCCTCCCTGCCAGCTTTCGGCTGGGCCCCCACAGAGCTCTTCTGCCTGCAGTCCTCCCCAGAGGCTGGTCCCCCTGCCAGGGCCACCGGGCCTGCACTCCAACTGCGGGGCCACCAGGCCTGTACCCCAACTGTGGGGCCTCTCAGGAGGCCTCTGGCTCTGGCTTGTACCAGTTCATGGACCACCAGGCAGTCATTTCCACCACTGCCTCCCCGACCAGAGCAGGGGCTCCCCAGGCAGGGGCCCACCAGCTGCATCCCCTCTGAAGGCCCAGTGCCAGGCTTGGGATGCACATCTGTGAAGTGCTTACTGAATGACTGCTGGTGTGAATGAATGTCTAGGGTAAACCCTGAAGCTCGGTGAACGAAGTCTCAGTGCTGCCTCCTCCATGCAGGCCTCCAGAGTGAATCTGGAAGTGAGATTAGGTTCCTCAGGCTCTGTTCTTTTCCTTCCTATCCCGCCCCACACCACAGGCTCAGCCTAGCCCCCGAGTGGCCTTTGAGCAGGACATGGTACTGAAGCAGCGTTCTGCAACCCCCTCACCCCCAGGCTGCATGCCAACAGCACAGGTTGACAAGTCGCTGGGAGCCTCCTGGGGTGGGCTCTGACGTGAGCTGCGGGTGCACGCATGGCCACCCCAGCAGGCAGGTGTGAGTGGGCAGGACGTGTAGGCATATGCTCCCACTGGCCAAACCAGTCCCTCATCCCTGAAGGAGCAGCATCTTAGGGGCTGCCCCTAGAAGACCAACTCAGGACAGGTGCAGGAGGTGGTGATCCTGCCGGGGGAAACCCTCCCAACCCACCTGGCTGCCACACCACATGCCTGGACGTCCTGGGACAAGGTCCTGCCTTTACTTCCATTCTGCCTGATTCCTGCCAGACAGAGAGGTGAGGTGCCACAGGCCAGACAGTGACGCAGCCGGGACTCAACACGTGTGGGGTGGGGAACGCGCCCCAAATCCAACCTGTCCCAGGGCTCCTAAGCCCTGAGCCCCCTTCGGTGCAGACAGAAAGCCAGGTCTCCCACCAGAGCCCTCCAGGGTGTCCCAGGAGCTGTCCCTGGAGATCCATCAGGTGCATCTCACCCCATCCTCATCACCAGGAACCTGGATGTCCCCCGCACCAAGAGGCGACAGGTGTGCGTTCCTTTTTCAACAGCCCTGCAGGGTGTTGAGTTCTGCTGAGGGACTGGTGAGGAACCCAGCCAGGGACTGCTGGGTTCAGCTGAGCACAGGGCTCCTGGATGCTCAGGTTGTGCAGTGGGGATGAGGACTGGCCCCGCCTGGCAGCTACTGAGGGCTCATTCCCAACTCATTCCCTGACGCCCAGGGCCCTCGACCACACCTCAGTGCAGAGCCTGGAGCCTGGCCCTGATCCCTCCTTTCCAAGAGCAGCCTGGGGGCGAACACAGCCATGCTCGAGGCCCCTGCCGCACCATCCTGAGTGTCACATCAAAGCCCTTCAGAGGCACTAGAGGGACAGGTGCTGGGGGAGCCTCAGGCTGCTAGGAAGCTTCCCAATGACACCACCGGGAAGTCAGGGCGAGGTGGGGGAGAGATTGGGGCGGGAGGGTCAGAACAATGTCCCTTCCTACCAGAAGAGCCCAGTGCAGGCCTGGCACACCTCTGGGCCAGAGAGGAAATGTCCTAGGTGTGGTGGGACAGGTGGCCTCTGTGGCAATATTTGGCCAGGCATGGCTGTGTCCTGATAAAACTTTGTTGACAAAATCAGGTGCTGGCTGTAGCATGAGGACCCCGGCACAGACTACTGCTGAGAACCCAGGGCTCTGGCAGGATGACGTGGGTGTCTGCACCTGGGTGTTAGTTTCATGGGACCCGCTGCATGATCAGGAGCACCCAACGATGGCATGTAAACATCAAGCTGAGGGCAACCGAATTGGTAATGTCTGGCTCCCTGTCCATCTCAAAGGCTTTCTGGGGGCCAATTTTGAACCCAGAGATTGAGAAACAGGAACGTGTGCCCCCAGAACTGGCAGCCACATCCCCTTTACAAACAGGCTCTATCGTGGCCTCCCAAGAAGCACAGTGGGTCAGTGGTCCCAGGCGTGAGGGGAGGCTGGGATTGAGCCATGTAAAGTCCACTTCCTCCTGTCAACTCTAAACTTCATGAGAAGCCTGAGAAGTTGACCCATCCCTCATTCACAGGACAAGAGGAAGCTCAGAGAGGTTAAGGGAACTGCCTCGAGTCACACAGCACTGAGCAGCTGGAGAGAACTGGACTCCAGGTCTGCCTGACAGTATCACAGGTCCCCACTGTACCTCGAAGCACTCTGAAAACTACAGAAGTAAGCCTGGAGTGGTGGGCATCTGGGCAGCCTGGCCTTCCAGAGGGAGATTCCAGCAGGAGCCCTGGCCTGGGGGTGGGCAGATAGGCCCAGGGGCTCAGTGAGGAGAGCAGTGGGATGCCCGGCCCCTGGGGTCAAAGCTGTCACTGCAGCCATGGCACACACAGAGGTGGCCAGGGCCTCAGCAGAGGACGGGGGTGGCCAGGCTCTGGGGTGCAAGCAGGAAAGGCACGAGCTTCTCCTGGGGCCTGGAGGGTGCAGGTGGCCAGGCAGAGGCACAAGCCCGCCAGGACCGAGGGCTGCTGGGGACGGGGCTCTGTGCTCCCGGGGCCGGCCACACAAAGCCGGGCTCCCTGGGCTGTGATAAGACACCCACAGAGAGTATATTTAGAAGGCGCCGGGAGGACAAACTGAAGTGACCCCATGGATGTGGCCCTATCTGCCCTAGGACACTCGTCTTGTCTCTGTGAGAGGCCTGCCCAGGGTGGGGAGGGACTGGGCGGACCAGATGCACCTGCGCACCCCCCACCCCAGAAATGGCGAGGCTCTGCCTGGGCATGGCTTGGTCCCAGCAGCCTTGTCCCTCACCCCCACTGATGGCGGTGGCACTGTCCTGGAGCAGAGGGTGGTGGTCTTGCTGGGCAGCAGGGGCCTCGGGGACGTGGGAGGGGTGGCCAGGCCTCCCCACCCCCCACACACAGGGCGGGCTTTAAAGCCTCTGAGAAGTGAATGAAACCACGTACTTTGCAGCAACATGGATGGATCTGGAGACCATGATCCTAAGCGAACTAACAGAAACAGAAAACCAAATACGGCACGTTCTCACTCATGAGTGGAAGCTAGACAGATGGGATGCTTGGATGGAAAGACGGAGAAAGGTCACTCTGGGACTCCAAAGGGGAGGTGGAGTGGGTGGGAGGGGGAGGGTTGAAAAATTACCTTCTGAGTGTCATGTCCAATACCCGGCTGATGGGCACACGAGAAGCCCAAACCCCACCATTATGCACATAACAAACAAGTATGTGTACTCCTCAAATCTAAAACAACATAACATAAAAAATAAGAAAGACTTGAGGAAGCCGGCAGGGCTCCCAGAGCACCTCCACTCGGGAAGGGGGCGAGGTGCGGAAGGACAGAGAAGCTCTCAGGTGCCTGGGAACCGCAGGCAGCCAGGTCAATGCAACCCACTGGCAGCTCAGGGTGTGGGTCCTCAGGGTTCATCCCTACTTGAGAAAGTCCCTCCTCACATCTAGCCCAAGTCTTTCTTGCTGTAGCTTGGTCTCCTACATAGGGAAACCTCCTACCCACTACAGAGAACACAGGGTGTCCCTGGAAACAGAGCTGCTGTGTGGCCTCGAGCCTCAGTTTCCCCACTGGGACATGGGAATGCATCAAGGGCACCCGGCAACCTGAGCCACGTTTATCCTCAGATCAGCTCCAGCCACACCTCAATATTCCAGAGATGGGGCAGCCCCAGGCTCCGGGACCACAGACACCTGGTAAGATGCTGCCAGGCTCTATGACCAGGCTAAGAGCAAGCGGGGAGGCGGCCAGTGTCCTGCATGGCAACATGCCCCAGGCAGCTCCCTCGGCTCTTCTCACTGCCTCTATGGCTGCCAGCGAGGTAAGGTGCGACGATGGCAGGGGAGGCGGGCATCTTCCCCTCTGTGGAGGGCCAAGCCAGGAGCTGAGGGCAGCTCAAGTTGGGGAAGCTGACCAGGGCACCAGGAGTCACCTGCACACCCCCCACCCACCGCCGATGGAGACAAACAGTCCCCCAGTGTCACTGTGGGGCCCGGGAGCCACCTGCCTCTCTGAGCAGCTGGGTGAACCAGCATGGGACAGGCCCCATGCACACACCTTGCAGGCCGGGGGGCATCAGAGGCCTTGAAACAGGCAGGTGGGGCTTTAACTGGGCAGGTGAATTCTCTTTCTGCACCTGACCTTCCTCCCTCTCCCAGCCCACTGGAAGGGGCAATCAGGGAGGGCTTCTCAGAGGTGGAGGCCCAGTCCAGGCAGAGAGGATGGCAGCCTGTGCAGAGCCCAGAGGAGAGAAAAGAATGCAACCTACAGGGATGGACGGAACTCAGGAGAGAGGCCAGTGCAGATGCAGAGAAGCAGTGGCTGGGGTGGCTAGGACAACCCCAGGCTCTGGTGATGGAGGCTCCCAACAGCAAGTGGGTGGCCATCTCTCCCAACAGGCCCCAGTGTGGTGGACTGGTGTCTGTGGAACCCTACACAGGACAGGGGTGCCTTGGGCCCAGCAGGGACCTCAGGCCGGCAGGTGCTTAGGCCATGCCCTGGGGAAGAGGGCCCAAGACCCCCCAGGCTCTGCGGCTCTCGGGGACTGCCCAGCACTTTGAGGGCAGGGCAGGTGGATCCCATCCCAGACACTCCCCTTTGATCCGCAGGGCAAACAGCTGCCCCACCCTCATGTCCCACGGGTCTCTTGAGGTCATGAAACCTTTCCAGTTGAGTCTAGAACTGACACTTAGAGATAGTCTCTGCATGGCCATACCAGGGAACAGCCAAGAAGAGCAAATAGCGCTCAGGTGAGTGACGCCCCCGGGAGTTGTGCAATGACATGGCCAGGAGAAGACAAAGGTCCTGGTGGGGTCCCTGTACCCACATCACACAGGGTCAGGATTCACCCCCAAATAAGACCTGGTAGCCCAGAGCACAGCACAGCATCAGGCTGTCTCCTGGGGAGCTCTCTCCTTGGAGGATGGCTCTTCCCAGTGAGCAGGCCAGGGCATGAGCAGGCCAGGGCACGAGCAGGCCAGGGCACGAGCAGGCCAGGGCACGAGCAGCCTCCTTCCCGAGCTACCAACTCTCCGACCTCCCAAGGTTCCTGCTCCAGGGCCCACTGCCTTCCCAGAGCCAGAGCTCCTAAAGCCCCATCACCTACTCCCCAAGACCCTGGGCCAGGAAAACCCTCTGCTGACACAGCAAGGATCTCGCCAAGGGGACAGACCCCCTTGGGGAACGGGACATGCCAGCCCCCACAACTGGGGGCGCCTCCTCATTGGGGTTGTTTACCTGAACTCCAGGCAGGCAGGTAGGTGCCCTCAGCCTCCATGACCAGTGGTGGCCCTGAGGCATCCCCTGTAACAGCAGGCTGGACCAGAGTGTGTGGCCCCAGGCACCCAGGGACCCAGCCCAGTTCAGCCTCAGGCCCAAGGCATGGACATCCCCACTCACAGAGCAAGAGGTGGCCAGAGGGCCTCAGGGCAGGGCTGCCCATCCCCAGAAGCCACTGAGGGACACTTCAACACACAGCCCGCTGGCCCCACGCGGTCGTGGCCACACTTGTCTTGAGGGAAGACTGGGAGGGGCTGTCGTTCCAGGTGGCTGTGCGTCCCATTGGAAATCCGGGTATGTGGGGGCAAGGATGAGGGGGAAATGGGGATTCAGAGGGGGAGGTGGGCATATTGGGATGGGAGACAGACAGTTCTCCTGGCTGCCCATCTTGGGGGCATCACTTTTCTGCCAATCCCAGTGGCCCCAGGCATCGATGGGGAGGATGCAGAGGCAGGGGCAGCCTGCAGCCCCCTCCCGACCCGGCTCCAGCACCCATAGGGTCCTGAGTCCAGGGAAGGCTGAGCATGTGCAGTTCTCATTGTCACGGACTGGCCAGGCCGAGCGCTCAGTAAGCTTATGTCCCAGGTTTTGTGCAAATCTTGTTCGACTGAGGGTGCACGGCCCATGGAAAGCCCTGGCATGTAGGAGGCACCCAACCCTGGGATGAGACACAAATCTTGCATGCCGAGCCCTACAGTGCAGCCCCTGACGTCTCTGCCCTGCAGGAAGCGGTCCCATTTCCTTTCTCCAGCTGACCCGAGACAAATGCTCGTGCTTCCTCTGCACTGCTTTCTCATGCCCTGTCCACGCCCACTCTGACCTGTGCCCTCCACCAGGGAAAACCACAAGTTTCTCCCTGCACAGGGGGCTGCAGACCAGGCCAGGCTCCACACGGCAGATTGAGGGGCCCGCATGTGTTCAAGCACCCGCTCCCCTGGGCTCCTGCATGGAGGTTCCCAGGGCACAGAGGACCTTCCGGGCCACAGTTCCACCAGGCCTGGCTTTCACCAAATCCCGGAGTCACTCATGGGCCTGGAGGGAGGAAGTGGCTAATTTCGCAACAGGCCTGGCATGGGGCATTGAATTATTCAACAACAGATGCATTTAGCAGTTTTATTTCTGTCTCGGTATCCTCAGTCCCGCCCAACAGGAGCCCAACTCTGGCAGGAGGGGCAGGTTGGCACCTCTACGCAGCAGCTAGGAGCATGGAGACCACTCACCCGTCACCTGCCACAAACCACCAGTCATGGAGGGTGGACTCCCAGGCCACAGACTGACCAGGACTCGGTTAAGCCATAGTACCACCCACACAGAGACTGACCCTGAAGGGCTCCTGGGCCTGATGAGTTGGTTCTGGCTCCATGGGGGTTGGGGAGAGGGAGAGGGCATTCAGAAAGAGGAATCAGGGGGTGCCAGTTGCCTCCCCAGGAAGCCCTCCAGTGGCAACCTCTGGCTCTCACTTCTGGCCCTGCTGCCAGGAACAGTAGGGCTGCCCCCTTCCCCACCCCACATCCCCTTTTCAGTGACAGCCACACCCAAGCCACATCCCACAAGAGCCACATCCCATGCCTAGCTTTTGTTCCTGCTGCCCCCGACCCAGGAGGCACGTAGTGTGTGCCTGGCACCACGCTGGGCCCCAGGGTTGCAGCGACAGATGACAGACACAGGGAGAGAGGAAATAAACCAGTAAATGAACACATAAAACCACCACCAATGGGGAAAAGAGAAAGGGTGATGTCTTGGGGAGAGGCAGGGCAAGAGGGCTGCCCCAGAAGTTGGTGTGGGATCTGAATCGAGTAGAGAGCTAGAGGCAGACCCTGCAGGCAGAGAAAACTGCATGTGCAGAAGCCCCGAGGCATGGCCTGGTCTGGGTGGTGGGAGCAGAGTGATGGGCAGGGAGAGTTGCTCACACTGCGATCGGAGGAAGGCCGCGCCCAGGAGTGCCTCCAGGCCCAGGAGCGACATCTGAACGTGCCAGCCTACCCAGGACCTGGAGGCAGGCTCTGGCCTAGAACCTGCTGCTAACCAGAGAAGCGCCTGGCCTGGGCCTCAGAGACTTCAGCTGGATGGAAAGGTAGACCACCACCAGCGTGGCTTCACTTTCATGGGCATTGCCCAGAAGCCGAGAAGCCCAATAAGCCTTGTTTGTTTGTTTGAGACAGGGCCTGGCTCTGTCCCCCAGACTGGCACAATCTGAGCTCACTGCAACCTCCACCCCTGGGCTCAAGCGATCCTCCCACCTCAGCCTCCAGAGTAGCTGGGACTACAGATGTGAGCCACCACGCCCAGCTAATTTTTGTATTTTTAGTAGAGACGGGGTTTCACCATGTTGCCCAGGCTGGTCAGGCTGGTCTCAAACTCCTGGCCTCAAGCAATCCACTTGCCTCAGCCTCCCCAAATGCTGAGATTACAGGCGTGAGCCACCGCATCCAACAAACCTTCATTTATTTATGTATTTATTTATTTAGGACACAGGGTCTCATTCTGTCACCCAGGCTGGAGTGCAGTGGCAAGATCATAGCTTCTGCAACCTTGCACTCCTGGACTCAAGTGATGCTCCTACCTCAGCCTCCCGAGTATTTGGGACCACGGGTGCATGCCAGCACACCCAGCTAGTATTAATATTTTAATTTTTTTGTAGAGATGGGGTCTTGCTGTGTTGCCCAGGCCGGTCTCGAACTCCTAGGCTCAAGCAATCCTCCCACCTTGGCCTCCCAATGAGCTGGAATGACAGGCCTGAGGCACCACGACTGATCCCCATTAGCCTTTAAACACCAGGAAACCAAAGTCAGATGCCAGGACACATCTAAAGAGGGAGGCGGCCCTGGCAGTGGGTCTGTTCCCGGCTGTCACTTGTCACCTCTGTGGGCATTTCCCAAGCCAGGCTGCATCACACCACCATTGGCCAGCCCCGCCAGGGTTCCCTGTCCACGCCTCCCAGTCCACTTGGCTCAGCCAGCAGCCACCCAGCCCCGCTCCCCACCCCCGGAAGCCCCTCTTTTCTTTCTCTATCTCAGGACTGTCTCCTGGCCCAGACCCAGACAGCTCACAGCTGAGGAGGAACAAAGTAGAGGAAAGGGACATGGTGTGACGTGGTGGGAGTGAAACGCTGACACCTCCATGGCCATCTGGGACCACGGCCTGTGCTACTGCCCTCACACCCGGACCTGGACCTGCCACTTCCTGCCTGCCTCCCAGAATAGCCGGGCACATCCTCTGAGCAGGCTGCCCTGCCTTCCCCTGCCTCTGCTCAGGACACAGACTCCTCCTAAGACACCGAAGGCACCCTACACAGCACAGACCCAGCCTCCCAGCCACCGGCCACTCACTGGAGCAAAGGGAGCCAAGTCTGGCTTTGGAGAGGAAGATGGGGTTTGCCAGGCAAGGGGGTGCAGAGATGCTGAACTTGAACATGGAGGGGAAGCAATGATGATGCCGAGGGAAGGGGCCCTGGGATCCTACCAGCCTGTTCCCCAAAGTCCAAAGCCATTCTTCACGAAATATTATGTGATATTAAAAACTTAAATTTTCAGTTTCATGAAACAGCAGATAAAAGCCTTGAGATAGGTGCTCTGTCTCCCAACCTGTGCTATGTTTTTGGTAGCAGAGTCTTTCCCCCAGGGGCCCCCAAGTTCCCCAGAATGGGGCATGTGTTGTACTAATTTCAAGACCTCTATTTCACTCTGAGCAGTACCTCCTCCTCCAGGAAGCCTTCCAGATTGCTCAGTCAAATCCCATGCAGACTCTGCCCACACTTGCCCAGCACTGTGCCCCTTCCCCATGGCCCTCATCCAGCTGGAGCTCTACTTTCTTCGTTTGCCTCTGTGACTGTAGGGTGCCCTCCAGTGCCCACAAGGGCCAGGCTGTGTGCATCTGGCACATAGGTGTGGAGGGAGCACGTGTTCAACTGTTACTTTCCTTAGCCCTCCTCAAGCCTGTGTGAGAGCAGGGGAATTGATGGCTTTCTTCCTGAAAAGCTTAGTTCAACAGTCTTGCCCATCCGTCCCATTTGGGGAGTTTCTATAGAGGAAGCCAGGTGCTCACTGCCATCTTCAAGGATTCTCTGGGGGTCTCTGAGCAACAACAGGAGATCTGGGTCACCCACACCCTCTGTGCTCTGAGAAGCCCACCTACTAGTCTCCTGAGACCCTGTGAGCCAAGCGAGACCCCCACCCCACCTGCTGGTTATATCATCACCGTCTGCACGACACATGGGACACTCCACTCAGGACCCACACTCCTCCCCGTGCAGAGCAGCCAGGCCCTGGGAGCTGTGTCTTGACCTGAGATGCAGTGTCCAGGGCACTGTCTGGACGGTGCTCCCCAAAGCTTGCCCTGCCAAACCCAGGTTCCAGGACAATGATGGGCTCCTAGCCTAAAGTCTTTCCAAGTCATATCTCCGCTGGGTAACGGCAAGTCAGACAAGCCAGTATGGTCCACACAGGAACCCAAAGACCCTTGGTGACCACCATGGGTTGGTAGAGGTTGTTGCACCTCAAACATGCATGCTTAGTGTTTGCAAACCTCACCTTCAGCAGCAGCATCCCCGGGAACCCTCAGCTCCACTGCCGTGGGGCCAAGGCAGCACAGACCCCTGCTGGGGCCCAGGCCAGCTCTGTGGGGCCAAGCTGGGTGTTTGTGCCTGAGAGGTTTCAGGCAGGGTCCCAGCCTCCATGTACGGGGCTGGGAGCCACCAGGACCCAGACTCCCACATACATGTGTGGAATAAAACTCACAACCCCATGTCACCAAGTCAAGGCTAGTTCCGAAACCTCTCAGGAGTACTCAGCACTGAGTCCTTTGTTCTTCCTCCATCGCCCCTGTGTGGGCGCAGGACACCCACACTCCTGGATTTGCCTTCCTTGCCCTCAGCCTCCACAGCTGCCATCACTACAGCTCTCGCCCTCTGCCCTTCCACCCACCCAGGCTACGGGAGGCTCTGTCTAGCCCCAGCTCTCACGTCATTTATACACTGACACTTCCCCTAACCTGTGAGCCAGCCTGCACTGTCTCTCCAGAGCTCCCACCTGTGGGTCTTACTGCCTTCAACTCGCCTCATCTGGCTGCCTCACATACACCTCCAAAATAACATGTCCCCAGCTGGACTCCTTCGCCCCAACCCTGATCCATGTCAGAAACAGAAAGTGCATCCTCCCAGGTGCGAGGGTCCTAGCAGCATCCTTGCCTTTTCCTCCCCCTGCGCCCACCACCCAATCTACCTGCAAACCCTGCTTTCGACAGCAGTGGTCCTGACTTCTCACCCTTCCTTCAAACCCTCTAGAGCAAGCCATGCCGTCCCATCCCGCAGTCACCTGTCAGTCACAGCCTTCTGCTCGTCTCCTGTCCTGCCCAGTGACCCAACACTCCATGTTCCACTTAGAGGCCAGAGGGGCCTCATGAAGGCTCCAGCCAGTGGGGGTGAACTTCTAAGGAAGTGATCTCAGGTCACCATCTGAGAAAAGATTACCTTAGATCATGCACAAGAGCAAACTCCAAATGCACAAGGAGCTAAATGCAGAAGACAAGGCCCCAAACTTCTAGAAGAAAACACAGTGGATTCCCCTTAACCTCAGTGGAGGAAAAGCCTCTCAACTGTGGCCCGTAATAGAGAGGCAGTAGAAAGAAGCATGATAAATTTGATGATACGAACATGCAAAATTTCTCATAGCAAAAAGCACCATAAGCAAAGCCAAAGACAAGTGACCGACTGGGGAGACGATTCACATGAGTCCAGACAAATGTTCCCATGACATAAATGACTTAAAGATTGAGAGACCAAGAACCAAAAACCCAATAGAAGAAGCTGGAAATGAGAAGAGAGACGATTTACAAATACACACAGACATGACTTTCAGACACAGGGAAAACATTCAAACTCAACGTAATTACAGAAAAACAGATTAAAACACAGCTATGGACCTGGCAAAAAGTAGTGTGACAGCACACTGCCAGCACAACTGTAGAAAAAACGGCATGTTCATGCATTGCTGGGGGCATGCAAATGTGCAACCGTTCTGCAGGGAAATTTGGTCACACCCAACAAAACTATGGGCTTCTCTTTCAGCCCAACACTCTGATTTCTAGGAATCTACCCTGAAGATAAAACCTCCAACAATAGGAACATCCATAGATACAAATTTATTCTTTGCAACATTGTTTCAACAATACAATATATGTATGTATAAGGCAACACTGTGCAACATTGTTTATCATTGCACAATACCACAACAACCTAAATGCCCATAAACAGGAGAGGGTTTGAAAAAGCATGGCACTTCCAACCATGAAACACAGGGTGGCTATAAAAAAGAATATGGAAGGACCCCACAAACTGAATGTAGTGGTCTCTAGAAAATACTATTACGTGAGAAAAGCAAATTCAAAAAGTTCATGTATAGTCTTTTCAACAAATGATGGTGGGAAAACTGAGTATCTACATGCAAAAGAATCAAGTTGGGCATACAAAAATGAACTCAAAATGGATCAAAAGTCTAAATGTAAGACCTAAAACAGTATAAACGCGTAGAAGAAAATAGAAGGACATTGGATTTGAGGATGATTTCTTGAATATAACATCAAGGGCACAGGCTCCAGTGAACAGTGCCGCAATAAATGTAGGAGTGTGGATCTGTCTCTGCTGGACTGATTTTCTTTCTTTTTGGGTATACAACTAGCAGTGGGATTGCTGGATCATAGGGGCTAAGCACATGGACAAATTAAATTTTATGAAAATCTAAAGTCTGTATATCAAAAGGTAATATTGGCATTGGCAGAACAGATAAACATGATCCAGCTACATGCTGTCTACTAGAGACTCATGTTAGAGCCAAAGACACAGAAAGATTGAAAGTGAAAGGGTGGAAAGGGTAGAGAAAGATGTTCCATGCAAATAGCAACCACAAGAGCAGACTGGCTACTAACATCAGCCAAAAATAGTTTCATAATAAATCTAAAAAGGTTACAAGAGACAAAAGAGGACACTGCATACTAATCAAAGGTTCGACACTGCAAGAAGATGTTACAAATAACCATTATAAATATTTCTGCATCTAACGGCTGATGATCAAAAGATACAAAGCAAAAATTTACAGAACTGAAGGGAGAAATAGTTCTACAATGATGGTGAGAGATTTCAATACCACACTCTCAACAATAAACAGAACAACCAGGCAGAAGGTAAGTTACAGAATAGAGGACTTAACACAATAAGCCACCTAGATCTAACCAACATACAGAGAACACTCAACCCATGACCACAGCATGCATGTTCATCCCAAGTGCACATGGAAATGTTCCCAGGAGAGATCAGGCCATGAATTAAGTCTCAAAATACTCAAAAAGATGCCAGTCATACAAAGGATCTTCTCCAACAATAATGGGATAAGGTTAGAAATCAATAATAGAAGTAAAATGGAAAAATTAACAAATTTATGGAAATGAAACAACATACTCTTAACCAATGAATCAAAGAAAAAGGGGGGCAGAGGGAGGGAGAGCATCAGAATAAATAGTTAATGCATGTAGGACTTAATACCTAGGTGATGGGTTGACAGGTGCAGCAAACCACCATGGCACACATTTACCTATGTAACAAACCTGCATGTCCTGCACATGTAACCTAGAACTTAAAAAAAAAAAAAAAAATCTGAAGAGAAATTAGAAAATACTTAAATGCAAATGAAGATGAAAACACAATGTACCCAAACTTACTGGAACACAACAAAAGTGGTGCTAACAGAAAAATGTACACCTGTAAGCTCTTTTTCTTCTTGATTTTTGTGGGTACATAGTAGGTGTATAGATTTATGGGGTCCATGAGATATTCTGACGTAGGCACGCAGTGCATAATAATCACATCGAGGTAAACGGGGGTATCTACTACCTCAAACATTTATCCCTTGTGTTACAAACAACCCCATTATACTCTTTTCGTTTTATTTAATTTATTTAGTTAGAGACAGAGTCTCACTCTGTTACTCAAGCTGGAGTGCAGTGGTGCGATCTCAGCTCACTGAAACCTCCACCTCCTGGGTTTGAGTGATTCTCATGCCTCGGCCACCCAAGTAGCTGGGATTATAGGTGTACGCCACCATGTCCAGCTATTTTTTCTATTTTTTGTAGAGAAGGGGTTTCACCATGTTGGCCAGGCTGGCCTCGAACTCCTGGCCTTAAGTGATCCACATGCCTTGGCCTCCCAAAGTGCTGAGATTACAGGTGTGAGCCACTATGCCTGGCCCTCTTTTAGTTATTTTTAAGTGTATAATTAAATCATTGACTATAGTCACCCTGTTGTGCTATCAAATACCAGGTCTTATTCATTTTTCTATTTTTTTGTTATTTCCATTAACCATCTCTACTTCCCTCACAACCCCCACTACGCTTCCCAGCCTCTGGTAACCATCCTTTCACTCTATATCGAGTTCTATTGTTTTAATCTTTATCTCCCATAAATAAGTGAGAACATGCAAAGTTTGTCTTTCTGTGCCTGGCTTATTTCACCTAATATAGTGACCTCCAGTTCCATCCATGTTGTTGCAAATGACATGTTCTCATTCTTTTTCATGGCTAACTAGTATACCATTGTGTGTATACACAGCATTTTCTTTACCCACTCATCTGTTGATAGACACTCAGGTTGCTCCCAAATCTTGGCTATTGTGAACAGTGCTGCAATAAACACAGGAGTGTGGATCCTTCTCTGCTGGACTGATTTTCTTTCTTCTGGGTACATAACTAGCAGTGGGACTGCTGGATCCTAGGTAGCTCTATCTTTAGTTTTGAGGAGCCTTGAAACTGTTCTCCACAGTGGCTGTACTAACTTACATTCCCACCAACAGTGTATGACAGTGTTCCCTTTTCTCCACATCCTCACTAGCATTCATTATTGCCTATCTTTTGAATAAAAGCTGTATTAACTAGGCTGGGGTCATATCTCATTACAGTTTTCATTTGCATTTCTCTGATCAGTGATGTTGAGCGCCTTTTCATTTACCTATTTGTTGTTTGTCTTTTTTTGAGAAATGTCTATTCAGATCTTTTGCCTATCTTTTAATTGGATTATTAGATGTTTTTCTTGTATGGTTGTTTGAGCTCCTTATATATTCTGGTTACTAGTCCCCTGTCAGACGGGCACTTTGCAAGTATTTTCTCCCATGCTGCAGGCTGTCTCTTTGTTTCCTTTGCTGTGCAGAAGCTTTTTAACTTGATGTGATCCCGTTTGTCAATTTTTGCTTCGGTTGCCTGTGCTTTTAGGGATTACTCAAGAAATCTGCTCACTCCAATATCCTGGAGAGTTTCTCCAGTGCCTTTTTAGTAGTTTCATAGTTTGAAGTCTAGATTTAATTCTTGAATCCACTTTGGTTTTTTAATATGGCAAGAGATAGGGGTCTAGTTTCATTCTTCTGCATATGGATATCCAGTTTTCCCAGCATCGTTTATTGAAGAGACTGTCCATTTCCCTGTCTCAGGGTTTTCTTTGTTGGAGGATTTTAAATTACAGGTTCAATCTCGTTACCACTTAGTAGTCTGTTCAGGTTTGCATTTCTTCCTGGCTCAATCTTGGTAGGTTGTACATGTCTAGGAATTTATCCATTTCTTCTGGATTTTCCAATTTAATGCATATTCTTGGCACCACTCAAAAATGAGTTCATTGTAGATACATGGATTTGTTTTCTGGATTTTCTATTCTGTTCCATTGGTCTATGTGTCTGCTTTTATGCCAGTACATGCTGTTTTGGTTACTATGACTCTGTAGTATAATTTGAACTCAGGTAACGTGCTCCCTCCACTTTTGTTCTTTAGCTCAGGACAGCTTTGTCTATTCTGGGACTTTAGTGATTCCATATAAGTTTTAGGATTGTTTTTGCTATTTCTGTGAAGAATGTCATTGGTATTGTGATAGGGGTTGCATTGACTCTGCAGGTTGCTTTGGACAATATAGACATTTTAACAATATTGATTCTTCCAATCCATGAACATGAAATTTCTTTCCATTTTGGGGTCCTCTTTAATTTCTTGCATCAGTGTATTATAATTTTCATTGTGGCGATCTCTCATTTCTTTGGTTAAGTTTATTCCTAGGTATTTTATTTGTAGCTATTTTAAATGGGATTACTTTCTTGATTTGTTTTTCAGATTGTTCACTGTTGGCATATAGAAATGCTACTGATTTTTGTATGTTGACTTTGTATCCTGCAAACTTTACTGAATTCATCAGTTCTAATAGTTTTTTTGGTGGAGTCTTTAGGTTTTTCCAAATATACGATCCTATCATCTGCAAACAAGGATAATTTGACTTATTTATTTCCCATTCGGATGCCCTTTATTTTTTCTCGTCTGATTGTTCTAGCTAGGACTCCAACTACTGTGTTAAATAAGAGTGATGAAAGTGGGCATCTTTGTCATGTTCCAGGTCTTAGAGGAAAGGCCTTCAGTTTTTCCCCATTTAGTATGTTACTAGCTGTGGGTCTGTCACATATGGCTTTTGTTATGTTGAGGTATGTTCCTTCTATACCTAGGTTTTTGAGGGTTCTTATGTTGAAGGGATGTTGAATTTTATCAAGTGCTTTTTCAGCATCAATTGAAATGTTCATGTGGTTGTGTCCTTCATTCTGCTGATAACGATGTATCACATACATTGATTTGCATATGTTGAACTATCCTTGCATTCCTGGGGTGATTCCCACTTGGTCATGATGAGTGATCTTTTTTAAGGTGTTGCTGAATTTGCTTTGCTAGAATTTTGTTGAGGATTTTTGCATCAATATTTATCAGGGATATTGGCCTGTGTTTCCTTTTTTTGATGTATCTTTGTCTGGTTTTGGTAACAGGGTAATACTGGCCTTGTAGATGAGTTTGGAGGTATTCCCTCCTCCTCTATTTTTCATAATAGTTTCAGAAGGATTGGTATTAGTTCTTGAAACATTTGGCAGAATTGAGCAGTGAAGCCATCAAGTCTCAGGGTTTTCTTTGTTGGAGGATTTTAAAATTACAGGTTCAATCTCGTTACTGCTTAGTGGTCTGTTCAGGTTTGCATTTCTTCCTGGCTCAATCTTGGTAGGTTGTACATGTCTAGGAATTTATCCATTTCTTCTAGATTTTCCAATTTATTGGCATAGAGTTGCTCATAGCAGCCACTAATTATCCTTTTAATTTCTGTGGTATTGGTTGTAACGTCTCCTTTTTTGTCTCTAACTTTAGTTAATTGGATCTTCCCTCTTCCTTCCTTAGTCTGGCTAAAGGTTTGTCAATTTTATCTTTTCAAAAAAACCAACTTTTTATTTTGTTGATCTTTTGTCTTTTCTTCCCTTCAATTTCATGTATTTCTGCTGTAAGCTTTACTATTTCTTCTACTAATTTTAGGTTGACTTACTCTTGCTTTTCTTGTTCTTTAAGATCATTAGAACATTTCTGGTTCTTTAAGATCAAATTGAAGCTTTTCTCTGTATTGATGCAGGTGCTTTTAACTAGAAACTTCCCTCTTAAGCTTTTGCTGTATCCCACAGGATTTTTATTATTAAGTTCTGGGGTACATGTGCAGAACATGTAGTTTTGTTACATAAGTGTACACATGCCATGGTGGTTTGCTGCATCCATCAACCTATCATCTACATTAGGTATTTCTCCTAATGCTCTTCCTTCCCTAGTCCCCCATCCCCCGACAGGCCCTGGTGTGTGATGTTCCCCTCCCTGTGTCCATGTGTTCTCCTTGTTCAACTCCCAATTATGAGTGAGAACATGCAGTGTTTGGTTTTAGGTTCTTGTGATAGTTTGCTGAGAATGATAGTTCCCAGCTTCATCCATGTCCCTGCAAAGAACATACACTCATCCTTTTTTATGGCTGTATAGTATTCCATGGTGTAAATGTGCCACATTTTCTTAATCTAGTCTGTCATTGATGGGCATTTGGGTTGGTTCCAAGTCTTTGCTATTGTGAATAGTGCCACAGTAAACATAAGTGTGCATGTGTCTTTATAGCAGCATGATTTATAATCCTTTGGGTATATACCCAGTAATGGGATGGCTGGGTCAAATGGTATTTCTAGTTCTAGATCCTTGAGGAATCATGACACTATCTTCCACAATGGTTGAACTAGTTTACAGTCCCACCAACAAGGTAAAAGTGTTCCTATTTCGCCACATCCTCTCCAGCACCTGTTGTTTCCTGACTTTTTAATGATCACCATTTTAACTGGTGTGAGATGGTATCTCATTGTGGTTTTGATTTGCATTTCTCTGATAGCTAGTGATGATGATCATTTTTTCATGTGTCTGTTGGCTGCATAAATGTCTTCTTTTGAGAAGTATCTGTTCCTATCCTTTGCCCACTTTTTGATGAGGTTGTTTGTTTTTTTCTTATAAATATGTTTGAGTTCTTTGCAGGTTCTCAATATTAGCCCTTTGTCAGATGAGTAGATTACAAAAATTTTCTCCCGTTCTGTACATTGCCTGTTCACTCTGATGGTAGTTTCTTTTGCTGTGCAGAAGCTCTTTAGTTTAATTAGATCCCATTTGTCAATTTTGGCTTTTGTTGCCATTGCTTTTGGTGTTTTAGACATGAAGTCCTTGCCCATGCCTATGTCCTGAATGGTATTGCCTAGGATTTCTTCTAGGGTTTTTATCATTTTAGGTCTAACATTTAAGTCTCTAATCCATCTTGAATTAATTTTTGTATAAAGTGTAAGGAAGGGATCCAGTTTCAGCTTTCTACTTGTGGCTAGCCAGTTTTCCCAGTACCATTTATTAAATAGGGAATCCTTTCCCCATTTCTTGTTTTCGTCAGATTTGTCAAAGATCAGATGGTTGTAGATGTGTGGTATTATTTCTGAGGGCTCTGTTCTGTTCCATTGGTCTATATCTCTGTTTTGGTACCAGTACCATGCTGTTTTGGTTACTGTAGCCTTGTAGTATAGTTTGAAGTCAGGTAGCGTGATGCCTCCAGCTTTGTTCTTTCGGTTTAGGATTGTCTTGGCAATGTGGGCTCTTTTTTGGTTCCATATGAACTTTAAAGTAGTTTTTTCCAACTCTGTGAAGAAAGTCATTGGTAGCTTAATGGGGATGGCATTGAATCTATAAATTACTTTGGGAAGTATGGCCATTTTCACAATATTGATTCTTCCTATCCATGAGCATGGTATGTTCTTCCATTTGTTTGTGTCCTCTTTTACTTCATTGAGCAGTGGTTTGTAGTTCTCCTTGAAGAGGTCCTTTACATCCCTTGTAAGTTGGATTCCTAGGTATTTTATTCTCTTTGAAGCAATTGTGAATGGGAGTTCACTCATGATTTGGCTGTCTGTTTGTCTGTTATTGGTGTATAAAATGCTTGTGATTTTTACACATTGATTTTGTATCCTGAGACTTTGCTGAAGTTGCTTATCAGCTTAGGAGACTTTGGGCTGAGATGATGGGGTTTTCTAAATATGCAATCATGTCATCCGGAAAAAGGGACAATTTGACTTCACCTTTTCCTAACTGAATACCCCTTATTTCTTTCTCCTGCCTGATTGCCCTGGCCAGAACTTTCAACAGTATGTTGAATAGGAATAGTGAGAGAGGGCATCCTTGTCTTGTGCCAGTTTACAAAGGGAATACTTTCAGTTTTGGCCCATTCAGTATGATATTGGCTGTGGGTTTGTTATTAACAGCTCTTATTATTTTGAGATACGTTCCATCAATACCAAATTTATTGAGTTTTTAGCATGAAGGGCTGTTGAATTTTGTCAAAGGCCTTTTCTGCATCTATTGAGATAATCGTGGTTTTTGTCTTTGGTTCTGTTTACACGCTGGATTACATTTATTGATTTGCATATGTTGAACCAGCCTTGCATCCCAGGGATGAAGCCCACTTGATCATGGTGGATAAGTTTTTTCATGTGCTGCTGGGATTTGGTTTGCCAGTATTTTTTTTTTGAGGATTTTTGCATCGATGTTCTTCAGGGATATTGGTCTAAAATTCTCTTTTTTTGTTGTGTCTCTGCCAGGCTTTGGTATCAGGATGATATTGGCCTCATAAAATGAGTTAGGGAGGATTCCCTCTTTTTCTATTGATTGGAATAGTTTCAGAAGGAATGGTACCAGCTCCTCCTTGTACCTCTGGTAGAATTCGGCTGTGAATCCATCTGGTCCTGGACTTTTTTTGGTTGGTAGGCTATTAATTATTGCCTCAATTTCAGAGCCTGTTATTGGTCTATTCAGGGATTCAGCTTCTTCCTGGTTTAGTCTTGGGAGAGTGTATGTGTCCAGGAATTTATCCATTTCTTCTAGATTTTCTAGTTTATTTGCACAGAGGTGTTTATAGTATTCTCTGATGGTAGTTTGTATTTCTGTGGGGTCTGTGGTGATATCCCCTTTATCATTTTTTATTGCATCTATTTGATTCTTCTCTCTTTTCTTATTAGTCTTGCTAGCGGTCTATCAATTTTGTTGATCTTTTCAAAACACCAGCTCATGGATTCACTGATTTTTTGAAGGGTTTTTTGTGTCTCTATCTCCTTCGGTTCTGCTCTGATCTTAGTTATTTCTTGCCTTCTGCTAGCTTTTGAATGTGTTTGCTCTTGCTTCTCTAGTTCTTTTAATTGTGATATTAGGGTGCCAATTTTAGATCTTTCCTGCTTTCTCTTGCGGGCATTTAGTGCTACAAATTTCCCTCTACACACTGCTTTAAATGTGTCCCAGAGATTCTGGTATGTTGTATCTTTATTCTCATTGGTTTTAAAGAACATCTTTATTTCTGCCTTCATTTCGTTGTGTACCCAGTAGTCATTCAGGAGCAGGTTGTTCATTTTCCATGTAGTTGAGCAGTTTTGACTGAGTTTCTTAATCCTAAGTTCTAGTTTGATTGCACTGTGGTCTGACAGACAGTTTGTTATAATTTCTGTTCTTTTGTATTTGCTGAGGAGTGCTTTACTTCCAACTATGTGGTCAATTTTGGAATAAGTGCAATGTGGTGCTGTGAAGAAACTATATTCTGTTGATTTGGGGTGGAGAGTTCTGTAGATGTCTATTAGGTCTGCTTGGTGCAGAGCTGAGTTCAATTCCTGGATATCCTTGTTAACTTTCTGTCTCGTTGATCTGTCTAATGCTGACAGTGGGGTGTTAAAGTCTCCCATTATTATTGTGTAGGAGTCTATGTCTCTGTGTAAGTCTCTAAGGACTTGCTTTATGAATCTGGATGCTCCTGTATTGGGTGCATATATATTTAGAATAGTTAGCTCTTCTTGTTGAATTGATCCTTTTACCATTATATAATGGCCTTCTTTGTCTCTTTTTATCTTTGTTGGTTCAAAGTCTGTTTTATCAGAAACTAGGATTGCAACCCCTGCCTTTGTTTTCCATTTGCTTAGTAGATCTTCCTCCCTCCCTTTATTTTGAGCCTATATGTGTCTCTGCATGTGATTTGGGTCTCCTGAATACAGCACACTGATGGGTCTTCACTCTTTATCCAATTTGCCAGTCTGTGTTCTTTAACTGGAGAATGTAGCCCATTTACATTTAAGGTTAATATTGTTATGTGTGAACTTGATCCTGTCATTATGATGTTAGCTGGTTATTTTGCTCATTAGTTGATGCAGTTTCTTCCTAGCATCAATGATCTTTACATTTTGGCATGTTTTTACAGTGGCTGGTACCAGTTATTCCTTTCCATGTTTAGTGTTTCCTTCAGGATCTCTTGTAGGGCAGGCCTGGTGATGACAAAATCTGTCGGCATTTGCTTGTCTGTAAAGAATTTTATTTCTCCTTCACTTATAAAACTTAGTTTGGCTGGATATGAAATTCTGGGTTGAAAATTCTTTTCTTTAAGAACGTTGAATATTGGCCCCCACTCTCTTCTGGCTTGTAGAGTTTCTGCTGAGAGATCCGCTGTTAGTCTGATGGGCTTCCCTTTGTGGGTAATGCGACCTTTCTCTCTGGCTGCCCTTAAGATTTTTTCCTTCATTTCAACTTTGGTGAATCTGACAATTATGTGTCTTGGAGTTGCTCTTCTTGAGGAGTATCTTTGTGGCATTCTCTGTATTTCCTGAATTTGAATGTTGGCCTGTCTTGCTAGGTTGGGGATGTCCTCCCGGATAATATCCTGCAGAGTGTTTTCCAACTTGGTTCCATTCTCCCTGTCACTTTCAGGTACACCAATCAGACATAGATTTGTCTTTTCATATAGTCTCATATTTCTTGGAGGCTTTGTTGGTTTCTTTTTACTCTTTTTTCTCTAAACTTCTCTTCTCATTTCATTTCATTCATTTGATCTTCAATCACTGATATCCTTTCTTCCAGGTGATCGAATTGTTTACTGAAGCTTGTGCATTTGTCACGTAGTTCTCGTGCCATGGTTTCCAGCTCTATCAGGTCACTTAAGGACTTCTCTACATTGGTTATTCTAGTGAGCCATTCATCAAATCTTTTTTCAAGGTTTTTAGCTTCTTTGCAATGGGTTCGAATTCCTCCTTTAGCTTGGAGAAGTTTGATCATCTGAAGCCTTCTTCTCTCAACTTGTCAAAGTCATTCTCCATCCAGCTTTGTTCCGCTGCTTGTGAGGATTTTAGAATTTAATTTAGAAATTTAGAAATTTTATAATTTTCAGGTTTCCTACTCTGTTTCTTTCCCATCTTTGTGGTTTTATCTACCTTTGGTCTTTGATGATGGTGACGTACAGATGGGGTTTTGGTGTGGATGTCCTTTCTGTTTGTTAGTTTTCCGTCTAACAGTCAGGACCCTCAGCTGCAGGTCTGTTGGAGTTTGCTGCAGGTCCACTCCAGGCCATGTTTGCGTGGGTATCAGCAGTGGAGGCTGCAGAAGAGTGAATATTGCTGAACAGCAAACGTGCTGCCTGATCGTTCCTCTGGAAGCTTCATCTCAGAGGGGTACCTGGCCGTGTGAGGTGTCAGTCTGCCCCTAGTAGGGGGTATCTCTCAGTTAGGCTACTCGGGGGTCAGGGACCCACTTGAGCAGGCAGTCTGTCCACTTTCAGATCTCAAACTCCGTGCTGGGAGAACCATTACTCTCTTCAAAGCTGTCAGACAGGGACATTTAAGTCTGCAGCGGTTTCTGCTGCCTTTTGTTTGGCTATGCCCTGTCCCCAGAGGTGGAGTCTACAGAGGCAGGCAGGCCTCCTTGAGCGTCGGTGGGCTCCACCCAATTCGTGCTTCCCAGAGGCTTTGTTTACCAACTCAAGCCTCAGCAATGGCGGGCGCCCCTCCCCCAGCCTCGCTGTCACCTTGCAGTTAGATCTCAGACTGCTGTGCTAGCAATGAGGGAGGCTCCGTGGGCATGGGACCCTCCGAGCCTGGTGCAGGATATAATCTCCTGGTGTGCCATTTGCTAAGACCCTTGGAAAAATGCAGTATTAGGGTGGGAGTGACCTGATTTTCTAGGTGCTGTGTGTCACAGTTTCCCTTGGCTAGGAAAGGGAATTTGCTTCCCCCTTGCACTTCCCGGGTGAGGCGATGCCTCGTCCTGCTTCGGCTCTCGCTCAGTGGGCTGCACCCACTGTCCTGCACCCACTGTCCAACACGCCCCAGTGAGATGAACCCGGTACCTCAGTTGGAAATGCAGAAATCACCCATCCTCTGTGTCGCTCATGCTGGGAGCTGGAGGCTGGAACTGTTCCTATTTGGCCATCTTGGAACCACCCCCTCCTGTCTTCCTCTTAGTGAAGATGATTTTCTCTAGTGGTATGCTTTAATTTCTTGCTTTTTATTTGTGTGTGTGTCATTTGAGGTTACCATGAGGCTTGAAAACATCTTATAATTCATTATTTTAAACTGATGACAACTTAACACTAATTGCATAAACAAGCAAAACACACACACACACACACACACACACACAATCAAAAACTCTACACTTTAGATCTGGCAAGATGGCAGAATAGGAACAGCTCCAGTTTGCAGCTCCCAGTGAGATCAACACAGAAGGTGGGCAATTTCTGCATTTCCAACTGAGGTACCCAGTTCATCTCATTGGGACTGATTAGGCAGTGGGTGCAGGCCACAGAGGGCACACAGAAGCGGGGGGGCATCGCCTCACCTGGGAAATGCAAGGAACTGGGAGACCTCCCTCCCCTAGCCAAGGAAAGCTGTGAGGGACTGTGATACCCGGCCTAGATACTATGCTATTCCCATGGTTTTTGCAATCTGCAGATCAGGAGATTCCCTCATGTGCCTATATGACCAGGGCCCTGGGTTTCAAGCGCAAAATTGAGTGACTGTTTGGACAGACACTGAACTAGCTGCAGGAGTTTTTCTGTACCCCAGTGGTGCCTGGAACTCCAGCAAGACAGAACCGTGTACTCCTCTGGAAAGGGCGCTGAAGCCAGGGAGCCAAGTGGTCTCGCTCAGCGGGTCCCACTCCCATGGAGCCCAGCAAGCTAAGGACCACTGGCTTCCAATTCTCGCTGCCAACACAGCAGTCTGAAGTTGACCTGGGATGCTTGAGCTTGGTAGGGGGAGGGGTGTTTGGTATTACTGAGGCTTTAGTAGGCAGTTTTCTCCTGAGAGTGCTAAGGAGGCTGGGAGGCTTGGACTGCGCAGAATTCACCAAAGCACAGCAAAGCAGCTGAGGCCAGACTGCTTCTCTAGACTCCTCCTCACTGGGCATGTCTGAGAGAAGGGCAGCAGCCCCAGTCAGGGGATCATAGATAAAACTCCCATTTCCCTGGGACAGAGCACCTGGGGGAAGGGGTGGCTGTGGGCACAGCTTCAGCACACTTAAACTTTCCTGCCGGCTGGCTCTGAAGAGAGCAGCTGATCCTGATAAGGGAGATTCTCCCAGCACGGTACACGAGCTCTGCTAAGGGACAGACTGCCTCCTCAAGTGGGTCCCTGACCCCTGTGCCTCCTAAGTGGGCAAGACCTCCTAACAGGAGTCAACAGACACCTCATACAGAAGAACTCTGGTTGGCATAGGCTGGTGCCCTTCTGGGACAAAGCTCCCAGAGGAAGGAGTAGGCAGCAATCTTTGCTGTTCTGCAGCCTCCACTGGTGATACCCAGGCAAACAGGGTCTGGAGTGGACCTCCAGCAAACTGCAGATCTGCAGGAGCGGGGCTTGACTGTTAAAAGAGAAACTAGCAAACAGAAAGCAACAACATCAACATCAATAAAAAGGACCCCCACACAAAAACCCCATTCAAAGTTCATCAGCCTCAAAGATCAAAGGTAGATAAATCCATGAAGATGAGGAAAAACCAGCGCAAAAATGCTGACAATTCTAAAAACCAGAATGCCTCTTCTCTCCCAAATGATCGCAACTCCTCTCCAGCAAGGGCGCAAAACTGGATGGAGAATGAGATGGACGAATTGACAGAAGTAGGCTTCAGAAGGTGGGTAATAACAAATTCCTCTGAGCTAAAGGAACATGTTCTAACCCAACGCAAGGAAGCTAAGAACCTTGATAAAAGGTTACAGGAACTGCTAACTAGAATCACCAGTTTAGAGAGGAACATAAATGACCTGATGGAGCTGAAAACCATAGCATGAGAACTTTGTGAAGCATACACAAATATCAACAGCCAAATCAATCTTAGGTGGAAGAAAGGATATCGGAGACTGAAGATGAACTTAATAAAATAAGGCATGCAGACAAGATCAGAGAAAAAAGGATGAAAAAGAACGAATAAAACCTCCAAGAAATACGGAACTATGTGAAAAGACCAAACCTACAATTGATGGGTGTACCTGAAAGTGATGGGGAGAATGGAACCAAGTTGGAAAACACACTTAAGGATATTATCCAGGAGAACTTACCCAACCTAGCAAGACAGGCCAGCATTCAAAGTCAGGAAATACAGAGAACACCACTAAGATACTCCTCAAGAAGAGCAACCCCAAGACACGTAATTGTCGGATTCTCCAAGGTTGAAATGAAGGAAAAAATGTTAAGGGCAGCCAGAGAGAAAGGTCGGGTTACCTACAAAGGGAATTGCATCAGACTAACAGCAGATCTCTCCGCAGAAGCCCTACAAGCCAGAAGAGAGTGGGGACCAATATTCAACATACTTAAAGAAAAGAATTTTCAACCCAGAATTTCATATCCAGCCAAACTAAGGTTCATAAGTAAAGGATAAATAAAATCCTTTCCAGACAAGCAAATGCTGAGGGATTTTGATACCACCAGGCCTGCCTTACAAGAGCTCCTGAAGGAAACACTAAATATGGAAAGGAAAAACCAGTATCATCCACTGCAAAAACACACCAAAATATAAAGACCGATGACACTATGAAGAAACTGCATCAACTAATGTGCAAAATAACCAGCTAGCATCATGACAACAGGATCAAATTCACACATAACAATATTAACCTTAAATGTAAATGGGCTAAATGCCCCAGTTAAAAGACACAGACTGGCAAACTGGATAAAGAGTTAAGGCTCATCAGTGTGCTGTATTAAGGAGATCCATCTCATGTGCAAAGACACACATAGGGTCAAAATAAAGGGATGGAGGAATAGAAACCAAGCAAATTTGCAATCCTAGTCTTTGATAAAACAGATTTAAAATAAGAAAGATAAAAAAGACAAAAAAGAGCATTACACAATGGTAAAGGGATCAATGCAACAAGAAGAGCTAACTATCCTAAATATATGCACACAATACAGGAGCACCTAGATTCATAAAACCAGTTCTTAGAGACCTACAAAGAGACTTATATTCCCACACAATAATAGTGGGAGACTTTAACACCCCACTGTCAATATTAGATCAACGAGACAGAAAATTAACAAGGATAGTCAGGACTTGAACTCAGCTCTGGATGAAGCAGACCTAATAGACATCTACAGAACTTTCCAACCCAAATCAAGAGAATGTATATTCTTCTCAGCACCACATAGCACTTATTCTAAAATCGACCACATATTTGGAAGTAAAACACTCTCAGCAAATGCCAAAGAACGGAAATAATAACAAACAGTCTCAGATCACAGTACAATCGAATTAGAACTCAGGATGAAGAAACTCACTAAAAACCACACAACTGCATGGAAATTGAATGACTGCTGAGTAAATAACAAAATTAAGGCAGAAATAAAGTTCTTTGAAACAAATGAGAACAAAGAGACAATGTACCAGAATCTCTGGGACACAGCTACAGCAGTGTTTAGAGGGAAATTTATAGCACTAAAGGCCCATATCAGAAAGCTAGAAAGATCTGAAATCAACACCCAAATATCACAATTAAAAGAACTAGAGAAGCAAGAGCAAACAAATTCAAAAGCTAGCAGAAGACAAGAAAGAACTAAGATCAGAGCAGAACTGAAGGAGACAGAGACATGAAAAACCCTTCAAAAAAAAAAAAAAAAATCAATGAATCCAGGAGCTGGTTTTTTGAAAAGATTAACAAAATAGACTGCTAGCCAGACTAATAAAGAAGAAAAGAGAGAAGAATCAAATAGATGCAATAAAAAATGATAAAGGGGATATCACCACTGACCCCACAGAAATACAAACTGCCATCAGAGAATACTAAAAACACCTCCGTGCAAATAAACTAGAAAATCTAGAAGAAATGGATAAATTCCTGGACATACACACCCTCCAAGACTAAATCAGGAAAAAGTTGAATCCCTGAATCGACCAATAACAAGTTCTGAAATTGAGGCAGTAATTAATAGCCTACCAACCAAAAAAAAAAAAAAAGCTCAGGACCAGATGGATTCACACTCAAATTCTACCAGAGTTACAAAGAGGAGCTGGTACCATTCCTTCTGAAACTACTCCAAACAGTAGAAAAAGAGGGACTCCTCCCTAACACATTTTATGAGGCCGGCATCATCCTGATACCAAAATTTGGCAGAGACACACAAAAAAAGAAAACTTCAGGCCAATATCCCTGACGAACATCGATGCGAAAACCCTCAATAAAATACTGGCAAACCAAATCCAGCAGCACATCAAAAAGCGTATCCACCAGGATCAAGCGGGCTTCATCCCTGGGATGCAAGGCTGATTCAACATATGCAAATCAATAAATGTGATCCATCACATAAACAGAACCAATGACAAAAACCACATGATTCTCTCAACAGATGCAGAAAAGGCCTTCAATAAAATTCAACATCCCTTCATGTTAAAAACTCTCATGTTAAAAACTAGGTATTGATGGAACGTATCTCAAAATAACAAGAGCTATTTATGACAAACCCACAGCCAATATCATACTGAATGGGCAAAAGCTGGAAGCATTCACTTTGAAAACTGGCACAAGACAAGGATGCCCTCTCTCACCACTCCTATTCAACATAGTATTGGAAGTTCCGGCCAGGGCAATCAGGCAAGAGAAAAAATAAAGAGTATTCAAATAGGAAGACAGGAAGTCAAATTGTCTCTGCAGCTGACATGATTGTATATTTAGAAAACCCCATTGTCTCAGCCCTAAAACTCCTTACGCTGATCAGCAACTTCAGCAAAGTCTCAGGATACAAAATCAATGTGCAAAATTCACAAGCATTCATATACACCAAGAATAGACAAGCAGAGAGCCAAATCATGAGTGAACCCCCATTCACAATTGCTACAAAGAGAAGAAAATACCTAGGAATACAACTTACAAGGGACGTGAAGGACCTCTTCAAGGAGAACCACAAACCACTGCTGAAGGAAATAAGAGAGGGCACAAACAAGTGGAAAAAAATTCCATGCTCATGGATATGAAGAATCAATATCATGAAAATGGCCATACTGCCCAAAGTAATTTACAGATTCAATACTATCCCCATCAAGCTACCATTGACTTCCTTTGCAGAATTAGAAAAAACTACTTTACATTTCATATGGAATCAAAAAAGAGCCCGTACAGCCAAGGCAATCCTAAGCAAAAAGAACAAAGCTGGAGGCATCACACTACCTGACTTCAAACTATACTACAAGGCTACAGTAGCCAAAACAGCATGGTACTGGTACCAAAACAGATATATAGACCAAGGGAACAGAAGAGACCTCAGAAATAAAACCACTCATCTACAACCATCTGATCTTTGACAAACCTGACAAAAAAGCAATGCGTAAAGGATTCCCTATTTAATAAATGGTGCTAGGAAAACTGGCTAGTCATATGCAGAGAACAGAAACTGGACCCTTTCTTTATATCTTATATAAAAATTAACTCAAGATGTATTAAAGACTTAAATGTAAAACCTAAAACCATGAAAACCCTAGAAGAAAACCCAGGCAATACCATTCAGGACATAGACATGGACAAAGGCTTCATGACTAAAACACCAAAAGCAATGGCAACAAAAGCCAAAATTGACAAATGGGATCCAGTTAAACTAAAGAGCTTCTGCACAGCAAACAGGCAACCTACAGAATGGGAGGAAATGTTTACAATCTATCCATCTGACAAGGTCTAATATCCAAAATCTACAAGGAATTTAAATTTACAAGAAAAAAAACAAACCCATTAAAAAGTAGGTGAAGGATATGAACAGACACTTCTCAAAAGAAGACATTTATGCGGCCAAGAAACATGTGAAAAAACAAACTCATTATCACTGGTCACTAGAGAAATGCAAATCAAAACCACAATGAGATACCATCTCACGCCAGTTAAAATGGCGATCATTAAAAAGTCAGGAAACAACAGATGCTGGTGAGGCTGTGGAGAAATACGAACACTTTTACACTGTCGGTGGGAGTGTAAATTAGTTCAACCATTGTGGAAGACAGTGTGGCGATTCCTCAAGGATCTAGAATACAAATACCATTTGACCCAGCGATCCCATTACTGGGTATAAACCCAAAGGATTATAAATCATTCTACTGTAAAGACACATGCACATGTATGTTTACTGCAGCACTATTCACAATAGCAAAGACTTGGAAGCAACCCAAATGCCCATCAATGATAGACTGGATTAAGAAAATGTGGCACATATACACTATGGAATACTACGCAGCCATAAAAAAAGAATGAGTTCATGTCTTTTGTGGGGATGAAGCTGAAAAACCATCATTCTCAGTTAACTAACGCAGGAACAGAAAACCAAACACCATACGTTCTCACTCATAAGTGGAAGTTGAACAATGAGAACACATGGACACAACGAGGGGAACATCACACACTGAGATCTGTTGGGAGATGGGGGCCAAGGGGAGGGAAAGCATTAGGACAAATACCTAATACATGTGGGGCTTAAAACCTAGATGATGGGTTGATAGGCGCAGCAAACCACCATGGCACTGTATACATATGTAGCAAACCTGCATGTTCTGCACATGTATTCCAGAACTTAAAGTAAAATAAAAAATCTCTACACTTCAACTTTTGTCTCTCTGCTTTTTAAGTTTTTGGTGTCTCTATATCTTACTGTACTGCCTATTGTAGAGCAAAAGTTGCTGTAGTCATTATTTATCGTTCTTCTTTTCATTCCTGTAATCCCAGCACTTTGGGAGGCTGAGGCAGGCAGATCACCTGAGGTTGGGAGTTTGAGACCAGCCTGACCAACATGGAGAAACGCCGTCTCTACTGAAAAAAAAAAAAGAAAAATAGCCAGGCGTGATGGCACATGCCTGTAATCCCAGCTACTCAGGACACTGAAGCAGGAGAATCGCTTGAACCCAGGAGATAGAGGTTGCGGTGAGCTGAGATCACACCATTGCACTCTAGCCTGGGCAACAGGAGTGAAACTCTGTCTCAAAAAATAAATAGTAAAAAAAATACTGCCTTGGTGGTCTTAGATAAGATCCAGAAGAATTCTCTGCATTACCAGGCAGAGACTCTTATTTTCTTCTCTTACTTTCTCCCAAGGAAATGGAGTCTCTCTCTGTGCTGAGCCACCTGAAGCTTGGGGTGGAGTGACACAAGCTTACCTGTGGCCACCACCACTGGGACTGCGCTGGTCAGACCTGAAGCCAACACAGCACTGGGTTTCACCCAAGGCCCGCTGTAAGCACTACCTGGCTACTAACTATGTTCACTCAAAGCCCTAGGGCTCCACAATCAGCAAATGGTAAAGCCAGCCAGGCTTCTGTCCTTTACTTTAGGGTGGTAAGTTTCCCCAAGTCCAAGGTGGGTCCAGAGATGCCATCCAGGAGCCAGGGACTATAGTCAAAGACCTTAGAAACCTACCTGGTGTGGTATACTACAGAGGCTAAGCTGGCACTCAGTAGTAGCACAAGACAAAGTCATTCCTAGACTTTCTTCTCCTTTCCATAGGCAAAGGAGTCTCTCCCTGTGGCCACCACCACTATAGACCCATAGGCAGTATTGTCAGGTTACCATGGTTGTTCACTGAAGGCCTGAAGGCTCTTCAGTCAGCTTGTGGTGAAGGCTTCTAGGCTGTGGACTCAACTTCCAAGGTCAGTGGGCTGTCTTCTGGCCTAGAGCAGGTCCAGAAGTGCTGGCCAAGAGCCAAGGCCTGGAATCAGGGACCCCAAGAACCTGTTTAGTGCTCTACCCCACTGTGGTCAAGCTGGTACCTGAAGTCAGTATATTTCAGAATCTCATCCAAGGCCCACAGGATACTACCTGGCACTGCTGGTTGTTCAGGGTCCAAGGGCTCTTTAGTCAGCTGATGATGAATACTGACAGGAATAGGTCCTTCCCTCCAAGCCAATGGATTCTCTTCTGGCCCAGGGTGTGTCTGGAAATGTCCAAGAGCCAGGGCCTGAAATGGGTGCCCATTGACGCTGCCCAGTGCCCTCTCCTACTGTGGTTGAGCTGGTATTCAAGATGCAAGACAATGTTCTCTTTACTTCTCCCTCTCCTCTCTTTAAGCAGAGGAAAAGAGTCACTTTTGTTGCTGTGAGCTGTGCTGCCTGGGGTTAGCCACCCTGGCTGGTGTCTCACTAGGTTGTGTGCCCCCCACGTCCACTGGCTCTGAGCCCATTACAGCAATAGGACTTGCCTAGGAATTGCAGTTATTGTGGCCTAGACTGCCTTACAAGTTTATTTAGAACCCCAGAGTACTTTAGCCCATGGTGGCAAGGTTTTCTGGAACTCAGTTTCTGACCCCTAGGATATGTGATTCCCCCTCTGGCTAGGGCTGGTTTAAATTCTCCCTCTGTGCTGGGTGTGGGCTGAATTTAGCCTGGTTCTGCTTTCTGCGGCAACAGGGAATCAGAGCTCAACGGAAAGTCCCAAAGCACTGCACTTTCCCTCCCCCAGGCTCTCAGATTCTCTCTCCATGCCACATAGCTGGGGGATGGGACAGCAGTGCTGTTGGTGATTCAGTGCTGTCTCTCTTGTCCTCTTCAGTGCCTCTTCCAGCAATATAAAGTTAAAAGTAGGTACTGTGATTGCTTATCTGATTTTTGGTTCTTATGAAGGTGCTTTTTTGTGTAGTTACCAAATTTGGTGTTGGGAAGGGCAATTGGAGGCTTCTATTTGGTCATCTTGCTCCACCCCCTCCCTAAAAATTGCTACATTAATAAACAAGAAAGATCTCCCATAAATAACCTAACTTTACTGCTTAAGGAACTAGCAAAAGAACTAAACCCAAAGCTAGCAGAAGAAACAAGATAATAAATACCACAGCAGAGATCAACAAAATAGAGAATAGAAAAAAAAAATAGAGAAAAATCAACGAAATCAAAGTTGCTTCTCTGAAAAGATTTTAAAAATTGACAAACCTGCTGGGCGCGGTGGCTCATGCCTGTAATCCCAGCACTTTGGGAGGCAGAGGCGGGTGGATCACCAGGTCAGGAGATCGAGACCATCCTGGCTAGCGCGGTGAAACCCCATCTCTACTAAAAATACAAAAAAAATTAGCCGGGCGTGGTGGTGGGCACCTGTAGTCCCAGCTACTAGGGAGGCTGAGGCAGGAGAATGGCGTGAACCCAGGAGGCGGAGCTTGCAGTGAGCAGAGATCACGCCACTGCACTCCAACCTGGGCAACTGAGTGAGACTCTGTCTCACAAAAAAAAAAAAAAAAAAAAAAAAAAAAAAAAAAAAAAAAATTGATAAACCTTTAGCTAGATGGACTAAGTAAAAAAGAGAGAAAACTGCTAAAATCAGAAGTGAAAATAGGGACATGACTATCAATTCTACAGAAATAAAAAGGATTATAAAAGAGTATTGTGACCAATTGTGTATCAACAAATTGGATAACCTAGATGAAATAGACAAATTCTGAGACACACAAAACCCACTAAGACGAAATCACAAAGAAATAGAAAATCTGCATGGACCTATAACTAGTGAGGAGATGGAATCAGTAATCAAAAAACTCTCAACAAAGAAAACCTGGACCTGATGGCTTCCCCAGTGAATCCTACCAAATATTTAAAGAATAAACTCCAATCCTTCTCAAAATTCCCCAAAAAATTAAAGAGGAGGGGAAACGTCTCTAACTCATTCTATGAGGAAAGCATTACTCTGGTACTAAATAGTCAGACAACGACTACAAGAAAACTACAGATCAATATTCCTTATGAAAACTGATGCAAAATTCTCAACAAAATACTAGCAAACTGAGTTCAGAAACATATTTAAAGTATTACACATCATGACCATGTGAGATGTATTCCTGGAATGCAAGGATGGTTCAACATAAAAAATAAATCCATGTAATAGAGCATATTAACAGAATGAAGGAATAACACTCACATGATCACATGATCACAATTGATACAAAAAAGCATTTGACAAAATTCAACATCCTTATTAAAAACTCTCAACAAACTAGGAATAGAAGGAAACTACCTTAACATAATAAAAACCATATGTGAAAAATCCACAGCTAACATGATAATGATGAGACTGAAATTTTTCCCTCTAAGGTCAGGAATAAGCCCCGGGTGACCACTTTCATCACTTCTGTTCAACATAGTACTGAAAATTCTAGCCAGAGCAATTTGGCAAGAAAAACATTAAAAGAAATAAAAGGCATGCAGAATGGAAAAAGAAGAAGTAAAACTATTTCTATTCACAGATGACATAATCTTATATGTAGAAAACCCCAAAGATTCCACAAAAACTTATTAGAGCTAATAAATGAATTCAGCAAAGTTACAGAATCTAAAGTCAGGCAAAATCTGTGGCATTTCTATATATTAACAATGAACAATCCAAAAATGAAATTAAGAAAACACTTCAATTTATAATAGCATCAAATAGAATACTTAGGAATTAACTTAACCAAGGAGGTAAAAGACTTGTGCAGCAAAACTGATAAAACATTACTGAAAGAAACTTAAAAGATGCAAATAAATGGAAACATATCCCATGTTCATGGATTAGAAGACAATGTTGAGATATCAACACTAACCAAAGTGATTTATAGATTCAGTGCAATCCCTCTCAAAATCCTAATGACATTTTTTGCAAAAATAGAAAAACCCATCCTAAAATTCATACGGAAATCTCAAGGAATTCCAAATAGCCAAAAACAATATTGAAAAAGAAAAGCAAAGCTGGAAGCCTAACACTTTCTGATTTCAAAACTTTACTATAAACTTACAGTAATCAAGACAGTGTGGTACAGGCAAAAAGACCAACATATAAACCAATGGAACATGAAAGAGCCCAGAAATAAACCCCAGCATAAATGGTCAATGATTTTTGACTAGGGTTCCAAGACTAGTCAATGAGAAAAGGACTGTCTTTTCAATAAACGGTGCTGGGAAAACTGGAAATCCACATGCAAGAGGAAAGCTGGACTCTTACTTCATACCATATACAAAAACTCAAAATGGATCAAATATCTAAATGTGCAACGTAAAACTATAAAAATCTTAGAATAAAACATAGGGCAAAAGCTTCATGACATTGTATTTGGCTGTGATTTATTGGATATGACATCGATAGAGTTTAGATGTTTGTCCCCTCCAACTCTCACATTGAAATGTGATCCCCAGTGTTGGAGGTGGGGCCTGGTGGGTGCCGTTTGGGTCACGGGGGCAGATTCCCCATGATTAGGTAATGAGTTCATGCAAGATCTGGTTGTTAAAAGGAGACTGAAACCTCCTCTCTCTCACTCCCTGTCTTATCATATGAGATACCTACTCCCGCTTCACCTTCTGCCATGACTGGAAGCTTCCTGAGGCTCTCACTGGAAGCAGATGCTGGCACCATGTTTCTTGTACAGCCTGCAGAATCATGAGCCAATTAAACCTCTTTTCTTTATAAATTACCAGCCTCTGGTATTACTTTATAGCCATGCTAAATGGACTAACACAAACAGCAAAGGCACAGGCAACAAAACAAAAAATAGATAACCTGGACTTCATGAACATTAAAAATTTTTGTACACCTAAAGACACTATCAACAGAGTAAAAAGGCAACCCACAGAATGAGAGAAAATATCTGCGCATCCTATATCTGATAAGGGATTAATATCCAGAATACATAGAGAAGTGCTAAAACTCAACAACAAAAACAAACCTCTCAATTTAATGAAGTGGGCAAAAGAGCTGAGGAGATATTCTCCAAAGAAGATATACAAATGGCTAATAAGAACATGAAAAGACACTCAACATCACTAATCATAAGAAAATGCAAATCAAAACTATAATGAGATACCACTTCACACCCACTAGAATGGCTACTATTTAAAAACCCCAGAAATTACAAGTGTTGGTGAGGATGTGGTAGCCACTGTGGAAAATGGCATAGTGCTTCCTCAAAAAATTAAAAATATAATTACCATATAATCCAGAAATTCCACTTCTAGGTATATACCCAAAAGAATTGAAAGCAGGGCGTTGAAAAGATAGTTGTACACCCATATTCATATCAGCATTATTCACAATAGCTAAAACATGGAGGCAACCCAATTGTTCATCAAAAGATGAATGGATAAGCAAAATGTGGTCTATCCATACAATGGAATATTATTCAGCTTTGAAAAGGAAAAGGAAGGAAATTTTTACACATGCTACAGCATGAGTGAATCTTGAGGACATTTTGCTGAGTGAAATAAGCCAGTCACAAAACACAAATAGAGTACTCAATGATTCCACTTATATGAGGTTCCTGGAGTCATCAAATCCATGGGGACAAAAGGTAAATGGTAGGTGCCAGGGGATGGGGAAGAGAGAATGAGGGAGTTGGTGTTTAATGAGGACAGAGTTTCAGTTTGGGAGGATGAGGAAATTCTAGAAATGGAGGTGATGGTTGCATAACAAAATCATTGTACTTAATGCCACTGAACTGTGTGCTTAAAGATAGTTAAAATGGTAAATTTTGCATTACATGTACCTTACCACAATTAAAGATTTACAAAGGAGTATCGATAGTGTGCTTCCCTTTTTGTAAGAAAGAGGGGATACGGGAAAACACATGTGTGTTTTCTCATCTGTGCGAGAGGCCTGCAAGAGAGACATAAAAGGCTGAAGAGCTAGTTTTGTCCAGGGTTGGGGGTGGGGGATGGAGGAGGGAGGGAGGGAGGGCCTGGCAGGGTGGGCGCCTAGCTCTCCTCTGAGGACACCTCTTTGTGCAGGTCTGACTCCAGGAGTCATAGCAGCTTTACATTCCCTTCACACAAACCCCCAAATAAGTAACGAAAACCAATCAGAATTGGGGGACAGCCAAAAAGGAATACTAACCTAACAGACGAATCTAAACATATCACAGATGAATGACATAATCACACTGAAGGGAGTAGAGAAGTAAAGAATACCCGAAGTCACCGTGGGGAAAAGCACTGATGGGACGCAGTGAGGCTGAAGACAAGACGTGCCGTGCACAGACGCCGGGCCCTGGGTGGTCGGTCGTTTCTCATGGGGGCACGCATCAGCAAGTGAGGAGCCAGTTCCCTTGCAGCTGGGGTCGGACAAGCATGTGAAGGTGTGAGAGCCAGGTTTCTCACTATCGAAGATAGATGTTACAACAGAGAGAACTGGCCCCACTGGGGCAGAACTGGAGTTGGAGACAGTATGAGCCCAGGTATGTATGAATACTTCTGCAGATGAACACAGAAACATAGACCTGGGGGTGCCATACACATATTCCCCAGCTCCGTCAGCTGAGTGGGCCCAGAGCAGCAGCTCCACAGTGGCGATGAGCACACCACGCACCCAGGCCTGGGTGTCTAAAGACCACTCTCCAATGCAAGGAACCCTGGCTCCTCGGAGAAGTGACTGATTTCAGGACTGGGACAAAGAATAAAAGCTGAACCCACAGCGTCTCGGGATGCCGGGAAGGCAGTGTCCAAGAAAAGACAGGGTACACCAAAGGGGCATGAAAGCTGGCTGGAAGGTGTTTCTGGAGCCAGAGCCAGCACAATTTGAGCAATGAAAATAAATAATGAGGCCGGGCGTGGTGGCTCATGCCTGTAACCCCTGCACTTTGGGATGCTGAGGTGGGTGGCTCATCTGAGGTTAGGAGTTCAAGACCAGCCTGGCCAACATGATGAAACCCAGTCTCCACTAAAAATATGAAATATTAGCTGGGTGTAGTGGTGCATGCCTGTAATCCCAGCTACTCAGGAGGCTGAGGCAGGAGAATCACTTGAACCCCGGAGTCAGAGGTTGCAGTAAGCCAAGATCACGCCACTGCACTCCAGTCTGTGCAACAAGAGTAAATCTCTCTCTGTCTCTGTCTCTCTCTCTCTCTCTCTGGAGAGAGAGAGGAAAATAAATAATGATAGCATTGGCTTATAGCCCATAACACAAAAGAAGTATCTATGAAACCATGTTGATATAAATAAGCCACTGGATACATAACCAGAGCAAAGGGGACAGCTCTTCCTGGAGAAGAATCCAAATTAACAAACACAGAAAGCAAGCGGGAAATAAACCCCATTTGGCAAGCACCACAGACTTTACCTGTCACAAGCAAGACCCGCTGATGGGTACTAAAATCAGCGGGGCAAAATCTCAGGAGACAAAAGGTATCTGCAATGTCTCGGTGCAGCTTCCTCAAGGTGTTTACTAATTAGGAAGCGGAAAATGGTCATTTTGCAGCTGAGAAGCCCGGCTGACACACTCCTACCTGAACAGTCAAGGTCAAATGAACCCGCCCTAAGTCATGCTAACCTCACACAGCCCTGCCACAGGGACTCCTCAGGACCCAAGAACACCCCCGCGGTGTTCTTGCCAAAAATGCACAATCTTGATCTAATCATGAGAGCATATCGGAGAATCCAAACTGAGGGGCGTTCTACAAAAGAGCGGCCCAGTACTTATCTCAAACATCAAGGTCATGAAAGACAAAGAGAGACTGAGGAGCTGGCACAGGCTGCAGGACACGAAAGGAGACCTGGCAGCTGAAAGCAACGTGGTGATCACAGAACAGAAACCGGACGCTAGAAAAACGTGGGATTTGAATCAGGTCTGCAGTTGAGTTCACAGTAACATATCAGGTGTCGGTTTTGATCAGTATACCCCGTTATTAAGATGTTAATACCAGGAGTCTACAGGAACTCTCAGTACTGTCGTGGAACTTTTCTGTAGGTCTATAATTACTTCCAAACAAAATGATTTTTTTAAAGTACAGAAGCCAAGAGAGGACTGATGTTGTCCGTCACCACTCACAACCCCGCCCTCCGCCCCCATTCGCCCCGCATTGCTCTTGGGATCTTAACCCTCATGGCCCTCCTGTCCTATCTCCAGCACCTTCCCCACACCGTTCCTCACATGCGCCAAGCACGTTCCCACCACAGGACCTTTGCACGTGCTGCCGTGCCCTCTGCCTGGGTGCTCTTCATGCAGAAGCACACACTGCCCACTCCCTCAGTTCCATCGGGTGGCTGCTGAAATCCCATCTGGCCCAAGAGGCTGTGTCCAACTCCCCTCCACGAAAGGCACTCCTTCACCCTCCCATTCCCCCTGCCTGGCTCCTTCTCAGGGTCTTACTGCTGAGAGACACGCACCGTATAATACCACGCCATGCCAGTCCATGACTCTTTCCACTATCTTGTATATCACTTCCTGGAGGGTGACCCTCCTGCTCCACTCACTCCCAGTTTCCCCAGCAACCTAGATGACAGTCTCACTGCTGCAGGTGCACGAGGGGCAGGTGGGCCAGTGAATGGGTGGCTAAAATACAAAGAAGTCAACAAACATAAACACACTCCCCTCACTAACAAAGAGGAAGGATATTCTATTTTTGCTTCATCAAAATGGCAGTGTTTTTAAGATAATACCCAGCTTTGTGGTGCGGTGGGGGGTGGGGGGTGGCGGGGGGAGTCAGTGAAGTCCAGCAGCACAGTAGAAGCTAAATTAGGAAAACAGTCCCGGAAGGTGATTTGGCCAAAGGTGTCAGAGCCATAAAAATGCAGGAGCCCTTTGATCCTGTCTGTCAGTCTTCTCCTGAAAATGTGACCCAAGGAAATAATCTTGAGTTCCAGGCAAAAATGAGTGTATAAGGATTTGCATCACAATGTTATTTACAGCAGTCAATTAGGAAATAACCCAGCCGTCAATAGAGAGTTGGTTACGTTCAATAACACAGGGGAAATGCCAGGCAGTCATTGAAAGCTCACATTTGGAGGAAGAACAAATGTGAGACACGTCTGCCATGTGTCAAGAGGTAAGAAGATACGAATGAGTTGTCTAGTACCCTCCCAATTTTACCAAGTATTTGCACAGACATGCATAGGCAAGTACACACACACACACACACACACACACACACACAGTGATGGGGCTACCCTGCTCAGCACTTCCTGAGCTGGCAAGAAGCTAAGAGTGCTGGACAATGAGTTCATTCAATCCTCAAACCACCATACGTGGTGAGGGATCCTGTCATTCCCATTTCAGAGATGAAGAAACTGAGGCACAAATTCGTAAAGCAAACAGCCAATGGTTGTGGTCCCCAACCTTTTTGGAATCAGGGACTGGTCTCATGGAAAACAGTTTTTCCATGGACCAGTGGTGGGGGTGGTTCTGGGATGATTCAAGCACATTACTTGTATTGGGCACTTTATTTCTACTGTTAATACATTGCAATGTAGAATTAAATAATTATACAACTCACCATCATGTAGAATCAGTGGGAGCCCTGAGCTTGTTTTCCTGCAACTAGACAGTCCCATCTGGGGGTGATGGGAGATAGTGACAGATCATCAGGCATTAGATCCTCATAAAGAGCAGTCAACCTAGATCCCTCGCATGCACGGTTTGCAACAGGGTTCACACCCCTATGAGAATCTAACGCCACCACTGATCTGACAGGAAGTGGAGCTCACCCGGTAATGCAAGCGATGGGGAGTGACTGTAAATACAGATGAAGCTTCATTTGCTCACCCGCTGCTCACCTCCTGCTGTCCAGCCTGGTTCCTAAGAGGCCATGGACTGGTAGTGCTGCGTGGTCTGGGGGTTGGGGACGCCGGGCTGATGGCCACACAGCCTCGGAGCAGCAGCCTAGCTGTAGACCCGCAACTCACTCCTGACTGCACTGTGTGCGTACACGCCCTTAACACACACACAATGACCAAGAAGAAACATGTGCCCGCACACACGCACACACACACACGCTGAGAAAAAGAGATTAGCAGGAAACTAAAAGCTGGCATCTCTGGGTTTTGGTATGATGAGTCATTTTCCTTTTCTTCTTTAAAATTTCTGCACGTTCTCTGATTAACATTTCTGAACATTACAATCAGAAAAACTGATCTACTAAAAACATTTTCTCATGTCTGGTGAGGAGATAACCCCAACCCTCCCAGTAGTGACTGGAATTGCCACCTGCTTTGGATGAGAATTAGTGACATCACACATCGCATCAGTACACCGCAGAAAAGACCACCACCCATTCTTGTGGCTATGAGTGAAATCCAATGTGATGTGGTAATTCTTTTCTAACTTTCGATTTATGATTTCATTTCAAACTTATAGAGAAGTTGAAAGAATAGCAGGAGGAACTCCCAAACGTGCTCTGCCTAGACTTCCCTGCAGTTTCGACACTGTCCCCGTCCTGCTCCGTCCCATCCCTCTCCAGCCTTCCCTCTTTCAGTTGAATCTTTCTGAGCCCTTGGAGATACCATGCCTGTTTTCTGCTAAATGCCTCCTCATGGATTTCTTAGGAATAAGGGTGTTCTCTTCTGTAACCATGTGGTACTGTTGTCAAAATTGGGAATGAACACTGACATACACACTAAAGGTCTCTATTGCACACTACAGTTCTCTACCTCACACTCTCATTTCATCGGCTGCCCCGACGCTGGCTGTTGCAGCCTTCTCTTCCCAGCCAGGATTCACCTCTGATATGGTTTGGCTGTGTCTCCATCCAAATCTCATCTGGAACTGTAGCTCCCATAATTCCCACGTGTTGTGGGAGGGACCCGGTGGGAGATAATCGAATCATGGTGACAGTTTCTCCCATATTGTTCTCATGGTAGTGAATTAAGTCTCATGAGATCTGATGGTTTTATAAGGGGGAACCACTTGCACTCGGTTTTCATTCTCTCTTTGCCAGCTGCCATGTAAGATGTGCCTTTGCTCTTTCTTTGTCTTCTGCCATGATTGTGAGACCTCCCCAGCCCTGTGGAACTGGGAGTCAATTAAACCTCTTCCCTTTATAAATTATCCAGTCTCAGGTATGCCTTTATCAGCAGCATGAAAATGGACTAATACAGTAAATTGGTACTGGGAGTGGGGTGCGGCTGTAAAGATACCCAAAAATGTGGAAGCAACTTTAGAACTGGGTAAGAGGCAGAGGTTGGACAGTTTGAAGGGCTCAGAAGACGACAAGAAAATGTGGGAGAATTTTGGAACTTCCTAGAAACTTGTTGAACGGCTTGACCAAAATGCTGATAATGATAAGGACAATGAAATCCAGGCTGAGGTGGTCTCAGATGGAGATGAGAAACTTTTTAGGAACTGGATTAAAGATGACTCTTGCTATGTTTTAGCAAAGAGACTGTCAGCATTTTGCCACTGCCCTAGAGATTTGTGGAACTTTGAACTTGAGGGAGATGATTTAGGGTATTTGGTGGAAGAAATTTCTAAGCTGCAAAGCATTCAAGAGGTGACTTGGGTGTTGTTAAAAGCATTCAGTTTTAAAAGGGAAACAGAGCATAAAAGTTCAGAAAATGTGCAGTCTGACAATGTGATAGAAAATAAAAACCCATTTTCTGAGGGGAAATTCAAGCTGGCTGCAGAAATTTGCATAAGTAATGAGAAGCCAAATGTTAATCACTAAGACAATGGGTAAAATGTCTCCAGGGCATGTCAGAGACGTTAGTGGCAGCCCCTCCCATCCCCAGCCCAGAGGCCTAGGAGGATAAAATGGCTTCCTGGACTGGGCCCAGGGCCTCCCTGCTGTGTGCAGCCTAGGGACTTGGTGCTCTGTGTCCCAGCCACTCTAGCCATAGCTAAAAGGTGTCAAGGTACAGCTTGGGCTGTGGCTTCAGAGGGTGCAAGCCCCAAGTCTTGGTAGCTTCCATATGGTGTTGAGCCTGTGGGTGCACAGAAGTCAAGAATTGAGGTTTGGAAAGCTCTGCCTGGATTTCAGAGATGTATGGAAATGCCTGGATATCCAGGCAGAAGTTTGCTGCAGGGGTGGGGCTCCTCATGGAGAACCTCTGCTAGGGCAGTGAAGAAGGGAAAAGTGGGGTCAGAGCCCCCATGCAAAGTCCCCACTGGGCCACTGCCTAGTGGAGCTGTGAGAAGAAGGCCACTGTCCTCCAGATCCCAGAATAATAGATCCATCAACATCTTGCACCATGTGCCTGGAAAAGCTGCAAACACTCAATGCCAGCCTGTGAAAGCAGCCAGGAGGGAGGCTGTACCCTGCAAAGCCAGAGAGGCAGAGCTGCTCAAGACTATGGGAACCCACCTCTTGCATCAGCATGACCTGGATGTGAGACATGGATTCAATGGAGATCATTTTGGAGCATTAAGATTTAACTGCCCCACTGGATTTCGAACTTGCATGAGGCCTTTAGCCCCTCTGTTTTGGCCAATTTCTCCCATTTCAAATGGGTGTATTTATCCAAGGCCTGTACCCTAATTGTGTCTAGGAATTAACTAACTTGCTTTTGATTTTACAGGCTCATAAGTGGAAAGGTCTTGCCTTATCTCAGATGAGACTTTGGACTGCAGGTTTTTGAGTTAATGCTGAAATGAGTTAAGACTTTGGGGCACTATTGGGAAGGCATGATTGGTTCTGAAATGTGAGGACATGAGATTTGTGAGGGGCCAGGGGTGGAATGATATGGTTTGGCTGTGTCCCCAGCCAAATATCATCTTGAATTGTAGCTCCCATAGTTCTGACGTGTTGTGGGAGGGACCTGGTGGGAGATAATTGAATTATGGGGCCGGTTTCCTCCATACTGTTCTCATGGTAATGAATAAGTCTCATGAGATCTGATGGTTTTACAAGGGGAAACCCTTTGTGCTCAGTTTTCTTTCTCTCTTTGCCTGTCACCATGTAAGATGTCCCTTTGCTCTTCCCTCATCTTCTGCTGTGATTGTGAGGCATCCCCAGACATGTGGAACTGTTAGTTAACTAAACCTCTTCCCTTTATAAATTATCCAGTCTCAGGTATGTCTTTATCAGTACTGTGAAAATGGACTAATACATAACATAGTGGAATCATAGACTCCCACTTAGGGATCACATTTCTTCCTTCCCCTTTGCCCTGAACAGTACTTTATTTAGCCTTTTACGGTTTTTGGCCCTGGCATTTTTGAAGTATTCAGGACACTGTGTGTCTCCCTCCATGTGGGTTTGCCCTATGTCTCCGGATGATTTGACCCTGGACAGCTGTGTCTTTGGCAGGAGTTCTGCTACCAAGGCTGTCCATCCAGAAGGTGGTGAAGCTGGCCTGTCCTGTTCCTGGCGATGCTAACTTGGATCACTTGGCTCAGGTGGTGTCACAGTTTTGCCCTTGGGAAGTGACTCTTTTTCCTTTGTAACTAGTAAGTAGTGGTGGGAGACATTGAGACTACAACCACTGGCTCTTTGAACACCTGCCCCTGCCACGGGGTTTCCTTGATGGCCTTCCAGCCCCGTTGATTCTAATGCGAGAACTGGCTTCCTTTCTTCCACTTATTTACTTGTGTATATACATGGGTGTGTCCTCATGGATGCATAGATTCCTTTATCATTTCATGAGTTATAATTCATTACCACTGTTGTGTGTGCATGTGTGTATGTGTGGTCTTTTTTTTTTTTTTAACAAAAAGAGATGAGGTCTCACTATGTCACCCAGGCTGGTCTCCTGAGCTCAGGCAATCCTCCCACCTTAACCTCCCAAAGTGCTGGGATTACAGGCATGAGCTACTGTGCCTGGCCTACATGTGTGGTCATTTTTAACACACTATGAGTTTAGTCTGCCACCATAATGAGGATTTTCATCTCTCTCTGTGTACGTATCAGTGGTCTGTATTTTTCTTTTCTGCCTCGCTAGCAGCAGAGAGATCACTTTGTTCACAGCCAATCTGGGCACCCTGCCTAATGAGCCACTAACATGACTGGATCTCTCAGTAGCAGACGGCATCTTATTCCAACAGTGAGAAGAACCTAGGTCACGGTGGGCTGGAGGCTTTTCCAGAAAAAAACTTTTTGATGACTCTGTAAGGAGCATTTCCTACCTTTGATCCCACATTAAAAATTTTTCAAACATACAGGATGAAAACAGTGTCCAGTGAATGCCCATACAGTATCTCCATCCTGCCATGAACACTTTGCCAAGCACTTTCACCACGTGCCATGTCTCCACCTATCTCACCTGCCAATGCGTTCGACGTCAGCTGTGGGCGTTCTGATGATGGTTCAGATTCATCTCGCACATACTGAGATTGTCTCCACTTCTTCCTAATTTTGACTTAACATCTTTTCCCAAAGAATAAGCCATCTCATATTTGCCAAATTCGTTGGAGTGTAATTTTACAAAGTACTGTCACATTAAAAACTTGCCTGGGTGCAGTGGCTCATGCCTGTAATCCCAGCACTTTGGGAGGCCGAGGTGGGTGGATCATTCGTGGTCAGGAGTTCGAGACCAGCCTGGTCAACATAACGAAACCCTTGTCTCTACTAAAAATACAAAAAGTTAGCCAGGGGTGGTGGCCAATGCCTGTAAACCCAGCTACTTGGGAGGCTGAGAAGGGGAGCAGTGCTTTAACCCAGGAGGTAGATGTTGCAGTAAGCCAAGATTACACCACTGCACTCCAGCCTGGGTGACAGAGTGAGACTCTGTCTCAAAAAAACAAACAAAACTTTTCTAAATCGGTTGCTGAAGAGCCTTCTCATGTCTAAATTTAGTTATATATTTTGGGTTTTTCCATGATTGAAATGATAAGATATATATTTTTTTCCTCAAAGAACCAAGAATCACCTCCTGAAAAGAACTCTCAAGTCTGTTTTCCTGTTTCCTATTATTTTCTGTTCTTATCTCTTATTTATATTTGCTTTTCTAACTGTGAACTTTTTAACTTACATATTTACCTTTTTCAAAAAATGAAAATGCCTGTAGCTATAAATTTGCCTCAGTATACAGATATGCCTATATACTCCTTTAACGTTCATATCTATTACACAAAACATCTATTTTGATCTATTAATCAAAACATCTATTGTTGATGTTTTTACTTCTAAGTAGATTTTTCTTCTTTTAGACTTTCATTAATTAAACTTGTAATTAATAATATAAGTTTTAAACATATGTTGAAATCAGAGATATCCAGCACAGGTTCTTAATTTTAGAATGTCTTAAAGTTTTTGCAGTCTAATATATGATCAATGTTTGTGAGTGTCCCAGAAACACTGTAAAAGGTACACCTTTTGCTTTAAAATTACAAAGTTTATCTATTGATTTAACTATATTAATAATTCAGATTATTTTTGTTTTCTTGATCTACCAAAGACTGGATGAAGTGATTTAAATTTATATTTTCTTTTGCATTTTAAATAGTTTTTACTTTATTGTCTGTATTAGTCCGTTTTCACACTGCTGGTAAAGACATACCCAAGACTGAGCAATTTACAACAGAAAGAGGTTTAATTGGACTTACAGTTCCATGTGGCTGGGGAAGCCCCACAATCACGGAGGAAGGCAAGGAGGACCAAGTCCCATCTTACGTGGATGGTGGCAGGCAAAAAATGAGAGCGCTTGTGTAGGGGAATGGCTCTTTTTAAAACCATCAGATCTTGTGAGATATATTCACTATCACAACAACAGCACAGGAAAGACTCGTCCCCATGATTCAATTACCTCCCACCAGGTCCCTCCCACAACACACGGGAATTCAAGATGAGATTTGGGCAGGGACACAGTCAAACCATGTCATTGTCTTCAGGAAAGTTACAGCTTCGCAGCTGACTATGTCTTCAGCCATTTAGAATTGCCCTCCTTGCCCTAATTCTTTGAGATTAAGGCTGAATGAAACTTCTGCTATCGTTAGGTGTGTGTACTTAAAAATCTTTAGCCATCTTTTCATTTTGATGGCATCATACTTAATTTTGTGATTTTCATAAGCAACACATATTTGAATTTATTTTTAAATCCATTCTAAGTATTAGGCTGTTAGGAAGGCACCTCTAGCCACAACAGCCAAAGGCAGGACAACTGCGCATAGTCCACCCACACGACAGACCACTACTCAGCTCAGAAAGGAAGGGAATTCCCTTGTGTGTTGTAACACGGTGGACAGTGAGGACAGGATGCTCGGTGAAGGAAGCCAGACACACAGGGCCACGTTTGCCATGATTTCAGGCACATGAAATGTCCAGAATAGGTAAATCCAGAGGTAGAAAGTGGGCTTGTGGTTGTCAGGAGCTGGGGGCAGGGGGAAAGGAGTGGCTTCTAATTTCCTTTTGGGGATGACGGAAACATTCAGGAATTAGAAGAAAGAAGTGGCGGATGCATAGCGTTGCGAGTAAACCGAAGACCACGAGACATGGGTTAAAAAGGTCAGTTTCACATTACGTGTATTTTATCACAATATAAACAACACACAAATGCATAAAGGTCAGCTCTGAACTCGACGCCTGGGTTCCCATCTGGCTCTGCTCCTCACTAGCTATGCACCCCATGCCTCAGTCTTCCCATCTGTAAAAGGGGCCAATGTGGGGCTGTGACGAGGTTCCCATGGGTAAGTCCCCCGCCGTGAGGACCACCACACCATCACAATCTGCCATAATCCACCTGGCCATGGACACCCTCCTCCTCGCCTTAACCTAGTCCCACCAGCGGCATTCCCAGCAGGTGTGGCTGCCCCAGGTCTAGGCCTCTCCCAGAGAGCTCTGGGAGCATGGACCCAAGCTCTCAACCCAAGCTCCCGCCCCACATGGAACATTCTGACGCAAGGGCCTTTTGTCTGGGCGGTAAAAGAGCCTCCAGCTGACGTATGAAGTCATAAATGTTTCAGAGACCTGGGCTCCGCCGCTGCCCCTCCCTAAGGGCACCAAAGCCACCTGTGCTGAGCCTGCAGCCTCAGATGGTCTCTGCATTTAATGGTGCCTGCAATCTGCAGCCACTTGGGGCCCATCATCTGGTGGCTGCCGTTCTGCTCAGCTGCAGACTCAGGACTTCCCACAGGGCTTGGGTGTCCACTGCAGCCTGGGCGCAAGAAGAAGCAAAGAGACTTGTGTGAGCCTCGCTGCCCTGGTGTCTGCCCTCGGCTCACCCTTGCCCTCTCCCTCCTAGGAGGTGAACAAAGCAGCTGTGGCCCAGGCGCCACAAGAGTCACCACTGGTCACTACCAGGAGACCCAAGCACAGCAGAGTGGTCCCCGAGACCCTGACTACCCCAACCCTTCTTGACAGACCCTGTATACATCCAGTGTCCCCAGCACAGCCCCACGGTGAGCCCCTCAGTGAGGAAAGCCTGTTTCGAAGGAAGGACAAAAAACCACTCCACACTGGGTGATGTGTGGAGAGACCACTGGGCCAGCGTGCTGGTAGGAGGCTGGGGCCAGCCACAGCCCTTCCCCAAGCAGCAGGTTGGCCCGGCTGCCCGCTTACCTCCCTCCTGAGGGCCTTGTAGTGCCCCGTTCCTGGCATCAGGCCTATTTTGCGGGTTTGGTGAAGGAGAACGTCCATTCCTGGAGTCAGGGCTCTCCCAGGCTCCCATCTGTGGACAGCGAGGGGTGAGTGCATGTGGCTGTCTGCCCAGCTGGTGCCACTGAGCAACGGCCACCCTGGCCAACGGGCCCCATGGCCCTGCCCCTGCAGAGAAGTGCCTGCCCCAGCCGTCGGGGGTTTCAACCTGCAGGCTGCCATCTCCAGGACCTGCCCTGGCTCTCAATGGGATGGAGGAAGGCTCTTGGCTGGCAGCCCCGGGCCATGCCCACCGAGGCCTGGTCCCTCCAGAGCTCCCTGGGATGATGCCAACCACACACCCTTGCTCTACAGGCCACATGACACAGCTGAGCGTCTGTGCCATGCTGAGGGCTGTCCCACAGCAGAGGACTCAACGACGGACCAGGACGGAAAACGGCCTTGCCCCTTGGACTTCCCAGCACAGACCCTTTCCTTCCCTACCCTACTCACCTGGGAGGGCCCAGCCCCTCACATCTCCAGAAACCAGCTCTCCTGCCTCCTGCTGGATGGGACTCCAGGCAGGACTCACTGCACCATGTGCCCCAGGGCGAATGGAAGCCCTGGAGGTCCCCAACCCTCCCTGAGTCCCCAGCAAGCCCCCAACCACTATTTTCTTCCATTTATTACACAAATATAGGAACAGCAATAAAGGACATCAGAATTAATGGAGCTCCCTCGCTGCCAGACCCCGGTCTCTCGCCTGCTCTCCTTGGTCTGACCTGGCCTCACCTCAGCCACAGGCAGCAGCTCCTGCAGGTGCCAGCACAGGGGAGTTATTCCCATGGATGGGAACTGCCCAGGGACAAACTGGGGATGAGACACTTGAGATGGGTGGGACCCTGTGCGCCACTCTGCCCAGAAGGTGCTCCCCACTCAGGGGCATGATTTGGGGGGACATGGGATGGTCTCCTCCAATGACAGAGGGCTTCATGTGCAGGCTTCTCCCAGCCACGCCACCCCATCACCATGAGCCCCTCTGCTCATGCCCATCTCGGTGCTGGGGTGATGGGGGCCCTGGAGTATCAGGAAGGGCCCCAGAGCTGTGACTTGGCTCAGAGCCATGGAGTCACCCCCATGCCCCTGAGGACAGAATCACACCTGGCTCCACCCACAGCATGGTTGCACCTGTTCCTCAGACAAGCTGGGGTGGCAGGGCTGGGCAGCTCTACTGGGTACTCCCAGACAGGGAAGGAGACTGACAAGGGGCAGGGCCTGACTGAGGTCGCAGCAGGCAGGGAGCTCAAGTCCCTGGCCAGCTCCCCGTCCCACAGACCTCCCACTCACATCGCACAGCCAGCGACTCAGAAAGCCCCGTATGACGCCCCTCCCAGCCGCTCTGCCCTGCTCTTGTCAGTGACAGAGACCAGGACTCAAGCCCACAAAGTAGCCCAGGCCATGACCCTCCTTCTCTGGGTAGAGGTGCTTCATTCACCCTGAGATGAAGGGACCAGCCTCGGCCTCTCCAGTTCTTTCCAGCTCTGCCCTATGAGGGACATGCACACGTGCATACACACACACACACACACACACACACACACAGACTCCCATACTGACATGAACACACACAGCAATACAGACATGAACACACACACACAGACACCCATACAGACATGAACACACACAGCAATACAGACATGAACACACACACAGACACCCATACAGACATGAACACACACACGCACCCATACAGACATGAACACACAGTCATACAGACGTGAACACACACCCATACAGACGTGAACACACACAGCAATACAGACATGAACACACACACAGACACCCATACAGACATGAACACACACACGCACCCATACAGACATGAACACACACGCACCCATACGGACATGAACACACAGACACCCAGACATGAACACACACACACACGACACCCATACAGACATGCACACAGCCAGACATGAACACACACACAGACACCCATACAGACATGAACACACACACGCACCCATACAGACATGAACACACACGCACCCATACGGACATGAACACACAGACACCCAGACATGAACACACACACACACGACACCCATACAGACATGCACACAGCCAGACATGAACACACACACAGACATCCATACAGACATGAACACACACACACCCACACACACAGATATGAACGTACACACACCCCCATACATAGGTACACACACACCCATACAGACATGAACACACACACCCAGACTTGCACATACACACACACAATCATACAGACATGAACACACGCACACACAGACATGCACATACACACATACACACCTATACACACATAGGTGCACACACAAACACACCTATACAGACATGCACATACACACATATAGACACATAGGTGCACATACACACACACCCATACATAAACATACACATCTATACACACATAGGTGCACACACACCCATAAACACACCTATACACACATGGGGCATACGCACCCATACACGTGCACACACACCTATATACACATGCACACACCCATACACATTGCACACGCCCATACACATGCACACATACATGCACACACACGTGCAAACACATGCACACACCCATACACGTGTGTACACACATCCATGCGTACGTGCACACACCCATACACACCTATAAACGCAGGTGCACATGCACCCACACACACGCACACACAGACAAATGTGCATGTGAGGCTGTGATGTTGCCATGCTTAGGACCCAGAGCTTGGCCATCAGAGTCCTCCAAGCCCTGGGGACCCGGTGGTGTGTGGGGTGAGATGGATCTCGCAGGTTCCCTGGGTCTCTTGACACTTTAGTGCCCTGGAGTGTCAGAAACTGTGGCATTGCTGACCAGTGCAGAGGACACCTGGGTCAGGGTTGGGGGTGCAGCCGAGAGCAGATGGGGAGAGGGAGGAGGGTGGGAGAAGCAAGCAGCATTTGGGGTACAGCCCTGCCAATCCCCACTTGCAGAGCAACACAGAGGTGGGGTCTGAAAGGTTGGGGAGCCTGAAACCACAGGCTATGGGTGTGTGTGTGTGTGTGTGTGTGTGTGTATGCATGTGTGCATGTCCCTCACAGGGCAGAGCTGGAAAGAATTGGAGAGGCCGAGGCTGGTCCCTTCATCTCAGGGTGAATGAAGCACCTCCACCCAGAGAAGGAGGGTCATGGCCTGGGCTACTTTGTGGGCTTGAGTCCTGGTCTCTGTCACTGACAAGAGCAGGGCATTTGGAGGTTCAGAGTCCTAGGTCGCTGAGTCTGCCTGCAGGATGATTGCAGCTGAGTCAGCCCTTGTTCCCCAGCCGTTGGAAGATTTCGATGAGATGGGTTGATACAGGGTGGTGAGGGCGGGCAGAGCTCTGCTGTGGAGGGAGGAGGGCCATCCCAGCAAATGTGCTGGAACCCACGGGCAGAAAGGGAGCCTCCACTGACACCTCTCAGCTGGTCAGATGGTAACTCAAAAGGAATAGTCACCTCAGTGTGAAAGCTGACACTACAAAATTTCTAGAAGAAAACAGAAAATCTGTGCCCTTGGTTTAGGCAAAGACTTCTGAGACAGCACCAAAAAACACAATCCATAGGGAACAAACTGATAAACGAGACTTCATCAAAGTCAAAACGTTTGTTCTCTAAAACGGCACTATTAAAAGAACAGGAGGCCGAGGTGGGAAGATGGATTGAGATCAGGATTTTCAGACCAGTCTGGGCAATGAGAAATAAAAATAAAATTCTAAGCAGTTCCTCACCTGACTGGATGGATCCCCACCTGGCTGAGGGAACCCCAGAGAAACTCTGGAAGCTGAGTTCAGGGCCACGACGGACGTGTGGTCAGATACGTATCATCACACCCCCTCCCTCGATAACAGTCATTGGGTTTTCTCCCCAAAGGGTGAACAGAAACCAGCCTTTTCATAAGATGACTGCTTGTCTTCCTTCCCAGGCACAGAACAAAGACAAGATGAGATAACAAGATGTTCTTCCGCCTCCCTGAGATGTACCCTTCCACGCTCCCTCTTTCCTCCAATGTGCGTCTTCTATAAAACGTAGATTTACTGGGTACTAACTAAAGTCTCGCCAGTATATAATCGTTTGTCTCACTTGATGTCCCTCTCCTCTTCAAGAAAACATATAAATATGAATGAAACCTCCTAAGCACCTCTTTGGAAAAAGCAGCCACAGATGCTTCTGTGACTCGAGATTTTCCTGGGCGTGCCCTCAAGCCGGCTCAATAAACCTCGATGATTTGAGGAGTATGCTTCCAGTACTCATTTTGATTGTCAGCAACATAGCGAGACCCCAGCTCTACAACAAATTTAAAAACCAGCCAGGTGTGGTGGCATGCACCTGTGGTCCCAGCTACTTAGGAGGCTGAGATGGGAGGATGGCTTCACCCCAGGAGTTGGAGCTGCAGTGAGCTATGATAGCACCACACACTTCAACCTGGGTGACAGAGTGAGACCACAGCTCTAAAAAAATTGTTTAAAAGAACGGAAGGACTAGCAAGGGATGAGGGAAGGCTTCACAGAGCAGGTACCTGATAGAGGACTTGGTCCAGAATACAGAAACATGTAACATCTTGGCCGGGAGCAGTGGCTCACACCTGTAATCCCAGCACTTTGGGAGGCCGAGGCGGGAGGATCACGAGGTCAGGAGTTAGAGACCGGCCTGGCCAAAGTGGTGAAACCCTGTTTCTACTAAAACTACAAATATTAGCCGGGTGTGGTGGCAGGTGCCTGTAGTCCCAACTACTCAGGAGGCTGAGGCAGAAGAATTGCTTGAACCTGGGAGGTGGAGGTCACAGTGAGCCAAGATTGTGCCACTGCACTCCAACCTGGGCAACAGAGCGAGACTCTGTCTCAGAAAAAAAACAAAAAACAAAAAAAAAAAAACAAAAAACTCTTGAATTCAATAAAAAACAACCAAGTTTTCTTAACAAGCAATTGGACAGAAACTTCACCAAAGAAGATATGTGGACAACTAAGCAGCTGAAAAAGATACCCCCACACAGCGAGTCACCAGGAAGGCCAGCGAGGGACCCGACACATCCATTAGATTGGCTAAAATTAAAGACCAACCACATCAAGTGTTGACGAGGAGACAGAGGACTAGAGCTGTCACAGGGCTGCTGGACTGCAAAAGGGGATTGTTGCTTTAGAAAACAACTTGTCAGTGTCCTAGAAAGTTAAACCCACACCCACCCCATGACATAGCCGTTCCACTTCCCAGCTGGCTGTGGAGAAGTTAAACCATGTGCTCGCACAAGAGAAGCGAAAGCATTTGCTCACACAAAGACTCCAACTATTCCTAGCAGCATCATTTGTGAGAGCCCAAACGGGATACAGCCCACATATCCATCAACAGGTGCATGGAACAGCAAAGTAGCCTCTACCCAAACAACAGGCTGACACACACAACAGACACACAGTTCAAAATCATGACGCTGAGTAAAGGAAGCCAGACGAAACCAGCACTGGCTGCGAAAGTCCATCCAAATAAAGTTCCACAAGGCACAAGCTCATCCATCATGCCTAATGGTAGGCAGCGGTGGCCTGGCCGTGGGGACAGGAGGACACTGTGAGGGTGATGGGTGTGCCCACTCTGATGCTGGTTTCACAGGGTCTCCAAATGTCAGGACTCATGGAACTGTCTGCTTTAAACTGGGGCAGTTTACCATATGCCAAGCACGCCTCCATAAAGCTACTTAGAAAAAAAGTGCATGCCTGTAATCCCAGCACTTCGGGAGGCTGAGGCAGGCAGATCGCTTGAGCCCAGGAGCTTGACACCAGCTTGGGCAATATAGCAAGACCCCATCTCTGCAAAAAAATACAAAAATTAGCTGGGCGTGGTGGTGCGCGTCTGTCGTCCTAGCTACTCAGGAGGCTGAAGCGGGAGGATGTCTTGAGCCGGGAATGTCGAGGCTGCAGTGAACCAAGATCACACTACTGCACTCTAACCTAAGGTCTACAGAGGTAGACCCTGTCTCAAAAAATAAAAAATAAATAAATAAACTTCTGGGAATGGGCCTGTGGCCTATGAAAGGTTAGGAGCCCAGGAGAGACCGTGCATTTTCTGGGTGCAGTCTAAGCACGTGGCTAACAGCCCCTGAAGGAGCTGCTGTTATGCCTGTTTTACAGATGGGGTAAAAGAAATGCAGAGGCACATGGCCTGTACCCACAGGGCCACTGGGCAGGTCCCCACGCTGGGCCAGCCCATCAGCCTCCCTGCCCTGTCCCTAACCACATGGAAGGCAGCGCCCAGACTCAGAGGTCACAGCAGCCCCAGTGTGGGTGGCCCGTGCCATCTGGCAGTGCCCAGCCCCTACCCTGCCCCACACCTTGAATCCACCTCGCCTGGGTCTGCAGGGGAGGGATCGGGGAGCAAAGGGGTTCCCGCAGCCCCCACTGCAAGACGCACGCCTTCTGGCTGTGTGCGCTGGGCCCGTGTGCCCAGGCATTGATGTGGGCGGCAGGTGTCTCTCACCTCACCTGGGCCAGGCCCGGTGGTAGACAGCAGCCTGTCCAGCACAGGAGCACCCCAGGGCCTTTGCCAAACCCCAGCTCCCAGCCTTCCCCCGCCTACACCCTGACGTGATCTCAATGGGCCCTTGTGACTTGGATTGTGGTTCTCAGCAGAGATACAAAGCCACTTCCTGAGCCTGTATCTGTCTCCTGGTGGCTTCTCAGCTGAGCCCCCGGCCACACCATATCCTCTGCGGAAGCCTACATCGAGCCAGGGGACCAGACCCCTACGCCATCCCTGGCTGCTCCAGGGAAGATGGAGCAGCCTCTTCTGTGAGGACCAAAAGGGTAGAGACCGACGCCGTCAAAGCCAGTCATGCCCTCCTCCTGGGCCCCTGCCTCCCTGCTGAACGCCCAGGTGCCACGAAGAGCGCCCATGGCTCAGCCCACCCCATGGAGCCCTGTGCAATGGGGAGATAAACCCAGACCCCCTCACAGCCCACTTCCACCCCTGCAGAGGCACCCTGGCCCTCACCCAGGGAGGCCCAGGCCCTCGGTCCTGCTGACCAACCCTGCCTGGCTCTCCAGCCACAGCTTGCTCCCTGACTTCCACGTCACCTCCTGCCCCTGCCTGGGGTACCCCCATCTGTCGGGTTTCCCCTGGAAGGTACCCCCTCGGGCTCCCACAGCCCCCTGTAGCCCAGCTGCCCACAAACCCACCCCAAAGCCCCTGGACTGTGGCCAGGTCATGCTCACTGCTGCAACCCAGGGCTGGCCCTCAGAGCAGGAGGCCAGGTGTTCTGGGAGTGGGCAGAGGAGACCACAGAGGAAGAGGGCAGGGGCCGGGCCCTCGCTCTCTATAAACTAAAACTATTATGATCCCTGTTTCCAGACAGGATGACTGAGGCCAAGAGAGGCTAAGGAACTGCCAGGCATGGAGCCCAGCCCTGTTCTCACTAGAACAGGAAGGCCATCTCCCTCTGTCCCCCTGGCAGGAGGCCCCCTGGACAAGGCTGGCCAGCATATCTGTAGCCTGGCCCCAGGCAGTGGCCTGGCAGCAAGCTCTCCTGAGGACTTCTGGCCTGCTGAGGGCTGTGCCCCCGGGCAAGGCTGGCACCACACAGAAGCCCCCGAAGCTGGGCAGATGTCTGTGATAGCATCTTGAACCCCACTCCATGACAGGCCAGCAAGGGTCAGAAGGCTGTGGCTGCCATGGACAGCAACAAGGGCCAGCCCCTTGCCCCTCTAAGAACCACAGCCCCAGGCCCAGGAGGGGACCCCCAGCACTATGTTCCCCCAAAATTCACTCTCTTCTGGGAGCCCCACTCCTCCTGCAAAGTAGGGGACAAACCCCAGCCTGGGGAGGGGAACCCCAGGACTTCTCCCCACAGCAAGCACCCATCAGGCAGGGGCTCGGCCTGAGAAGGGATCACCTCCCCTTTGGAGATCCCTTCTCCACTCTGGGCCTCCGTTTCCCCAGCTACAAAATGGGGTAGCTGGGCCACAGCCTACTGCATCTCCTCCCCCAACAACGAAGGTCGCTGCTCCAGCTTCCTCAGCAACACTCCCTAGGCAGAGCCTCAGGAAAACTCAAAAACGTCCCTGAGCCCCCTGGGTGGATGGGCAGGTCCTGGCTAGGACAGGAAGAAGCAACGTCCCACAGCCAGTCCAGGGACACTCATGCAGGCCCTGAAGGGCAGGCCCCTGGGAGTCGGCCTGAGCCATCACCAAGCTCCCTCAGGAAAGGACAGGTCAGGTCATGAGCCCAGCAGGTGCAGCCAGGAACCAACCACATCCAGATCTGCCTAGCAGCACTCAGCTCCTGCCTGCCGACCAGGCTCCAAATGACCTTCCAGGAGGCACAGCTGGCACCCACCGAGGCCCAAGGGGAGCAGTGGATCTGTACCATTCATTGTTCCCAGCCTGCCCAGAACACAGGTTCTACCCAGAGGAACACCAGACAAGGCCACTGCTCTAAAAGCCTTCTCCCAGGAAGCTCCGGAAGCACGCTAGTAGGAGGCAGAGCTCCGCGCCCACCCCTCCCCTCTCTGATTCTACCCCCAAGCAGGCACTGGCACAAGGCACCTAGTGTGAGCAAGGTGCGAGAGGGGCCGGCATGGGGCAGGGGCCGGACAGAGAGCTCTGCTAGCACCAGCTGTGTGACCCTGGGCAAGTGTCCGCCCTCTCAGGCCTCCACCCAACCAAGACGGATGATGAGCTCAGAGGAGTCTCAGCCCTGGTGGGGGCCATGGTTCCTCCCGACTCAGGTCCCGGCTGGCTGGGCCTTGGAGGAGCATCTAAGGCCACCTGGCTTGATGGAGGCAGTCTGCTATGGGCACAGAGCACTGCCCAAGAGCTTCCAGCTGTAGCCAGGGCCTCAGGGCCTCACACCTGGACTAGAGACCAGCCTCCCAGGCTGGTACCTTGGACGAGGGGTCACAGTGCCAGCTTGAGCCCAGGAGGTCATGCTGCAGTGAGTTATGACTGCGCCACTACACTCTAACCTGGGCGACAGAGTGAAACCCTGCTTCAAAAAATAAAAAATAAAAAAACTTCTGGGAAGGGGCCTGTGGCCCGTGAAAGGTTAGGAGCTCTGGAAGGACTGCATTTTCTAGGCGTGGTCTAAGCACGTGGCTAACAGTCCCTGAAGGAGCTGTCGTTACCCACTTTACAGATTCGGGAAAGGAAACAAGAGCCCATGGCCTGCACCCACAGGGGCTGCCGGGGCAGCTCCCCGCACCGGACCAGCCCATCGGCGCCCAGAGCTGGTGCCCAGGACCACAGAGATTGCTGTCTTACTTCCTTAGGCAGGAGGCCTTTGAACTACCTTAACATACAGGAAAAGAGAAGAGAAGCGCCCTGTGGACTCCGGCTCCTTCCATCTCTAGGCAGCGCCCCACAGGTGGGATCCGCCTCAGCCCCAGCCCACCTAAGAGGGGTCAGCAGGGTCACTCTTTCCTCCTCACCCAGACTGTTCTTCCCACCAGCATCCCAGAGTCCAACACAGACCGTGCAATCCTGGCCCCTGAGAGAAGCTGGAATCTGCCAAACAGAGGCACTGCCCATCCCACCCACTCCCGTCCCCCAGGCCTCCCCAAGGACAGGACATGGGACTCATGCCCTGTGCAGGGCCCAATAGAGGGGCAGCAGCCAGGGGCCAGAAACCCATGGGACCCTGGCACCATGAGGACCCAGGGCCACAGTGCACCTGCCCCCACCCCGGCACCCTCCTAGGTCAAATCACACTTAATTCAATCAGAGTTCTCAGCCCTGAGATGCCAGAAGACTCTCCAGGGACTCCAGAACGTTCTTACTGGCCTCTCCGCACTTATACATTTTAATTTAAATGATCTTTTATAATTTTTAAAAAGCAATAGATTTTTAATTAGAAAATTCAGATGAGCAAAAATGAAAAGATTAAAACCCACAGCCCACACCCAGGGGTGACCACGATGAAGGCTTGGCGTCTGCTGTCTGGGCCATTCCACATCTGGACATCCGTGCGTTCTGGCCCAGGGAGCACCCTCAGCCCACCGCATACAGCTTGTATCTGCTGATGGCAAGCACCGTATTCCACATCCCTGTGCCAGTCAGGCCCAGTCATTCTAATTGTCCTGCAAACATCTTGGCCCTGCCTGGATCCACCTGGCAGCATCAGTGTCCATATTCCACAGTCCTGCTTTGCAGAGTCAGGGCCGGTCACCCCAGTCCACGGTTATCAAACCAGACCCAACTCCCAACAGTGAGCCTGCTGGGCACGGAGCCCTCAGTGCTGCCTCACACCCTGGGGAGAACCTTCCCTCTGATCCATGGACCAAGCAAGTCCCCCCACAGGGGTGTCTACATGAGCACCTACAGGGAGTCACCACGTGGTAGCCAGGGGCCAGGCCATCCGGCTTCAGGGCTGACCCCCTCACAGGGCAATGTCTTGCGAGCAGCAGAGGTCACCGCTCTGAAACTCAAGTTGCACAAACTCAGGGTTCACATCTTGGCCTGGGCACCCACAGACCTCCCTAAGCCCCTGTGTGTTGAGCTCAGTGAAGGGCCCAGCACAAGGAGTACATGCATAAACACAGCTACCGCTGCCCCAGCCCCAGCCCCAGCCCCAGTCCCCGGAAGAGGCAGGACGCCCAGGGCGGCGTGACTTTGAGGTGGCAGGCAGCCTGCCAAAGGGGCATGATAAAAGGGAGGTGGAGCCTGCCCAGGGGACCGAGGCCAGGAAGGCTAAAGAGCCCCCAGCCCCGCCCGCCCCCTGCACCAAGGACAACCAGAACATTCCACCACTTGCCCTGTGGTTGCTGCACCTCCATGGAGCTGCACCGGGCTCCTCGAGCAGCCGCTGATCTGGGAGATAGAGGGGGCGAATTTATCCTTAGCAGAAAACAGCCTCTACCTTGCAGGTCAGCGAGAACTTCTGAAAGGCCTTCTGTATTCCTGCCTGCTGTTTCACCCACTGGCAGGTAGGGATCAGGCTCACCAGGCACACAGTAAGGTCAATGGTCCCCCGAGGTCACAGCCGGCAGAGGCTGAGCCAGGGACGGAGAGTCTAGTTCCCCACTCCGACCAAGCACAACCCGGGATCCTGGAATCCACCCCGCCCCCCACTCCCCACACCCTGACAGCAGATACATCCCTGAAAGACCCCCGAGGACCCCCGACTGGCCCCACTTCCCTGGGCCCCCTGCCGCTGCTGCCCCACCTACAAGCTCGGGGGTCTCACCCGAGACTCTTCCACCAAGAGTCTGCAGCCCTCACCCAAGACCCTCCCTGTCTGCTCGGCTCACTGGGAAGAAACCCGAACGCCAGGCTGGGCACGGCACACGGACCCAGGTTCGGTCCCTGTCACTCTGGGCTGGGCCCTGACTCACCAGTCCAGGGAGGGTCTCCTTTCTGCTCCTCAAACCTCCAGGCCTTCCCTGTCCCCGACACCCTTTGCCTGTGGTTCTTGCCAGCAGTGCCCACCCTCCCCTTCACTCCACTGGCCCCTCACCTCAGTCCTGGCACTCTAAGCCGTCTAAGTCACAGACAGGGTCACCCTCTGCTAGGAGAGCAGACCCCAGGGCACACAGAGGTCAGCAGAAATTGCCTGCAGGATGGCACATGGGGGTGTGGGAGCACGTCCCTGCCACTCAGTAACAGGTGGGGGTCTTACAGGGGGCACATGGGGGGATCATGACAGCTTACAGTCAGGTGGTGGCAACATCACAGGTGGTTCCCGTCACGCCAGGAAGAGATGGTGCATTCTGAAACCAGCGACCTTCACTGGGAGCCCCCAGGCAGGTGTCAGGCTCAGGAGCAGGCCAGTCAGAGAGAGGAGGCAAGTCAGAGGGAGATAGAGGGGGAGATGGGGCGGCCCTAGACACCCACCGCCTCTGATGGCCACGCTGCCCTCATCCACAGCCACACTCGAGTCCAGAGTCCTGTCTACCTTGCAGGCCTGGAGGCCCCAGGAACAGCCATGAAGACCCACCCAGCACCCACTGATCCGGAACCCAAACTACCAGAAGGCTCCAGCCAGGCTCCCAGGGGCTCTCCATGAGATACACCCACAGCGACGCCCCTCAGCCCAGGGAAGGGCTCGGAGTCACTTGTAAATCCCAGAAAGACACAGTAGGGCTGGGTCTCATCCCTGGACAGCTGCTGAGATGGCAGAAGGAGAAGCAATGCATCCCAAGTGTACCGGGGCTAGGCTGGCCAAGACCACACGCACGGAGAGGCCCTCTCCAGACCTTCCCCCAGGAGAGCAGACGGCAGACAGCTGCACCCAGTGGGTGCTGGAACCAGCATGCCCCATCCATTTCTCTCCCTGCCCATCCCTCCGTCCACCTACCCCTTTCTCTCTTCAACCACCCACTACTTCATCTATCCAGCTGTCCACCCATCTACCCGCCACCCATAACTCACCACAATCCATCCCCCCATCCACCTGCCCATCTCTCCCTCTGCCTACCTGTCCACCCCCAGAGTATCTACTCCATGCCAGGCCCCGCACTGTCTCAGGCAGCACAGGCTGTTTCCAGGGTCCACAGCGGCCACAGGCCTCAAATTCCCGAGAGCCAGAAGCCTGGAGTTGTGGGTGAGAGCAGGGACCACGTAAACAAAAGCAGCCATGATCTGGGCTGAGTAAATCTAGGCCCAGCACCAGCGCCCTCCCGCACTCCAGACACACATGTGTGCAGGCGCAAAGACAGGGCCTTCCCAAGCCTCTCACAGCGCCAGGCCATGGAAGCTGGAGGGGAGGAAGGGAAGAGGGGCCACCCCCCGCCCCTGGCCAGCTTACCCAGTCAGCAGCCTTATCTCCTCCACACTCAAGGTTCCCTTCCCGGACAGAGCTTCAGAGGCTATTTCAGGAACGACAGCAACCAGCCCGCAAATCTGCGAGGCGGCCTGAGATGCCATCCCCTCTGAGGTGGAAGAAATGGGGGGCATCAGACAGCCCTGCAGGCCTTCGAACAGCCCTGCACACACAGACCGAGTCCCACACACTTAATCACACCTGACCTGTCACCAGGTCGGACACCGAGTTCCAGCCCCAGAACCAGAGACACATGAGGACAAACTCAGAGACACAAGGTGGCTGCCCAGGGCCTCTCACCCACCCCAGGCTGCCCCCAGCCGCGGCCACTGGCTCACAGATCGCCACCCCGGACCCAGTGGAGGCCAGGAGAGGGAGGCCCATCTGACTCCCGGACACCCCCTGGAAGCCCAGGTCCTGCAGCAGTACCACCCAGGACAGGGGCCTCCACAAGAGGCCACACCCCCAGGCAGCAGACAAGACTGACAAGAGGGCCACCTGCACAGGCAGCGACCCTAAACCAGAAGCAGTCCCACCCCAGCCTGGGGCGAAGTGCTCCTCCAAAGGCTTGAAGCAGTCTTTGGCGCCAGAGAGAGATCTGGTCCCCCACTGTGGAGACACACCTACCTCCCTCTCATAAGGGCCTCGGATTATCCAGAGACAGCCCCGGCCACAGCCACCTGGATAGGGAGCTGCTCCCACCCAGCCCCACCGCCCCACCAGAGCGGAGTCCCCAGCAATCCCCGGCAGTGGGCACAGGGCTTTGGCAAAGGGTCCTATGCAAACTTGTGGTCCAAGGTCCCCTTATAGCTGGGCTGATGGTCCCTGTATCTGAGAGGCCTTCCAAACGCATGAACACAGACTGGAGCCTTTCTCCAGCAGGCCTCAGAGCCGCAGGAAAAAAGGGAGGGAGAAAGGGAAGCGGGAGGAAGGGAGGCAGCCTGTGGAGGCCAGAGCCTTGAGTTGGGAAGTAGGACTGATGCATGGAGTAGACAAGTACCTGTACCCACAGGGCTGCTTAGGGGCTTGGGCACCTGCTCCTCCCTTGGGGCACTGCTGCCCTCCACCAACCACAGAGCCCCCTGAAAGACCAGGGATATGAGCGCAGTATCTGTCCAGCCAGAGAAATACAGGCCAGCAGCAAAGGCTCCACTGCCCTGCAGCCAACCTGCCCGGCCTGCCCACAGAGAATCAGGTCACAAAGGGACTCGCCCTGCCCCGGAGTCCTGCCCCCAGCTGGGCCACAGGCTGGTAGGGGTCTGGGCCCTATTGCGTCTCCAGGGCACTGCGAGCAAGGACTTGAGTGACGGGCACCCTGGGGGTGACAGTCAGGACACCGAGGCCCATCTAGGTTTTGGAGGAACTGAGCTTCCACATCTGCACTGGGGTGGGGCTCTGGAGCCTAGAGGAGAAACAGTTGTTCACGTCAGCTACTATTAAATTCACTTGTCTGAAAGACTGCAAAACCACACACCTTTTCTGGCTAGCAGGTAACCACATAAAAGAAAAAAAAAAAACAATTCTTACTAAACCAGTCCTCTGATCCAGCCGCAGGTTTTGGCCGCAGGTTTCTCCGCAGGGAAGGAGAGTGGGTTTTAAGCAGAAGTGAACCCCTGCCCTGATTTCACAGACTCCAATCATCTACCTCTGAGGCCCAGGCCTCTCGCCACATAGGGGGAACTCTTCGTAGGCAGGAGGGCTGAGGGGGCCTCCAGGGTGGTCTAGGGGGAGGGACCATGCCCTCACAGTCAGCTGTTCACCCCCAGGGCTGCCCTCCACCATGGACGGAACAACAAGCTGACTTGTCCCTGCCTGGTTGGCTTAGAGGAAGTCAGTACTACCAGTCACCATAGTGCCACAGTCTGCCCCGCACAGAGGGAGCTACAGACTGGCAGTGACCCCTACATACCCTTAAAGGAACCAGAGCTGTCTCAGACTCCCACAGCTCATTACCTGAGACAGGTAAGCCTTCACCTGTTCCCGCTAAGCCCTGCAGTGAGGAACTACATGGGGTTCTCCTCTAGGAACCCCGATTGCCTCACCGCTCCCCCGCCCCTGTTATGGCCTAAAGTCAGGGAGTGTCACATACGTGCTTTGTCTCTGCCCAGCTCCAGGCAGGCCACACAGCCCCTGGACACCACGCCCCACATCCTAACCTCACACCACCAGGCACCACGGGGCGCCCAGAGGAGACAGACCACAGTGTCCCCACCACTGCGTCCCAGAGAAGTCTGCCTCTCCTCGTTTTACGGTTGAGGTAACATGGCCAGCTGGGAGCTGGGTGCAACCTCTGGTCTGTGTGCTCCAGAGCACCATTAAGCCCCTGTGCCTGGGAAGGAAGGAAGCCATTCACAAAAGCATCCCAACAGCCCCAAACCCTCCCAAATGGGCACGTGGATCAGAAACGCAGCCTAGCAGGTGGGGCATGGGCACAAATGGAACATGTCAGCAAACCAGAAGTAATTTAATACAATATTTGTTGTCATTTATTTAGTGAGGACCTAACTAAGGCCTATGTCACAATTGGTGGATAGGTGGTTCTTTCCTCCTTCCCTTCCCATTATTTCTTGGTCATTGACTTGCTGAAGAAATCAGGTCGTGTGTCCTATGGAGCATTCCCCACCACTGGGATTTCGCAAGTGGCCTCCTGTAGTGTCATTCAGCGTGTTCCTCTGGCCCGAGTATTTCCAGTCAACTTGTACTTAGAGCACGAGGTTTGGTGAGATCAATCCATCCATCCATCCAGGCAAGGAAGCATTGTGGATGGGAGCACTTTCTGTGCCCCGTCCAAAGGCCTTCGCTGCTTTGGAGAGGTTGGCAGCTGTGGCGCTCCATGTGGAATCCCTGACCTCACCAGGAGCTGGAGTCTGGCAGGACTTTAGCAGCACTGCTGCTTCAGGCATCTGTGTGAGTCTTGAAGAAAGAGGCAACTTCATGAGCTGCTGGGTTTCCCCAAGTTACAGTTCACAGGGGAATCACAGCAGGGACACGTCAGATTCTCTCCATTTACTCTGCCAGGATTCCACATCATGAGTGGTCTCCCTGTCGACCTCCACAGATCATCAGAGAAATGCAAATCAAAGTCTGCTGGTTTTGCCCCTCAGTATCAGAATGAACTTGGGATCTGAACCCCATCGATGCAGCTCATCCACTTCCTCTGTCATTTTCAGTGAGGCTTACCCACTGCATCTTCAGTTTGGGGAGAAGGGGGAAGACAGGGACACCTTCAAGTCCCACTGACATGGCCCTAGCCGGCCTTTGATAACTTCCCTGCCTTCTGCTGTGATGAATACTCCAGGCTTAGCTTGCACATCTCCCGCCACAACCTGGAACCTGCCAGGGGCCCTGGTTTCTTTCAGGGGGAAATGGTACCTAGAGGCCACAGTCTGGGGTCTAGAGATGCTCTTAGCTACTGAGTGGTCCTTGGTCCTGGGCCTTTCCAGTAAACAGAGATATTTAAGTAAATGTCATCACGGATGCATACTGGTAGTCCTCATTCAAATGTAGGTATGGAGGATTTTTGCTTAACCTCTTCTAACTTACATCTATTTTTTTTTCTCCCATGCCAAAAGTTTCCACTTTTTTTTTTTTTTCAACTTTTTAAACAGGTTCAGGAGGTACAAGTGCAGGTTTGTTACAAAGGTATATTGCATGATGCTGAGGTTTGGCGTACAAACGGATCCTGTCTCCCATGTAGTGAGCACAGCACCCACAGGTAACTTTTCAAACCTTGCTCCCCTTCCTCCCTCCCCACTCTTGTATTTTCCAGTGTCTCTTTTTCTCATCTTTATGTCCACATGTATTCGATGTTTAGCCCTCACTTATAATCAGTGAGACCATGCAGTATTTGGTTTTCAGTTTCTGCATTAATTCCCTTAGGATAATGACCTCCAGCTGCATCCATGTTGCTGCAAAGGACATGATTTTCATGTCTGCATAGTATTCCACGGTGTATATATACCACATTTTCTTTATTCGATCTACCATTGACAGGCACCAGGGTTAATTCTATGTCTTTTGCCATGAATGTATAGGTGTATATGTCTTTTTGGTAGAATGACTAATTTTTCTTAGGGTATACATTCAGCACATGAGACTGCTGGATCGAATGGTAGTTCAACTCTTGGTTCTCTGGGATATCTCCAAACTGCTTTCCATGATGGCTGGACTCATTTACATTCCCATCAACAGGATGTAAGTGTTCCCCTTTCTCTGCTGCCTCTCCAGCATCTGTTTTTAGACTTTTTAAACAAAGGCCATTCTGACTGGTGTGAGATGGTATCTCACTGTGACCTTGATTTGCACTTTTCTGATGATCCGTGATGAGCATTTTTTCAGGTGTTTGACTGCTTGTATGTCTTCTTTTTAAGAAATGTCTACCATATCTTTTTTTTTTTTTGAGACGGAGTCTCGCTCTGATGCCCAGGCTGGAGTCCAGTGGTGTAATCTCGGCTCACTGCAAGCTCCACCTCCCAGGTTCACGCTATTCTTCTGCCTCAGCCTCCCGAGCAGCTGGGACTACAGGTGCCCGCCACCACACCCAGGTAATTTTTTGTATTTTTAGTAGAGACAGGGTTTAACTGTGTTAGCCAGGATGGTCTCGATCTCCTGACCTCGTGATCCGCCCGCCTCGGCCTCCCAAAGTGCTGAGATTATAGGTGTGAGCCACTGTGCCCGGCCATTGCCCACTTTTTAATGGGGTTGTTTTTTTGCTTGTTGATTTGTTAATTCCTTGTAGACGCCAGATATTAGGCCTTTGTCAAAGTTTGCGAATATTTTCTCCCGTTCTGTAGGTTGTCTGTTTATTCCCTCGACAGTCTCTCTTGCTGTGCAGAAGCTCTTTAATTAGGTCCCACTTGTGAATTTTTAGTTTTGTTGCAATTGCTTTCGAGGACTTAGCTATACATTATTTGCCAAGGCCAATATTGAAAAGGGTATTAGGTTTTCTTCCACGATTTTTTCAGCTTGTAGTCTAATGTTTACATCTAATCTTTATTATTACTATTATTATTTTGAGATAGAGTTTCACTCTTGTCACCCAGGCTGGAGTGCAGTGGTGCAATCTCCTGCCTCAGCCTCCCAAGTAGCTGGGACTACAGGCACGTACCATCACACCCAGCTAATTTTTGTATTTTTAGTAGAGACAGGGTTTCCCCATCTTGGCCAAGCTGGTCTCAAACTCCTGACCCCATGATCCACCCACCTTGGCCTCCCAAAGTACTGGGATTACAGGCATGAGCCACCGTGCCTGGCCACATCTAATCTGTCTTTAATTTTTGTATATGGTGATAGATAGGAATCTGATTTCATTCCTCTGCATACGGGGAGCCAGTTATTCCTGAGCCATTTATTGAATATGAAGCCTTTTCCCCATGGCATATTTTTGTAGATTTTATTGAAGATCAGATGGCTGTAGATGTATGGCTTTATTTCTGAGTTCTCTGTTCTGTTCCATTGGTCTATGTGTCTGTTTTTGTACCAATACCATGCTGTTTTGGTTACTGTAGCCTTGAAGTATAGTTTGAAGTCAGGTAATGTGATGCCTCTGGCTTAGTTTATTTTTTGCTATTTGGGCTTTTTGGTTCTACACGAATGTTAGAATAGTTTGTTCTAATTCTATGAAAAATGACATTGGTAGTTTGATAGGAATAGCATTGAATCTGTAGATTGCTTTGGGCCATATGGCCATTTTAACAATATTGGTTCTTCCAACCCATCAGCATGGAATGTTTTTCCATTTCTGTCATCTATGATTCCTTTCAGCAGTGTTTTGTAACTCTTGTGTAGAGATCTTTCACCTCCTTGGTTAGATGTATTCCTGGGTATTTTATTCTTTTTGTGTCTATTATAAATGGAATTGCATTCTTGATTTGGCTCTCAGCTTGAACGTCATTGGTGTATAAGAATGCTGCTGATTGGCCAGGCGCGCTGTCTCACGTCTGTAATCCCAGCACTTTGGGAGGCCGAGGCGAGCAGATCACGAGGTCAGGAGATTGAGAACATTCTGGCTAACACGGTGAAACCCCTTCTCTACTAAAAAATACAAAAAATTAGCCGGGCATGGTGGCAGGTGCCTGTAATCCCAGCTACTCAAGAGGCTGAGGCAGGAGAATGGTGTGAACCCAGGAGGCGGAGCTTGCAGTGAGCTGAGATTGCACCACTGCACTCCGGCCTGGGTGACAGAGCGAGACTTCGTTTCAAAAAAAAAAAGAAGAATGCTGATTTTTGCACATGGATTTTGTATTCTGAGACTTCACTTACAGTTCCAGGAAACTTTTGGCAGACTCTTTACGGTTTTCTAGGTATAGAATCTTACCATCATCAGTGAAGGGAGATGGTTTGAGGTCCTATTTTCTTTTTTGGATCCCCTTTTCTTTCTCTTGCCTGATTTTTCTGGCTAGGACTTCCAGTATTATTCTGAATAGGAGTGGTGAAAGTGGGCATCCTTGTCTTGTTCCTATTCTTAAAGGGGAATGCGTCTAGCTTTTACCCATTCAGTATCATATTTACCATGGGTTTGTCATAAATGGCTTTTTTTTTTTTTTTTTTTTTTTTTTTTTTTTGAGATGGAGTCTCGCTCTGTCGCCCGGGCTGGAGTGCAGTGGCCAGATCTCAGCTCACCGCAAGCTCCGCCTCCCGGATTTACGCCATTCTCCTGCCTCAGCCTCCCGAGTAGCTGGGACTACAGGCGCCAGCCACCTCGCCCGGCTAGCTTTTTGTATTTTTTTTTTTTTTTTAGTAGAGACGGGGTTTCACCGTGTTAGCCAGGATGGTCTCGATCTCCTGACCTCGTGATCCGCCCGTCTCGGCCTCCCAAAGTGCTGGGATTACAGGCTTGAACCACCGCGCCCGGCCCATAAATGGCTCTTATTATTTTGAGATATGTTCCTTTGATGCCTATTTTTGTTGAGGAGTTTTAAATGAAGGGATGATGAATTTTATCAAAATTTTTTTTCTACATCTATTGAGATGATCATACGGTTGTTTTTACTTCTGTTTATACGTGAATCATATTTTGTAAAACCTCCATTCTTGGTGACACCAACACAATTACTTATCTTAACCTGCAATTCCCATGCAGCACTCTTAGAATAATAAAACAAATAGTATCCCAACAATGATGTGGTCACTGCATGCAGCTCTATTTGTCTTCAGCAGTAACCCGCTAGAAATATGTCACCTGAAATCAGTCCTTCTGGGTGGTTAAGCCACTAATTCAGCACACATTTTTAGGCTCATTTGTTTCATTTCAATTTTGAGGGACTGCTTTTTCTGGTTAAGATTTATTTAGGGATTTTTCACTAAGCAATTAGGAACAGCTTTTTTACAATTATGCAAACTATTTACATGGCTCCAAAGTGAAATCTATAAAACAAGGTATGCTCAGAGACATCTTGATTCCATACCCGCCTCCTTTTGAGGTAAACTTTTAAGATTTGGAGGCTTCCATTGCTTTTGTTTTTAATGTACATCTAGACTTGCATCTCCCCGTTTATCAGACGAAGAATAGCTACTATATTTTTATTCACTGTGCTTTTTCACTTAAAAAGTATCCTGATATGCTGGGTGTGGTGGCTTATACCTGTAATCTCAGCACTTTGGGAGGCTGAGGTGGGAGGATTGCTTGAGGCCAAGAGTTCAAGACCACCCTGGCCAACACAGGAAGATCCTGTCTAAAAAATAAATAAATCCTGATAATCACTCCACAGTAAGAGAGATCTATGCATTCCTTTTTTACAGCTGCATAATATTCCACACATCTCTGACTCAACCAGTCTCCTACAACGGGCATTTGCAGTTTTCCAAACAGTACTTTCACAAGCAGCCCTTCACACGTGGCTTTTCCTGCCTTTGCCGGTGCTGGTGCCTTCAGGTAGGTTCTGGGGAGGCGGACTGCTGGGTCAGAGGTCAGTGCAGACAGTTTTGCTAGATGTTGCCAAATCCCCTCCTCACGGAGTCTACCCTCTTGCATGCCTGCTAGCAAATGCCAAAGGATTTCTGCCAGCCTGACGGGACCTCAGTGACATTTCCTCGGCACTCCTCTCACCAGGAGTGTAGGTGGCGCCTTCTCACATGTTCAAGGGCCCCTGTGGGTTGCTGAACTGTGAGTGGTGTTCATATCTCCTGCTGGCTGTGGGTTTTCTTCTGTTTTCAGAAACTCTTTCTATAGTAAAGAGATTAACCCCTTCATCAAACAGCACATTCCCCCAGCCTGGCATTGACTCTTTCCCGTTAAGTTTGCTTTTCTTTTCTTTTTCCCTCCTGAGATGGAGTTTTGCTCTTCTTACCCAGGCTGGAATGCAATGACGCAATCTCGGCCCACCACAACCTCCGCCTCCCAGGTTCAAGCGATTCTCCTGCCTCAGCCTCCCAAGTAGCTGGGATTACAGCCATGTGTCACCACACCCAGCTAATTTTGCATTTTTAGCAGAGACGGGTTTCACCACGTTGGTCAGGCTGGTCTTGAACTCCTGACCTAAGGTGATCCGCCCACCTCGGCCTCCCCAAGTGCTAGGATTACAGGCGTGAGACACCATGCCCGGCCAAAGTTGCTTCTTTCTTATGTGGTCAAACACATAAATCTCCTGCTCCACGCATCTAGCTTTCAAGTCATAGAAAAGTTTCTTCACTCTCAGGTTAAAGAATTCCAGGTGCTTTCTTTTGGTACCCAAGTGGTTTTCTGACCCCCTGGAAGTCTATCCTGGTGTGTGATGTGACAAGTGGGTACAGTCTGATCACTTTCCACGTAGCCACTCACCCACGCCGCAGCACGCATGAAGCTGCCCATCTGTTCCCCACTGGTTGGAGATGCCGCCTCCGCTTTTACTAAAATTCATATACAATGGAGTTACATGCGGTTTTAAAAAGCTGTTCCATTGGTGATCTGCCTGCCTATAAGGCAGTGTCATGCTGTTTTAATTAGCAAAGCTGTATGTTTTATAATATTTGAGCCATCCTAGCCAAGAGCACAGACGTGACTCTTCACAAGAGAACAGCTGGAGACGTCATGGAGTAGAATGCCAAGCCCAGGGCCCGCCAAGATCAAATGCTTGAAGCGCATGGCTCCTGGGGCTGCTCAGACACAGCCAGAAGAGGTTCCCGCCCCCTGTCTCCAGCTGCTCCCCTCTGTGGGGCAGGGTGGGGATGCCTCTGGGAGGGGTCTGCCCCTCTCAGTCAGAGATCCTTCTGCTCCCTCCTCTGAGCTACCCAGGCTGCTCTGAGTGGAAGTCGAGGAGGCAGCCCCTGGCCCCAGGGTGGGGTGAGGGGTCCCAGTGCAGCTGGGCTGTCTCCATGCAGAGGAGCGGTCCAGGGCCGAAGGGAGTGCAGGGGTGGGGGTCCCTGTCCAGCTGCTCTGCCTGTGGTTCCTGCTTTCTGAATCTCTTAAGTCTCTGGCTGGAGCACGTTCAGCCAGGAGCGGGGGAGAGCTACTCAGAGCACCCTTTCAGTGCACCCCAGAGTGTGATTTGGGAAGGCAGCAGAGAAAGGCGTGCACCTTAGCAGATATGGAGGGGAAGCCAAGAGCCCCCATCCCCAGGGAACCTGCACCCTCTGGGTGAGGGCGGCCAGAGTTCATCCGCTACCAGGACACAGGCACAGAGCAAGGCTTTGGGAGCCGCCTCTCAAAGGGGACAGTCCTCAGGGTGCTTCCTCGTGGCAAGTGCTAGGTGGGAGTGGGGGTGCCCGTGGAAACAAACTGGACTTGAGGCCAGGAATAGTGTGTCACCTCACTCGAGACCACAGCATCCTAAGGGCTTTTGGGCATCCTAAGGGCTTTCTGGGCGTGGCATGAGCAAAGTGGCCAGGCCTAGCTGTCTCATCTGTAAGGAGACCCAAATGTCCCCATCTGTGCGTGGATGAGAGAAATGGGGAGCAGAGCCCAGGTCCCAGGCCCCAGAGTGGGTAGGAGCATGTCCTGGGGTCAGCTCCCCGGCCCGGCTCTTCAATCAAGAGAAGTTCCTGCCACAGGTGGCCAGGCAGATGCCAACAGACTCCAGACGGCTCATCCCGACAGTCCCGTGCCGATGACGGAGCCACCACCCTCCTGGGAGCCTTTCTGCTGGTCCATCCCACACAGTGCCTGGGACCACAGTCGGGTCCTTCCGGTGCTCAGAGCCATCCAAGGGCAATGACAGTGCCGATCCCATGGCCCCAAGCCTCAATCCTCTGAGACAAGGTTCCCCAACCCCGGGTCCATGGCCTGTTAGGGAGCAGGACGTACAGCAGTGAGTGAGTGTCAGGTGAATGAGCATGACCACCTGAGCTCTACCTCCTGTTGGATCAGCACTGCCATTAGATTCTCACAGGAGCACAAATCCTATTGTGAACTGCGCATGCGAGGGATCTAGGTTGCGTGCTTCTTATGAGAATCTAATACCTGATGATCTGAGATGGAACTGTTTGATCCCAAGATCACCACTGTCCCAGTGGAAAAATCTGTCTTCCATAAAACAGGTCACTGGTACTAAAAAGGTTGAGGACTGCTGCTCTGTGGGGAATGGTGTTTCCGCAGAAGGGCTCAGGCACCCCCTTGCACACACTACCCTTAAGCTGGATCCTTCTGGAAGCACCACGCCTGCTCAGACAGACCCCACATCCTGAACCAAATAGTAGAACTTCCCAGGAGATGGTCGAGAAGTGGGAAGACACCTGAGTCCCATCATGGATCTTCCCCAGCTCCAGCCAGGGCCTACTCCCCAGAGAGAAGACCCTGCCCAGTCAGCACCCACCCACATGCAGCTCCCAGAAGGGGGCTGGGCCGGGCAGCAGAACCACACCCCATCACGTGGTCAGATGCCTCATGTAAAACTGGCCCCCTGGACTAGGGTCACGTGGCATCGCTGTGGTCACCCAGCCGGTACCACAGACACCAGCCGCCTCCCTTCATCAACCACCATAATTTTGTATCCATGAGGTCTGGAGTTTCTCATGGTGCTCCGAGGAGGTGCTGGAAAGAGACAGCCACCCACCAGGAAGGGGTGTGGAGGCCTGGACGTTCTCACCGACGTGCCTGCAGGGACCCCAGGCACAAGCAGAGCATAGTGTAGGAGCGCCCAGGGGCTGGAGTGACCCGTGGTGACAGCAATCCCATACTGACCAGCCCCAAGGCACCTCCTGAGAGTGAAGCCAGACCCTGCCGCCCTCCCCTCTGTAACCAAATCCTTGGGGTCTGGGTCAAAGTGGCCCAGGATGGTGAATTCATTGCCTCATTCTCCCCTCCAGCAGGAGATGTTGGGCTTCTGGAAGCTTCTCTGTGACACCTCCCCAGGCCGACACCATGCTCTCCCAACACTAGCCACACACCAGCATCTTCCCTTGGGCGTCTGCTCTCTCAGCTCCTCCTAGGCCTGGAATGTTCTCCTGGCATCACCGGCCTTGGGACCTGTCTCCTCCCACAGGTGCCTGAGATGAGATTGTCCCAGCCCTTGTTGTTCTTGCCCGTGGACAGAGTCTTGAATCACAGCGAGATATCACAGGGGCCAAAAGGCAGTTTGGAATGTCAGGGCTAGGGAGGGTTCGTCCACCTCCCAGACAAGGCCGGCGGAATGCAAGGGACTGGGGGCCCTGCCCAGGGCCAAGCAGGGGCTCAGGACCAGGACACGTGTGTCTGCACCTTGGCTACAGGGACCGGTGGCATTCCCATCGCTGGAAGGCATGAGTTCCCTGGACTTGCTGCGTCAGGCAACAGCCCTGCTAACAGCACCCCTGGGACTCGAGGATGCTTGCTCGTCTGAGCAGCTCTGGATCACCCTGGCAAGGGCGTCGAGCGTAGAAGGAGCAGACTTGAAACCAGCCTGACGGCAGGAGCAGAATTCTCGGCACCCAACGCCTTTAAAAAGAGCGGCATCAGCCACCCGAGTGGAATTGCCTGCCAATCCCTGTCACTCTGATACCCGCAGTGGGCACGGTGCTCCTGCCCATCTCAGCTGCCCCCAAAGGCGCTCAGCTCCACACAGCCTGTTTCCAGCTCTGGAGCACACATAGGGTGGGTTTGGAGCTGTTCACCCTTCCTGTCCTCTGCAGGACGTGCCACATGCCAGGACGGCACGTGGCAGAACTCATAGCAGCAGCTGACATGCCAGCTCCCTGGCTCCAACCACCTGACCTCGCACTGGACGGCCCAACTGCACCCCAGGCCCTCACACCCAGCGGAATTTCATCCCATCGGCACCCAGGAGTGTCCCTGAAAAGCCCCTCCCTCAGACCCGGCCCCGCGACACATCGCAGCCAGCACATTATGTGCAAAGGTTCCAGGACCTCGCAACTGCCAAGTGAAAAGGGACCCCCTTGCCTCCAGCACCCCAGGGTTGTAGGCTCAAGCTGCGGGTACCATGGCCACAGGGAGCTGTGGCTTCAGTGCCAGACACGGGCAAATGTTCCCTCCAACTGAGGCACCCTGCACTGAGGGCGCCAGCACCAGTAGCCTCTGCCATAGAGGACAAGACGCAGACTCAGAAGGCCTAGGACCCTGGCCAAGGTGGCCCAACCATGGGGCCATGCGCAGACACAAAACCCTGCCACCTGCTCCACGCCCACCAGGCACTGCCCAGGCCACCTCCAAGGACCCAAGTCCCTACCACACTCCTGACCCCCTGTCCCCACACAGGCTGGGGAGGCCCTTTCTCCCAGACTCCAGGCTCTTTTGCCACCTGGACTACCCTTCCCCCCCAGCTGATGGCCAGGGGTAAGGGGTGCCTGTGTTCCCCCCAACTAGAGGGAAGCCAGAGTCAGGCACTCAACATGTTGGCAAGAGTGGATCCAGAAACACTGGGCTGGGTCTGTACTGGAGGTGAGGTGACCCCAGACAGCCAGAGGATGAGACCAAAGGCTCAGGCCCCACAGAAGGTGGCACTGGGAAAAGCCCCAAAAGGAATTCTCAGTTTTACTGGGAACCTAGGGCTGAGGAGTCTTAAAGAAGATGGAAAGAGACCTGATTGTCCAAAGAGCTCCATCCTCCTCTGTGCCCAGCTCTAGCACCTGCTTCAGCCTCCAGCCTCCCTGCCCAGCTGCAGAACAACTGCCTAGCAGCTGCCTCGGACTCCAGTGCTAGAGCCTGGAGACAGGAGGGCACTGAGGTCCACAAAGTTGGGTGCTGCACCCTGAGAGCTGGCCTCTGCATGGCTTTGTCTTTTGGGGAAGCAACCAGATCAGCCCAATCCGCCTCCAGGACCTGCTTCTGGCTCCATTGTTGATTAACAAGCATCCGTGAGGGTTCTGCCAGCACCCCTGGAAAGTTCTTGGGAAACAGGGAAAGCCAAGGCTGTGGGAAGGGGGAATAGGGGCTGCTGAGCCAGGCTTGGGTTTGAGAGCCTATGGGGGCTGTCTCCATGCACTCCAGGTATCCCCTCAAATCCCTCTCCTTGACCACAACCAGGATCTCCAAGCATCTCAGCAACCAAAATAGATGCCAGCTGGATGTCCACACCCCTGACCAAGGCTCACAGCAAGGGAGCTAGGACCTCTGGGTGCAGCAGGGCTGTACGGATCCCCATCCCCTCAGCTAAGATGGGAGCTGCCCCCAGTGGGGGCGCAAGCAGCCACAGATAACTGGGGGTGTTGGGGGTAGGAAGCCTAAGCGGGCAAGGGTCATGGCCCAGGTGCTGTGTCCACCCTGGCCAGCCCAGGGAGGCCAAAAGGAACACAGGAAGAGCTGCTCTCCTGGGGGCGGGGGTTCCCCAAGGAGGGGACAGGATATCCTCACTGGCTTCCCCAGCCACACACAGGAGAGTTCGCCTAGCCCTGTAGGGTCAGCGGAACACCGGCTCCTGCTTCAACCCCCCTGCACACACGCCTGGGCCCTGGCTCTTCAAGGCCAGGCTTGTCGTCTTCAGGTCAAAAACAACAATACTTCTCATTTCACAATCCACCAAAGGACAGGGCCCTGTCTCTGCCACCACTGCCAAGACTTCTTACAGCCATACAAGGGCTGGACTGGCGCAGGGCTGGACCGGATTTTGTGAGGCTGTAGGTGGCCTCCAGCTACTCTGCCATCCTGGCTCTATGACCAGGTCTCCCCTTGAGAAACTGGTCCTGCCAACCTCCTAGAGCACTGAGGGTGGGAGTGCATCTCCCAGGCCCACACCAAGCCACATGTCCTGCCCAGCCAGGGTCCACCTCCAGTCCCACTCCGCATGGAGGTACCTGGGAGGGGGCTGTTCATGACAACTTCTCAGGGCCAGGCACACATCTTACAGGGACAGGGCCCAGAGCTGGAAAGGACCAGCCCCAGGTCTGGCCACTTCACAGAAGCATCTCTTTCCTGGCCACCCCCTCACAGAAGCCATCCTGTCCCTGTCCCCAGAAGCTACCCCTGCCTTGCCAGCTCTACGGAGGCTGGGCAAAGGTAGACTCTGCTGAGCAAACTTCCGAGACCTAAACAATCCAAATCAGGAAGAAAACACAAGTGCAAGCAGAGACTTCCTCTGGGGCGCGGCGAGCCCTCTTCCTCCTCTTCCTCCACACGGGTGGCTGCAGTGAGCCCAGAGGCACATGTCCACAAACCTGAATACAAGCGAGAATTGAGGGGGTCTGCAGGCACTTTGTCTTGGCCTCTGGCTGAGGGGGTCTTCCCACCCCTGGACATCTCAAAGAGTCTGGGGTCCAGGAGGCAGGTGGTCACCAGCACACAGCACCTGTGAATCTGGCATCTGCTGGACATTTGCACAGTGGCATCGGACTTGGGTGGGTTCCCCTAGGTCACTGCACACAAACATCTCCCAGACCCCAGGCCAAGCCCCCGCTGCTGCACCCATGAGCAGCGCCAGCTCCTCTCACAGACCAGCAGCAGCTGTGGCTCAGGCACCCACTGACATGTCAGGAGACAGGGGCTTGGGAGCTGGGGTGGGGAAAAGTCTCCAAGACCACACCCCAACCACATCTTTGAGGACAGAGGTGGTTGCGACTTCCCCTTCCTGATGTGGAAGGCCACCTCTCAGCAAGGAAGGCAGCAGTCCTGCGACCTCTACCCCACCCCCTCACCTGAGACGATGCTTGAAGCTGGTTGGGGCCTGGCTCCTGCTGGTGGCAGCTGCCAGCAGGCATGGAGAGGCCCCTGGATGCCCTCCAGCCAGTTCTCTACTGAGCCTGCCCAAGGCAGAGATGCTTCCACCTGAGGATGCTCAGGGAGACCACCCTTCAGCCCTCAGGTGAGCCCCATGGCCATCAGCCATGGGATGGCTGGGTAGAGGCTCCCAGGCCAGAGGCTGGCACCACACCAAAAGGCCGCTGGCTGGGCAGCCAGGAAGTAGGGCCACTGGGGCGGCGGGGGAGGGCCCCAGGCAGGCACCGAGGAGAGCAGCCTGGACCTTTCCGGAGGTGACTTCCCGGGCCCATCCCCGAGAAATCTAGTGCCCAGCCCTGCTCAGGCACGCTGTACCGGGAATTGGAACCACCTGGTAACAGGGAGGGCCAGGAGCCTCTGCTACCAGCGCTACCGTCTGCGGGAGCACAGCTGCCTCTGAGTGAGAGCTGCAAACGTGCCTCTCCACTCTGCATCAAGCCGGGTTTTCATGAGCTGGGTTCGGTTAATGCGAGGCCGGTGGGGGCGTCCCATGGCGCGCTGAGCCCTCAAGGAGCACCGTCACCTTCCTATCCTGGACAGCCCCCTGCCCCAGAGTACAACTGCGCCTCAGAGGGGTCTGAGATGTGGCACCAGCTGGACATCAGGCACCTTCTCTCTTGGGGGCCCCTGAGCCTCGGGTCTCAGCCGACCTTGAGGAGTTCTCTTACTGAACCCAAAGGTGCGCTCCCCAGCAGGCTTCTCTTCCCAGAAGGAATCACACCTGGACCGACCCTCCCGGAGGTGTGGAGCCAAATTCTGGGCTCCAGGTGGTCCCCTCCCCAGCCGGCTCCCTCCCCATGCTGGGCCTGCGAGCAGCTGCGCACCCCCAGACACAGCAGCGCCCCTGAACTTCAAGGGGGAGTGCAGTTTGTGTTTCTGCCTTTCCCCACTTCCTTCCCTCCTCTGCTCCAGGGTCGCAGCCCCTACGGGGCAGGTGGCGCTGGGACAGAGCTCCCCCACACAAGCTCTCAGGAAGCACCTTCGTGCCGGCCGTCGCCGGTGGCGATACTCACACGGCGAAGTGGTAGACGAAGCATTTCCAGCCGGTGGGACGCTCGAGGAAGTTGTAGACGCGGCCCTGGACGTGGGTGCGCGCCAACAGCGGGCGGCGCGTGCTGTAGATGGAGACGCGCGGATCTAGGCTCACCCGCGGCCGCGGGCCAAGGTCGGAGGCAACTGGTGGCGCTGCGGGCGCGGCCGGGGAAGCAGGGGGCGCGGGACCTGGGGCGCCGGGCGCGATGGGCGCGTAGAGCGCGCCGCCCGCCGGACCGCCCTCCGCCAGCTCCAGCGAGAAGGGGCACTTCTTGGCCAGGCCCGCGCTACCCCGCCGGGCGCCTGGCAGGCGGCCCCAACCCCAGCGCTTCCTCTCGGCCCTGGGCGGGGAGGAGGCCGCGGCCATAACAAGGAGAGCCCGCGGCGGGCCGGCCCGGGAGGCGGCACTGGGAGCTGCAGCGAAGGCGAGCGCCCAGGCACAGTGCGGGCAGCCCCTGCTGCCAGCCCCGCCGCGGGGGGCCGCTGCCGGCCCAGCCCGGGCGCTCGGGGCGGGGCCGGAGGGGGCAGTGGCCGAGGACCGGTCTCAGGGAGCGGAGGGCCCCGCCCCCGCCTGCACGCCCCGCCCCCGCCAGCCCGGCGCGCTCTTTTCGTCCCTGCCCGCGCCCACCGGCTTGGCCCGCCCTCTCCCTCTAGGACCGGCTTGGCCCCGCCTCCGCTTCGCCCCCTGGCTTGGCCTGTCCCGCCCCCGCCCCCGCCCACCTGCTTAGTTAGCCCCACTCCTGTCTGCAACTACCCCGCTTGGCCCCGCCCCTTCCTCGCCCACCTGTTTGACCCCGCCCCTATGTGCCTTTACCCCCCGCTTGGTTCCGACTCTCCCCGCCCACCTGCTTAGCCCCGCCCCTTCTGCGTCTCCTCTGCTTGCCCCTGCCCTGCCCTCACCCACCTGCTTGGCCCCCACTTCTGATGCCCGCCTGCTCTGCCTGGCCCGGAGGAGGACCCCAGCTGAGCCAGGGAGGAAGGGGTAAGGCCAGGCTGATACCACCACAGAACTGCACAGCCCGGGCAGGAGGGGCGGGGTAGGGTGCCAGCATCTATTTTCCCTCCCTCTGAGCCGCTCTGGAGTTGGGGGTGGTGGGAGGAAAGGGATGTCCTGGGTGAGGGTGTGCTGGCCCCGCGATCACTGTGAGCGCCCCCAGGTGCCCAGGCGCACGAGCTGTGGGCGGGGAATACGCTCGGGTCGCTTCCCACCAGGGCCCTTGGACCAGGAGGGTGAGATGGAACCACCAATTGTGAGGTACCCCCCAGTGGGAGCTGTGCGGGTGCTGCTGGGGAGCGGGGCGGCACAGCCGGGGTCTGCACCTGGCTCGACTGCCAGGCATAACGGGCGGGGCTGCCTGGACAGGTCAAGGGAGAGGCGCTTGCGCCACCCTAGGGTCTTGGAGAATGGGCGCCTTGTCCTCCCTACCCTCAGGACCGCGCTGCCGCTGCGCCCCGTGGATTCCCCTGAGGAGGGGTGGGTTGATCACATGGGAAGGTTTTCACGGGACTCTGCACTGCCTCCCGCCCTCTGCTGGCATTTGGGTCTCAGCAAATCTCAGGCTTGGGATGGTGGGGGCGGGGGGGCAGCCAACAGAAAAGACCGGCTTTTTTCAGGATGTTGCACACAGACTCGAGGCAAGAACTGAAGGTGAAGCTCAGCGGTGACTCTCAGCCCGGCCAGGAGACCCATAACTCATGCGACACTTCCAGGTCATCGCTGAGCACCCTGGGCCAATTTGACGTATCCACCACCCCACTGCCAAAAGTCTGCTCTTTTATCATGGAGAGAGTCCAACCCAGGCCCTTGACGCCTGACTCCCCACCCTAGTGCGGTGCCCACACAGGGGTGCACAGTCTGTATTTGCAGCAAGAGTGGATGGAGTGGGTCCCAGCTTCCCAGCTTGTGCTGGGCACTATGATAACGCAGGGGATGCCGAGGAGAGGGTACCTTCCTGGGAAGCATATAGTACAAAAGCGCAGCGGGCCAGAAGATGGGGGCGGCCAGTCAGCTCTACAGGGCACACAGCACGCATTCAGCAAGTACTTTCTGGGCGAACGCACACACACCTGCATGGAGTCTCTGTCTTCCCCTCCCACCTCAGCGGGAGGAAGGTGAGCTTTGAATAAGCAGTGTTTGGACAACTGGACAGTCATAAAGAAAGAAAGAAAAAGGATAGCTTGGGTCCATCCCACCACACGCAAGAATAAATCTTAAATGAATCAGAGGCTTATGTGTAAAAGGTGAGATGAAGCCATGTAAATTCTACAAGAATGTACAGGTCAATTCCTCAAGAACCTGTGAACTGGGAAAACATTTCCAACTATGACTTGAAATCCAAAAGCAATAGATAAAATAAGAAAAATCAAAATAAAAGCACCATTAGCAAAGTAAAGGTGACAAATGGCCAAATGGGAAAAGTATTTGCAGTTTCGATCACAAAGGATTAATATCACTAATACATAAAGAACATCCAAAACTGAGGTGAGGAACCTGCCAGACAGTCCTATGGAAAAGGGAGCAGAAGACATGAGCAGTTCATAGCAAATGGGGTTCATGAACTTTGCACTTAGGAAAAAATGTTCAACCTCATTTATAACAAGAAAAATGCAAATTAAAAGTACACTCTGATACCACTGGTTGCTTATCAGATTGGCAAAAATCCAGACCTTTGATGGCAACTCTGTGGGAGAGGCAGCAGGTGCACTCCTCATCACTGGTAGAAAGGGACCTAGTGATATTACTAAATGTATCATTTGATACAGAAACCCCACTTCTAGGAAATAACCCAAAGATGTGTGGAAAAATAGAAAAGTACATATGTATAATGATAGTCAACACAGCATTTTTTATATTAGCAAAAGTCTAGAGACAATCACACTGTCCTTCCATTGGTTCAGCTGTGCCATGGTACAGCCACACGATGGAGTGCCATGATCAATATGATTACTAATACTCAAAGAACCAAAAGATCCCAAAGAACTGTTTGTATGTGTATATATATGTGTATATATGTTTATATATTTATATTGATATATGTGTGTGTGTATATATATCAAAGAAACAATGATGCTAAATTCCTTTGAAAGCAAGATTTTCAGTAGAAAAAAGATATAGATTTAAAAAATCAAAGAGGTACAAACCAATCCTTAAATTTGAATGGACTATGTTAGCATAGACTCCCCAGCTATTTTATCTTAGGAAAAAGGTATATCCTACTACTGTTCATTGTCAAGTTGGAGAAGGGGCTGATCAACAATGGGACAATTTGAGCATCAAGAAGAGTCATGGATTAAAACACATCAAATAGCTGGAAAGCCCATGCATTCATAATAATACTGAAAAATCCTGTTTGGTCCTCTGCAGGTTGCTTGACTCATTATTCTGAAGACAAGCGAAAAGGCAGAGTGGTCAAGCAGGTCAAGCCTCCATATTTTAAAAATTCTAGGCCTGGCACAGTGGCTCACACCTGTAATCCCAGCACTTTGGGAGGCCGAGGCAGGCTGACCGCTTGAGGCCAGGAGTTTGAGACCAGCCTGGTCAACATGATAAAATCCCGTCTCTTCCGAAAATACAAAATTAGCCAGGTGTGGTGGCACATGCCTATAATCCCAGCTGCTCGGGAGGCTGAGGCAGGAGAATCACTTGGACCCGGGAGGTGGAGGCTGCAGTGAGCCGAGATCACACCACTGCACTCCCGCCTGGGTGACAAGAGCGAAACTCCATCTAAAAAAAAAAAAAAAACTCACTGGGCAGGCTTCTTGGAGGACCCCAGGGCTGTCTCCTGGGCCCTGAGTTGTGCCACAGCCTGCTGCTCTGGGATTATGGGGTCCCATTGGCTTGGGGACACTGAGGCAGGAGAGAGGCTGGACAAGGGATTGTCTTCAAGCTCCCTGCAAACTCCAGGGAACTGAAGGGGGATGGGTGGGGAACTGAGAGGAGGGAGTAAGGCCAGGTGCGCAGGTGAGGTAAGGTGGGGCTGGGCTGGGCTGGGTATGGGCTCAGGTGAGGCCAAGGGCTGAGGGTGGGGGAGTAAGGATGGGTGGCCTGGTAGAACAGGAAATACAAGTGGGGCCTGACTGAGCCCAGTGGCCACTCTGTGTGAGCATGGAGGTGAGGAGGGCCCCTATCAGCTGAGGGAGCAGGACCCCTGGGGTCCCTCCACTGAGGAAAGCCCCTCCTCTATCATTCTGGTGGGTGCACATGTCCAGCCCTGGCTGTCCTGGATGCAAAGGCTGACAGACCTATCCAGCCAGCATGAACAGGGAGGCAACCCTCTCCCAGCCTCTCAGGCCCTCAGGCTGTCCCAGAGCCTCAGAAACTTCTGGAAACATGGCTCTCAACCTACCTCACACCCACCTTCCAGGGCTGTTTGCCGACATCCCTCAGTTCACTAGGCTCACCTCGTGTTCCCTCGGCAGGGTCAGAGGCCTGCAGTGGGAGGAGCCTCAGAGGTCACCAAGAATGCTGAGGAATGGGGAAACTGAGGCTGACCAAAGGAAGGGTGTGTGGCTGCTATGAGATCAGCATCTGTGGGCCAGGGATGGGCTGCTAGAACAGCCAGGCCACCAAAGGCTTCCTGGCCAACATCCTCCTTCAGGTCATCTTCCTACCTATTCATTATTCCTTCTTTCATTCATTCGTTCCCCCAGATCCTCGTAGAGCACCAGCTGAGTGCCAGGCATTGTTCTAGGCGCAGGCCACAGAGCTGTGTGCAAGACCACCAGGTAGTGGTGAGACAAAGAAAATGAAGGGTGCACAGGATGGGGTTGCAGACTGTGGAGGATGGTCAGCAAGGGCCCTGGGGGCGTCTCCACAGAGACCCTGGAGCAGGCCCTTCCGTGAATCTGGGAGGTCTTTGCTGCTGGAGGACTCCGCATGCAGTAGGCACTCAGTGCAGAATGGATGGGCGGCTAGGAGATGGGGGAGGGTGGCTGAACAGAGCCACCGCCCTGTATTCCTCAAGGTGATGTGTCTCTCCAGAGGATCCTTCTGGCTGGAGAATGCCTCCTATGGATATCATGCCCCACATCTGTAAGGCATCGCCTCACTGAAGGACGTGTTGTTCTTTTTTGGATTCAGAGGGTATGTGTGCAGGTTTGTTACGTAGGTATATTGCATGATGCCGAGGTTTGGGGTATGGATGATCCCATCACCCAGATAGTGACAATAGTAGCCACTAGTTTTTCAACCCTTCCCCCTCAACCATCTACTAGTCCCCAGTGTCTATTGTTGTCATCTCTATGTCCATGAGCATCCGTCGTTTAGTTCCCACTTTCCCACTTATAAGTGAGAATATGTGGTATTTGGTTTTCTGTTCCTGAGTTAATTTGCTTAGAATAATGGTGTCCAGCTGGACCCATGTTGCTGCAGATGACATGATTTTATTCTTTTTTATGGCTGCATAGTATTCCATAGTGTATACATACCACATTTTCTTTACCCAGTCTACCACTAATGGACACCTTGGATTAATTCCAGGTCTTTGCTATTGTGAATAGTGCTGCAATGTACATGGAAGTGCAGGTGTCTCTTTGGTTGAATGATTTTTCTTTTGTATATGTATCTAGTCATTAATGGAATTGCTGGGTCAAATGGAAGTTCTGTTTTGAGTCCTTTGGGAAATCTCCAAACTGCTTTCCGTAGTGGCTGGACTAATTTACATTCCCACCCACAGCGTATAAGCATTCCCTGTTCTGCTCACCCTTGCCAGCATGTATTGTTTTTTTGACATTTTAACAAAGGCCACTCTTACTGGTGTGAGATGGGATTTCACTATGGTTTTGATTTGCATTTCTCTAATGATTAGTGATGCGGAGCATTTTTTTATGTGTTTGTTGGCTGCATGGATGTCTTCCTTTGAGAAGCATCTGTTCATCTCCTTTGAGCAATTTTTATGGGGTTATTTATTTTTTTCTTGTTGAATTGTTTGAGTTCCTTATAGATTCTGGATATCAGACCTTTGTCAGATGCATAGATGCAAATATTTTCTCCCATTCTGTAGGTCGTCTGTTTACTCTGTTGATAGTTTCTTTTGCTGTGCAGAAGCTCTTTAGCTTAATTAGGTCCCACTTGTCAATTTATATTTTTGTGGCAATGGCTTTTGAGAAATTAATCATAAATTCTTTCCCAGCGCTGATGTCCAGAATGGTATTTATGATGTTTTCTCTTAGTAGTCTTATAGTTTGAGGTCTTACATTTAAATCTTCAATCTATCTTGTGTTAATTTGTGCATATGGTGAAAATTGGGGGTCCAGTTTCATTATTCTGCATATGGCAAGCCAGCTATCTCAGCACCATTATTGAATATGGAGTCTTTTCCCCATTTCCTATTTTTGTTGACTTTGTTGAAGATCAGATTACTGTAGGTATGTGGCTTTATTTCTGGGCTCTCTATTCTGTTCCATTGGTCTGTGTGTCTATTTTTGTACCAGTACTATGCTGGTTTGGTTACTGTAGCCCTGAACATTAGTTTGAAGCCAGGTAGTGTGATGCCTCTGGCTTTGTTCTTTTTGCTTAGGATTGTCTTGTCTATTCTGGCTCTTTTTTGGTTCCATAGAGATTTTAGAGCAGTTTTTCTAATTCTCTGAAAAATGGCATTGGTAGTTTAATAGGAATAGCGCTTAATCTGTAGATTGCTTTGGATAATGTGATTTAATGATGCTGATTCTTCCTATCCATGAGCATGGAATGTGTTTCCATTTGTGTGATCTATAATTTTTTTTAAGACAGGGTCTCACTCTGTCACCCAGGCTGGAGTGCAGTGGCACAATCATGGTTCACTGCAGCCTCAACCTCCCAAGCTCAGGTGATCCTCCCACCTTAACCGCCCTAGCAGCTAGGACTACAGGCATGTGCCACCACGCCTGGCTAATTTTTGTATTTTTTTGTAGAGACGGGGTTTTAGCCATGTTGGCCAAGGCTGGTCTCGAACTCCTCGACTCAAGTGATCCACTCACCTCAGCCTCCCTAAATGCTCAGATTACAGGTGTGAGCCACTGCGTCCAGCCAATTTCTTTCAGGAGTGTTTCTCCTTGTGGAGATGTGTCATCTCCTGGGTTAGATGTATTCCTAGGTAATTTTTTGTGTGTGATGAGAGTGGACATCCTTGTCTTATTCCTATTCTGAAGGGAAATGCTTCCAGCTTTTGCCCATTCAGTATGATGTTGGCTATGGGTTTGTCATAGATGGCTCTTATTATTTTCAGGTATGTTCCTTTGATGCCTAGTTTGTTGCAGGTTTTTATCATGAAAGGATGTTTGGATTTTATCAAAGGCTTTTTCAGAATCTATTGAGAGGACCAGATGGTTTTTCGTTCTGTTTATGTGACAAACCACATTTATTGATTTGCACACATGGAAACAACCTTGCCTCCCAGGAATGAAGCCTGCTTGATTGTGGTGAACTAAGTTTTTGATGTGTTCGGTTTGCTATTATTTGTTGAGGATTTTTACATTTACGTACATTTACATTTACGGTCATCAGCAAGCCCCTGTTCTTCATCCTAGCCCCACAGGTGACTCCTGGCTCATTGTTGCCTCACCTATTCCCTAACTACCTGCCCCCACATGCTCATAAAGATTGGTCAGCTCAGACCCGCTCCTACCAGCAGGTCTGGGAAGGGACCCCAGGGCAGTTGCCTGGGGGCTCTGTAAACAGCTTCCAATGCAGACCCGATGCAGTGGGGCTGGATGGGCCCCAGGAATCTGCATTTTAGTGTACTCCCCTCCCTCCTGTGCAGAAGACCCTGTGCAGAAGGGTCCCCAAGTTCGGGCACCACAGCAGGACAGAGCCAGAACTCGCCCAGGGTCCTTCAGCTCTTCCTTGACCTGGTCCTTCCTGATTTCAGGCTACGTTGGATGGTCACTCAGCAGTGAGCACTGGCATTGACTGTGCCCCACACACCGCACTAGAGGCCTTACCTCCATGAATCTCACAGTGGTGCAGGACAGACACGCCTTCACAGAGAAAGGCACCCCCTGCCCAGGAGCAGGTCCACGTGAAGCCAGGGCTCCCTACCAAGGCAACTTTCTCACCTGTGAAACCAGGAGATGTAGGAGATGGGTGTGCCATGGCCTGTCCGCCAATTCACAGCTTGGGTGTACCCCACCTCCTCCTCTTCCAAGATGCCAAGCTGGGAACCGGCCAGGGAAGACTGAGGCTGTATGTGTGTCTGCCCACACGTGTGCAAGTGTGTGTAGGCGTGCATGTGTGAATAAGCTTTTTTGTCACCATGAAGGACCTGGGGATCCCCCATCCCTTCTCCTAAGAAAGACAGCCTTAAAGCAGCAGGATCCGGCAGGCTGGGAAAGGTGCACCCAGGACAGAAAGCAGTGGGGCAGAGTACAGAGGTGGGGAGCTACACCCTTGGGGCCCATGGCTGGTAGCCGGGCCCTCCCAGCAAGTCACACACCCACACTCACTCCTCCCAGCCCAGGACCCAGGGTCTTGGCCCGGCGCCCAGGTGGGTGAGCGGGGTGCTTCTGACTATGTTTGCTTTGGTCTGGGGTTAGGTCATCTGATGTCACTGCAGACTTTCTGAGCTGGTCTCATGTTCCCTATTGTTCTGGGGAAGCTCCCAGATTCCCACCTAGGCCCAGCCCATCTGGCAGAAATCACTTATGAGACTGCTCCTGGAGGAGCATCGATTCTTGGAGTTGTCGGCATCACCTTGTGTGGGAGGCTGGCTTCGGCCAGCAGTACGGGCCCCTCCGTTGACCCTCCCGTCACTGGCCACCAAGCTTACCACCCCCAGTGGGAGTGTTGGGTCTGAGGCCTCCCCAACCCTGGTGGGGCCCCTGCCCAGGGCAGCAGCCTGCCACCTCCACACATAGCCCTTCCCTGGGCCCAGGCAGGCCTGTCCAGGATGTGTGACGGGGTGGGCAGCCTGTCTCTACATCCTTCCAGGCCATGGTGGGCCACTCCTGACCAGGGCGCTCATCTGTCTTGCAGATGCTGCCAGACTGGTACAATGGTGTTGGGGGCTCACCCTCTGAAGCCCACAATGGCCCATCACAGGCCGGAGCCCAGAGCTGGCCCGAAGCCGAGAGTGGACTTGAGGTGGCAGCTGAGCGGGTCACCCAAAGGCTAGCAGAGTTTGGGCAAGGGGGCCAGAAGCTGAATGGGTGATGAGTAGGGGAGGAGGAGGTGGGATGACTCAGCCAGGTGCCCAGGATTTATTGGGCACCTACTGAATTCCCAGCCTGTGGGGGAGGCCAGGGGAGCGGAAGGTGAGGCTCCTGGCCTCAAGGATGGTAACCTCTTCTGTGAGATACGCTGGCTAGGGAGAAACCATGAGAACTGCCCATGCTCTCTTGGGGTGCTCTGGCCAATCCCCCATGGCTACCTGCAAAAGAGCTGCCTGTGCCCCAGCATGTGGGCATCCTGAGACCAGAGACTGACTCGCCATCCTGTAGAGACCAGGCACTGGGGAGAAGTTAGTAAGTGGTGAGTGGGTGACTGGAGAGAGGAGTGAACAGGTGGGTGAAGATAGATAGATGGACGGATGGATGGATGCATGGGTGGGTGGACAGATGGACAGATGCACATGGACAGATGGATGAACAGACAGATGGATGCATGGATAGACAGATTAGTGGACGGAAGGATGGATGGATGGATAGATGGACAGACAGACAGATAGATGGATGAATGGACAGACAGGTGGGTGGGTGGATGGACGGATAGATGGATAGATGGATGAATGGACAGACAGGTGGGTGGCTGGATGGATGGATGGATGGATGGACAGATGGACAGACGGTGGATAGATGGATGAATGGACAGACAGGTGGGTGGGTGGATGGACGGATGGACAAATGGACAGATGGGCAGACGGAGGGATGGATAAATGGGTGCATGGGTGAATGACGGGTGGGCAGGCCGGTGGAAGGCTGGATGGTTCGGTGGGTGGTGATGGGTGAGGAGGTGCATGTGTGCTGGTGGATGTGTACATGAGTGGATGGGTGAGTGGTTGGGTGAATAGACCATCAGATGGGCCGCCCTTCCTCCAGTTATTTGCACAAATGGAACCTTCTCCATGAATTCTCCCTCGACCAGCCCATTTAAAAATAAAATCTCGCAGACACTGGGCCTCCCCCCTGCTTTATTTTTCTCCATAACCATTTTAATCATTGATTGATTTTCCTTCTTCCTCACTTATCCCCTTGTTTATGGTCTGTGTCTCCCACTGTACACAGTGCCTGGCACATAGAAGTTGCTCAATAAATCTCTCCCCAGGCCAGCTGTGGTGGCTCATGCCTGTAATCCAGTGCTTTGGGAGGCCGAGGTGGGAGGATTGCTCGAGTCCAAGTGTTTGAGACCAGTCTGGGCAGCATAGTGAGACCCCATCTCTACAAAAACAAGTGGATAAATGAATAACAGTAAATCTGTATCCAATGACTGCATGAACTGATGGGTGATCGGATGGTTGAGTTCACGGATGAGTGGCTGTGGGATGCTTACCAATGGCTGTCATTTCCAGAATCTCAGAAACGACTTCTCTCCCCTGGATCAGCCAGGCTGTGGTCCTCCTGGCCCAATGCTCAAACTTTGGAGCTCCAGCTGCACCTGCAGAGCCTGCCTCCCAGCACCTGCACACCACAGACACACACACACAGTGTCCACACAGACACACACATGGTGCAGTTACACACACATGCACTCACACAGTGTCCACACAGACACACACATGGTGCAGCTACACACACATGCACTCACACAGTGTTCACACAGACACACACAGCCACACACACGGTGCACCTACACACACATGCACTCACACACTGTCCACATAGACACACACAGTGTCCACACACACAGTGCACCTACACACACACACATACACTTTCACACACAGCGTCCACACAGACACAGCGTACCTACACATACACTCACACACACTCATAGACAGCATTCTCACAGACACACAGCATACATACACACACTCATACAGTGCAGCTATACACACATGCACTCACACAGTGTCCACACAGACACACACAGCCAGACACACACACACAGTGTCCACACACAGTGCACCTACACACACACATGCACTCTCACACAGCATCCACACAGACACACATGATGTACCCACACACACACAGCATTTGCACAGACACACAGTGTCCACACACACAGTGCAACTACACACACACACAGTGCAGCCACACACATGCAATCACACAGTATCCACACAGACACATACACAACCAAACACGGTGTCCATGTACACACATGCACTCACAGTGTCCACACAGACACACATGGTCCACTACACATAGTGCACTACACACACAAACACACACCATCCACACAGACACATGGTACATCTACACACACAGCCACACACAGTGTCTACATACACTCACACACAGCATCCACACACACACAGTGCACCTACACACACATGCACTCACACACTGCATCTACACACACAGCCACAGTGTCTACATACACTCACATACAGTGTCACACAGACACACGCACAGGCACACTTGGTGTCTGCACACACAGTACAGCTACACACACACACACACAACATCCACACAGAAATGCCCACGGTGTCCACACATACACGCATACACACACACCGTGTGCCCACAGTGACACACACAGGCACACACTGGTCCTTGCTTCTCGCACTTACCCAGGCCGTGTCCAGGCCCCGGCCCCGCTGGTCCTCAGGACGTTCCAGGCACACTGGCTCAGGCCTCACGTACCCTTCAGTGGAGGGAATTCTCATGATCCCCATTTCCAGACAGGAGCTGGAATCACTGAAAGTCCTACTGCAGCCTTGACCACCAGCCCAGTGCCCACTCCACACACAGCACACTCACACAGGTGCACACACGCCAGATGGACAAGCCCTCATGGACGGTGCATGGAGCGCCCCACCCCAGCCACTGGGCCCAGGCAGCACTCAGCCTCTCCCCAGCCGGCGTCTGCTCTCGATGGTGGAGTTGGCCTGGCAGCCCTTGTGCACACTGAGAAGGGTACGCCTTCCTTTGCAGATCTGCCGTCTGACCACCAAGCATCCTCTGCAGGGAGCGGGGTAGGGGACGTCTTCCTGCAGCTGCGGAAGCTCCAGGACAGAACAGTAGGGGAGAGGGCATGGGCCTTGCCTCGTGGCAGCATTGATATGGGCAGGTCACTCGGCCTCGCTGGCCCCTACAACCTCTACCTCTGTTCACATCTTGTGATGGGGGCAAGGTTGCCCTCCCAGAGTAGAAGGACAGGCATAAGGTGATGCTGCAAGGATGGTGCCAAGACAGTGGTGGCCAGCTGCAGGCACTGCCCGGGCCAGGGAACTTAATGGAGTGGGGACGGACGTGTGGCTCCACTGGTCCCCAGACTCCCAGTCTCCACTGCTGGGCACTCAGGATCTGCCCAAAGGCCTTGGACACAGGCACCACTGGCAGAACTTGCCCATGGCCCTGCTGCCCCATGGCATGGCTTCAGGCCGCCCCCCTGAGGGGTCAGACCTGATGCCCGCACCATCAGCTTTCCTGTCTGAGGGGCTCCAGCTGCCTCCCTCCCACCAGGGACTGGACTGCGTGTGGTTCAGAGGGAGGTGCTGGGTCGGGGGGACCCACCACACTGGCAGGGGACCCAGGGCCAGCGGGCCCTACTCTGGGTGGTGGTTTCTCTCCTCTAAGACAAAGAAGAAGTGGGTTGCAAGTCTTTCTGTATATAAAATGCCACATGGCACCCAAGAATGTGCCCAGGGTGGAGGCTGCCTGCAGCTCCTCCTCTCAGCGGAGGCCCGAGGACCCCGGTCAGGGACGGCTCATGCTCTCCTGGACACTGGGGTCAGCTTCAGAGCCTGTAGGCCCAGCCTCGCATGGCAGGGCTTAGCAGGAGAGAGCTGAGCCTCTGCAGTCAGCCGAGCAGGTTGCTGGGAGTCCAAAAGGGATCCGCTGTCCCAGGGATAGAGGCCCCATGGGGGCAGGGGCTGGGCCCTGTTGGAGCCCTGCTCTGCGGCGTGGCCTCTCACACAAAGGAAGTTCCAACGTAAAGCCTGCCCAGGGCCAACTGTAGCAAAGGAGACAGAGGCCGCTGAAGGCAAAGCTGCTGTAGAGAGTAGGCAGAGGCTGCGGTCGGCAGCTAGGATGTCGCTCATGACAGCATGCATGGACGCAGGTGAGCGTCTGAGCACCTCCTCCCCTGGCAGCAGTGGCTGTGGCTAGAGCGGGCAGACAGTGGAGCCCCGGCCCAGTGTCTGCCCTTCCATCCAGGGCATGAGTGTGGGCCAGGAAGTTGCTCCTTGCAAAAATGCAGCCTTCCCTAGACACCTCCGTCTCTTCCTTGATGGCAGTGCTCACACAGAGACACACCTGGACACTCACAGATTGATTCACTCATTCATTCATCGACTTACCACTTTAGAACATGTGGTCTGTACCTGTGTGTTCTGGGCCCCAGGGAAGTGGCAGGGAATGCCCAGGCCTTAGTCTCATGTAGGGGACACAGACAAGCAAAAAAGTAAATGAAAGACATTTCAGAGTGTGAGGCATACTGAAAACTAACACCAGGTCACATGGGAAGAGACCGAGGGAAGCACCCTGTGCTGATGTAGTCTAGGGTGAGGGGGTCTCTGAGGAAGGACATGACAGCTGAGATCTGAGTGGCAAGAGGGAGCCAGCAGGAGTTCCAAGGAAGAGTGCTCCTGGCAAGGCACAAGAAGCCAAGGCTCCAAGGCTTCTTTGGGTTTTATTGTCAAGGTAATAGGGAGCCATGGAATGTTGTAGGCAGGGAGGAACATGACTTAGTTCTGAACCAGGGGTGGCTGGGGAAGAACTTCTGCAGTCCTTTGGGTGTCCAGGAGATGGAGGTGGAGGGCAAGACCAGGATAGAGGAAGGACTGTGCCTCCCAACCCCATAGGCTTACAGGGTCTGGGAGAACCTCCTCATTCTTCACATACCACAGACACTGGCAGAACCTGCTGTAGGACAACGACCCAGGCTAGAGGAGTGGATGTGAGCTCAGGCTGGACTTTCAGGGTCTAGTGGACCCTCTGCCTTGCCCAGGGCCCACAAGATAGGCCCCTCACCTTCAGAACCAGGATTTTAGGGTCTCAGGCCTGAGGGCTTGTGAGGTCCCTGGTCTGAGTCCCATTTGCCCAGAGCCAAGTTCTGCGTTTCTGAGCTCAACACCAACCTGTATTTACTGAGGAATCTGATATCTGCTTCTCCTCTCAGGATGAGGGTTTCAGCCATGCTAGGGGACAAAAGGACACTTACATAGCAGCCCATAGGTGCCTACTTTGGGAGTACCTGGAGCCTTCCTACCCAGAGCAAAGCTGCTAGCATTATAACATGGCCTGCTACCACAACCACTATTACCACAACCAGCATCGTCACTGTCATCACTACCATAAGCATGACCACCATCATCACCACCACCAAAGCTACCACCACCACCAACACCATTGCCATCACTGCCACTACCCTCATCACTGCCACCAACATCACCGCCACCACTATCATCATCATTACTACCACCACCATCACTACTACCTCTGTAATTACCATAACCATCCACCCCACCACCACCATCACTACCATCACCATCATCACCACTGTATTGGAACTGCCTGAGACTGAGTAATTTATAGAGGGAAGAGGTTTAATTGACTCAGTTCAATAAGGCTGGGGAGGCCTCTGGAAACTTACAATCATGACGGAGATGAAGGGGAAGCAAGGTGCCTTCTTCACAGGGCGCAGGATGGAGTGAGTGCAAGCCAGCACCCACTTCAGGTTCTGCCAGTGTCTGAGTGGCAAGAGGGAGCCAGCAGGAGTTCCAAGGAAGAGTGCTCCTGGCAGAGCACCAGAAGCCAAGGTTCCAAAGCTACTTTGGGTTTTATTGTCAGGGTAATAGGGAGCCATGGAAGGTTGTAGGCAGGGAGGAACATTACCTAGTACTGAACCAGGGGTGGCTGGGGAAGAACTTCTGCAGGTTTTTTTGAGTGTCCAGGAGACAGAGGTGGAGGGAAGGACCAGGATAGAGGAAGGACTGTGCCCCCCCAACCCCATAGACTTAGAGGCACCTTCTTCACATGGCAGCAGGATGGAGTGAGGGGAAATGCCAGATGCTTATAAAACCATCAGATCTCATGAGAACTCACTATCATGAGAACACCATGGAGGAAACCACCCTCATGATCTGATTACCTCCACCTGGTGCCGCCTTTGATACATGAGGATTATAGTGATTACAATTCGAGGTGAGATTGGGACACAGAGCCAAACCATAGCAAGCACCCATGCCATCATCATCATCACCATCATCCTAACTATCACTGCCACCACCACCACCATCACCAACATCTTAACCATCCCCCCCACCACACCACCCACACTGATATCACCACCACCATGATCACCATTATCACCACCACAATCACTACCATCAACACTACCACCATCTCCAACATGATCACATTATCAAAACCACCATCACCACCACCAGGATCATCACCCCCACCACCATCATGACCATCAGCACCACCATCATACCACACTATCAACAACACCAGTACAATCATCACCATCATCATCACCGTCACAACCATCACCAGCATCAATGCCATCACCAACACCAACAACATCACCACCACCACAATCATTAACACTATCATCATCACCACCACAATAAACACCACCATCAACACACCACAACCACTATCATCACCACCACCATCATCATACTCATTGCCATCATCACCCTCATCATCAGCACCACCACCATCAGCAGCAGCACTGACACAACCATCACCACTATCATCATCACCATGACCACAACCACCAGCATCACCAGTGACTATAGTCACCACTACCATGATCATCACTACCACCATAAAAACCAACACTATCATAGCCACCACTACCCCCATCACCATCCCCACAATCATCATCACCATCACCACCACTACCAGCTACCACTACCACCATTACTACCATCTCCACCATCATCACCACCACTAACATCACCATCACCACCACCACCACCAGTACCAACACTATCACCACCACCATCATCATCACCATCACAATCATTATCACCACCACCATCACCTCCACTGTCACCACTATCACCACCACCATGACTACCATCATCATCATCACCATGGTTATTACCACCACCATCACCATCACCAACAACACCAATACCAACACCACCAACATCATGACCACCATCACTACCACCACCATGATCAACACTACCACTACAATAACCACCACTATCACCACCATTATCCCAACCACAAGCATCATCACCACCACCATCGCCTCCACCAGCACCACCATCACCACCACCATCAGAATCATCACCATCATCGTCACCACCACCACCATGATCATCACTACTATCACCACCACCAAAACCACCACTGCTATCATTACCACCACCATTACCACCACCAGCATGATCATCACCATCATCATCACACCAACATTACCATCATTACCAACATCATCATCACCCCCTCTGCCACCCTCATCACCATCCTCACAATCATCACCACCACCATATTCATCACCACCATCACCACTAACACCGTGATTATCATTACCACCGCTTCCGTCATCGCCATCAGTGCCATTATCATCACCACCATCATCAGCACCATCACGACCATCACCACATCATCATTACCACCACCACCACTACCATCATCACAACTATAATTGCCACCACCAGCACCATCACCACCACCATCACCAGAATCACCACCACTATGATCATCACCACCACCAAAACCACCACCGCCCCCACCATCATCACCAGTATTGCCACCATCACCACCATTGTCACCACCACCACCATTATCACCACTGCCATCATTATCACGACCATCACAATCATCACCACCACCATTATCACCATTACCAACATGAACACAACCATCACAATCACCACCACTATCAAACACCACCATCATTTCCACCATCACCACCACCATCACCACCACAACCATCATCACCACCACAATCACCACCATCATAATCACCACCACTACCAGCATTACCACCACCATGAACAACATCATCACAACCACCATCTTTACCTCCACCACCACCATCACCATCATTACCATAATCATTGTCATCACCATCATCATCACCACCACAATCATCACCATCATCACCAGCACACTTATCAGTAATACCACCATCACCATCACCACCAGCATCATCAACACCACCAGCAGCATCATCACCACCACCACAAACACCACCATCACCAAAACCACCACCATCACAACTACCACCATCACCATTATGTCCACCATCACCACCACCATCATCATAATCATTGTCAGTTATCACCACAAGCACTGCCACCATCACAACCAACATGAACACCATTGTCACTTCCACACTGTCATCACCACCACCACTACCACCTCCACCATCATCCCACACACCACTATCACCACCACCATGATAATTATCACCACCACCACCACCACCACCACACCACCATGTTCACCACCACCATCAACTCCACCACCACCATTTCACCATCACCATAATCACCTCCATGACCATCATCACCACACCATCCTCACCACCCCTCCACCAGCATCACAAACACCACCATTAGGACCACCACCACAGTCATTATCACCACCACCACCACCATCATGACCATCACTATCATCACCACCACCACCACCATCACCACTATTATAATCACCACCACCACCACCATCACCACTGCCAAAATGTTCACCACCATCATCACCACCACCTTCACCACCCACCACCCACCATCATCAACACCGTCATCACCACCTTTATCAGCACTAATACCATCAACAACAACACCAGTCACTACCGCCACCACTGCCATTTGCACCACTATCATCATCATCTTCGTCATCATTCCCACCACCATCGCCATCCCCATCATCGCCACCCTCATCAACAGTAAGGCCATCACCGTCCCCACTACCCTCATGCCCACCACCACCACCACACTCATCAGTAACACCACCATCATCACCACAACCACAATCACCACCACCATCACAAGCACTGCCACCATCATCACACCGCCATCAGCACGGTCCCCATGATCATTGTCACCACCACCATCATGACCATCAATATCATCATCACCACCACCACCCTGACTACTGCCACCATCATCACCACCACCACCACCACCTTCACCCATTACCACGGCCTCAGATTCTGCCTGTGGTCCTTTGGCGCCCTCTGGCGGCTGAAAGGCCAGACGAGCGAGGCCACCAGGGTCCCAGAGAGCAAGTCCCAGATGCTGTCCGCCACCATTCCTGGAGTTTATGGTTTGAGGGGCCCCGGACAGGGGGTCCTTGGAGTCTGTTTTGTGAAGGGGCACACAGAGGTATTCCCCAGGCTCTGTTCTCCTCATGTGTTACCTGCAGCCTCCCAGAAGCCAGGCTACTAGAGTCTCTGTTTGACACTCCAAGGTACTGAGGCCCAGAGTGGCTAAGTAGCTCAACAGCTATGCAGGATCCAATTCCAGGACTGCGGGACTCCAGAGGCACACTCTGTTCCACTGGCACCCTGTCCTGACTCCAGATGCGGGACAGTCCTCACAGAGCATCCCCAGTGCTGACCGGTGACTGGACATCACTCACAGCTGGCCCTTGGCTGTGCAGCCTTTCCAGTACAGATGAGACACCAGGAGAGCCAATGCCCCGTGGCCTCGCAGGGCCACAGGAGGGAGGAGGCAGTCGCTCTGGCTCCCTGTCCTCCATGGGACAGCTGGGCCCAGCACTCCAGATGAGACGTGTGCTCTTGTGGCAGCTCCTGTTCCTACTTACTGTGGAAGCTGAGGTTGAAGAGTCCTGTCCAATCACATTTCAGAGTGGACTTCAGCTGCATTCGGTTCCAGGCCACCCCGCCAGACAGCACCAAAGGAGGCAACGGCAGCAATCTAAGTGGCCTAGAAGCCACGTCCACACAGGGTCTCCTCTCCCAGTCAAATTAGAGATGCTCCCAGGGCCTTGGTACCAATCACACCTGAGGAAGGCCAGCGCTTGGTATCTGGGTGGCTTTGACAACAGCAGGCCTGTGGGCTCGGCCGTGCCAAGCAGGTCAGGTGGTGCCCTGTGTTGGTTCACAGCCAGCTCCCTGGGGCCAGCATTGGCTGCCCAGGTGCCAGAAGTTGTGGGTGGGGAAGAGGAGGAGGAGAGGCTCCAGAGCTGGGCCCACAGGCACACCCTGCAAGGTAGGCAGACGGCTCCACCCGCGCCTTGGCCAGCAGCCGCGTGTCAGGGTGCTGGGGAGAAGGCAGGCAGGTAGGGACCCTCACACCGCTGCCAGCCCAGGTAGGGAGAAGGGGCAGGATTGTAACCCCTCCTCCCGGGCGGGAAGGGCAGGTGGGCACGAGAGGAGTGGGGACCAGGACAGTGCGGCTTGGCCACACCCTGCCTCTTGCCTCAGTTTCCTTATCTTTAGCAGGGAGGATCCCCGCTTCCCTGGGCTGTGGAGGGCCGGCCCCACTGTGGGTGAGGTGGGGCATTCTGGAAGGGGCTGCCCAGTGCTGGAAGATGGTCTGGGCAGGAGGGCCAGCCCCACGGGCTCTGGATCTGGGACTTCAGGGACAGTGTCTGGCCGGCAGCCTGCAAAGGCAGGTGTGGCTCAGAAGCCGAGGGTGAGGGGAGTGGGGCAGTGGGAGGGGTCTGGGGTCACCAGGTCACTACTGTGTTCCCTGAGCTATGTCCTCCACTGCAGCCCAGGGAGATGGGGCATCCTCATAGGGAGGACGCAGGGACACATCTGACTTCCTGCCTGTTGCCTGCAAGGACCGTTCTGGCACCTTCCCCTTGTGACTCGCCGTTCCCCCAAATCTCAAAAATGAGACAGGCCCAGGGAGGCCGAGGGACCCGCCCAAAGTCACACAGCCTGGTGGGGATGAGCGGGGCTGGGACCCCAGGTCCTGGCCATCCAGTTCTGTCCTGCGTTGGTCCTGGGGTGCCAGGGAAGCCATGTTTGGCTCTGGCTGTCTCTGGGATGGCTGTGGCTACGGGTGCCCCACTGCCCTGACAGCCCCAGCACCTTCACTGCCCGGGGCGCTGCCTCAGTCTTGCCTCTTGGGAGTTCTGGGGTGGGCTTCTGGCCGGGGGTCATGAAGGCTTCTGGCTGTCCCCGGCTCCCTGCCCCACCCTGGGATGCACAGGGAGGGGTGCAGAAGACCTGAGCACCTGCTCATGCAAATCCCAGCTATTTGCATTGCCTCCCTCTAGGCCCATTTGCCTGGTGCCCAGCACCTGCCCAAATGCCTCCTCAGCCCCTGGGCTGGCCGGTGGGTGTAGGGGGTGCCGAGCCTGGGTGTGGGGCAAGGGGTGGTTGCGGCCACTGGGAAGGTGAGGCTGCCCCATGCTGCTGCTCGGCTTCCCTGACCTCAGCTGCTGGGCGCCTAGCTCTGCCCTGTCCTCAGGAGGAAAGAGGTGCTGTGGGCCCTGGGAAGGGCCAGAGCTTGGGTTGTGGCTGCTTCCACCTCTAATGGCTGCTGCTCTTCCCCCGGGGGGCTTGCACAGAGTCGGGGAGGCGCTGCTGAGCTCCAGGCTGAAGGGTGCTCATGGGTGTCCTATCCCAGAACTTCCAAGAAGCAAAACTGAGGTTCACTGGAGAGGAATTCAAGGGTCAGGGAGCCCCGTAGGACCCCTCCCAAGGCCCAGGCTCCCATTAGCTTCCCCACCAGGGATGAAGGGAAGAGAAGAGGGAGTCCCCCATCTACAGCCTAAGAGTCATTGGGAAAGTAAGGATAACAGTGTTGTCCAGCCCAGCCTTGTCCCCCAGGCTGAGGGTCATGGCCAAACCCCAACCCCTACACCCTGTGCTGGGGACAAGTCTGGTCATGCATCCCCAGCCGCAGGGCACATGTCCAGATGTAGCCAGGATTGACCCCAGCGGGTGGCCAGGTGTGGCAGGGCCTGGTGGGAGTGAAGGCCAGCCTGAGGACCCCCGCGCAAGGTGAGGACTCCCACCCAGGGTGAGGACCCCCGCCCAGGGCTGCAAGCACACATCCCACCTCACTGCCTGTTCTGCATTAAGTGGTGTCCTCTGAGACGGGGCGACACTAATGGTGGGATACTGTCCACTGCAAAGCTTAGAATGTGACCTCATTTGGAAGTGGGGTCCTTGCACACTGGGGTAGGGCAGGCCTGGGCACTCAGTAATTGCAGAGGAGACAGACAGGTGAGGCAGACCACACGCCAACCAAGGCGGAGGCTGGAGCCACGCGGCCACAGCCAGGAACACCTGGAGCCTTGGGAACCTGGAAGGGGTGGGAAGGACCCGCCGGAGAGCTTCCGGAGGGAGCACGGCCCTGCCGATGCCTGGATTTGGGGTGTCTGGACTCCAGAACTATGAGATCATCGTTTGTTGTTTTGAGCCCCCGAGGGTGCGGCCCTTTGTTTCAGCAGCCCTGGGACGCAACAGCAATGCCAAGCCTTGTCCCAGCCTCCAGCCCCCACCTAGGGCCTGGCCACAGACACCAGCTTCCAACACTGAAAACCACCAAGCGTCTCCACCAGCAGCGCGGGAGGCCGTATTCAAATACTGCCTCTCTGCGGTCTGCAGGCTGGTTCCAGCTCTGCAGGCAGGAAGTGCGGGAGGATTTGCATTACCCTGCAGGGACGGCTGAGGCCCACTTGGTGCTGAGAGCATCAGGGCGCCTCCGCAGGCCTGGCCAGAGGAGGGGGCTGAGGTCCGTGAGTGGGTCCTGCCTGGAGCTGGCAGTCACCAGAAGTCATGCCAGGCTTGACTTGGGCCTCGTACAGGGACCCTGGGCAGCCGAGACAGCAGCCTGAGCTGGGCATCTTAACATAACGGCAATTGATTTTCTCATGGTTCTGGAGGCCACCAGTGCTAAGTCCTAAGTCAAGGTGTCGGCAGGGCCAAGCTCTTGAGGGGGATCCTCCCTGCCTCTTCCAGCTTCGGGGCTCCAGGTGTCCCTTGGCTTGTGGCTGCATCCCCCAACCCCTGCCTCTACCTCCTCTGTGTCTTAAAGGGTGTCTTCCCCTGCTCATCTGTTTCTATGTCCAAATGTCCCCTTTTTATATGAGAACCTGGGAATCAGGCTTCCCCCTTCTCCAACATGGCCTCATCTTTACTTACATCTTAATCACATCTGCAAAGGGCCTATTTCCAAAGGTCACATTCCCACGTACTGGGGTTTGGGGCTTGGACATACCTGTCTGGGGACGCAGTAACTGCGCTGGCTCCAGAGGCCTAATGGGGAGGGCCTTGGCCTTAGCCTCTGCCCCAAAGCCAGCCCCCCACCAGGGGTCCCAGGACATACTCCCTCTCGTGCCTGAAGGTCCCCTCAACTCCTATGTCCCCTTCTGAGGTCACAGGTGGGCCCCTCTCTAGGAAATGAAAGGTTTTACAGAACGGTCCATTGTCTTCTCACAAAGGGCCTTCTGTGGTGGGCACAGCCCAGAGCGCCTGGGCACAGGGTGGGCACAGGATAACCAAGGGACAGCTCTGTGGGATCAGGAGCTGCCAGGTAGCCCCAGGTGGGACAGGGTAGTATGACTGGGGGCCCAGGGAGATCTCTGCCCGGTGGCCTGTGACCCGGCGCATGGTTCCAGGAGGGCAGACAGCGGAGCAGGTGCCCTCTGCCTGCCAGGGCTTGTCCTCAGACACCAGCTTCCAATACTGAGTTTTCAGACGAGCAATCGGAAGGAGGTGGGGCCAAGCCAGGCTGAGATCAGCCAGGCTGGGGCTGGGCGGCTGAGAGATGAGGCCGTGGGCAGGGATGGAGCCAGGGCACTGAGGGGACAGCGCCGATCCTTGGATCCCTACCAGGTAGAGAGGGGCTGAGATGCCCGACCTCACTGGGCAGCTGGGAGACGTGAGCCCCATGAGGGTTGAGGGAATAGGGCTGAGGTGCATGAGGCCTCCTCTCCCCTGATGCGGGAGCGCTGAGGGAAGAGCTCTGCCGCTGATGCTGTGTGGGCTGGGGCGAGGCCTCCCCTCTGTGTGCCCTGGGCCTCCTGGACCTCCTGGGCAAGGAAGGTGGTCCCTTGTCCACCCTGCCTCCTGCACCTGAGCTGAGGGCACCTGCCTCACCTTCTCACCTCTGCCCAGGTGCACCCAGGGGTTCTGCATCCCTGTCCTGGGAGTGAGTGGGCTGTGTGGCCAGGGGGCTGCAAGGCCTCTGCTGAGTCTTTCGGAGTTTCCAGGTCATCCCCACAAAAGCCCTCTGGAGAAGCGTCTGCAGGTGTGGCTGACCTGAGGTGCCCAGAGTGGGGTGAGTAGAGGAACCAGGAGCCAGTGGCAGAGCCCCATACATCCCAGCCTCACCTGGAAAGGAGCTTGGTTGGGGCAGTGCTACAGCAAGAGACAGAGCTGCAGGGGGTCGCTGGGCAGGGCCCATCTGGAGAGAGGGTCGCTGGGCAGGGCCCGTCTGGAGAGAAGGTCCCTGGGGCAGAGATGCCTGGGGCAGTTCCCAGGTCTCCTTGTGCTAGTCGGCTGTAGAGGGGCTTCCTAGGGGAAGGCAGCACCCGCCCCGAGGGGAGGGAGGCGGGGATGGGCATTCCCAGCCCTCAAGGGCCGGGGTATCCCTGCATCTCTAGAGGCTGTCATGCAGGATGTCCAAGGCCCCTGTCCCGGAAGCCCCGAGGATGCTGAAGACCAGCAGGGGCTAGGCTTGCGCAGGGGCGAGGTCGACTTTGGAGGGTCTGGGAAGAAACGAGGCAAGGTAGGGGCAGTCCCCAGGCCTCGGGTGATGTCCGCCTTGACCTGGAACCCATGAGCCCCCATTTCCTTCCCTGGAAGCTGAGTGCCAGGATCCTCCTCACCCCTGGGTTCTGCTCCCCTGGGGCCATATTCAGAGTCCCCAGACAAGCAGAGTTCCAGAGCTGGAAGGAGTGGCTCTGGCCAGCCTCCTACCTCCCTGCAATAAGAGGGACCCCTGAGGTCCCCCCGAGAGATTTGGAGGTACAAGGTTAAGTGCATCCAAGGCCTCACCTCTGACCAGTGCCCTCGGCTCACTGAGGAGGATGCCAGCCCAGAGAGGGGTCAGGACTCTCCAGGTCACACGGCAGGTCAAAGGAGGACTGGCGCTGTCCCAAAAGGGGTATTGGGGGCCACTCTCCTCCTGCTACCTGCCACCAGGGACCAGCACCTCCCCAGTGCCCCCTGTGTCCAGCCCCCTTGATGCCCAACACCTCCCCAGTGCTGAGTGCCCCCCATGTCCAGCCCACAAATGCTCAGCACCTCCTCTGCCTCCTGTGTCCAGCCCACCCCAATGCCCAGCAGTTCCCGTGCCCTGTGCCCCGAAAGCCCTGAGCTGCAGCCCCCGCCTTGCAGTTTGTACGGGTGCTGAGCGGAGTGGCCCCGTCTGTGCTCTTTGACCTGCTGCTTGCTGAGTGGCACCTGCCGGCCCCCAACCTGGTGGTGTCCCTTGTGGGTGAGGAGCAGCCTTTCGCCATGAAGTCCTGGCTGCGGGACGTACTGCGCAAGGGGCTGGTGAAGGTGGCTCAGAGCACAGGTGAGCCCCCACCCGGCACGGGCAGCGCTCCCACCCCACACAGCAGCCCGACACCCTGACTCTCCACCCCACCCGGCACGGGCAGCGCTCCCACCCCACACAGCAGCCCGACACCCTGACTCTCCACCCCACCCGGCACGGGCAGTGCTCCCACCCCACACAGCAGCCCGACACCCTGACTCTCTGGACCATCAGGAGAACATTTCCCGAAACTGCCCACCTGTCCTCTGCAGTACCCACAGGTGCAGCAGTGCCTACGTACTGGACCAGGGCCTCCCCGAGCTGGGCCTGGCCCTTCCTTAGAGCTGCCCCCTCCACTACGAGACGTCCCTGCTCCCACATACCTGGGACCAAAGCACCCCGGTGTATACAGGGTGGGACCCCCTGGGGAAGCAGTCGGGCCAGCCAGCTGTAGGGGCCAGAGTCCAATGACTGGGCTCTTTTTTGAGGCAGCTTGGCCTATGCAACACCTGGGAGAAGGGCTTGAGGTTTCAGGGACCCTCACTAAAGAAATGACTGTGGCAAACTCAAAGAGATCTTCCAGCCAGACACGGCCGAGGGCTTTGTAAAACTGTGGGAAAACATCCTGGGATTCTGGCCCAGCAGAGGCAGCTGGACAGAGCTGTCTCGGATTTGTCCCGGAGGGAGCCCAGTGGCAGGACTGGGCCCCAGCATGTGTGCTCCAGGTGGGGTGGGGGTGCCACTTCATAGGTTCTGGACCCAGCTAGTCCCACTGCTGCCCAGTCCCCTGCCTTGGGTGGGTGTCTTGCCCTCTCTGGGCCTCGGCTTCCCCACCCCGCCTTGAGGTATTCCCCAGCACCCACCACTGGCTCCCAGCTAACTGGCTGCTGATTGGGCCTAGGTGTTAGGGCGTGGGGCCAACTAGGAAAGACCCAGGCCGTGCGGCACAGTGAGCCCCTCCTCCGTCCCCACAGGAGCCTGGATCCTGACCAGTGCCCTCCACGTGGGCCTGGCCCGGCATGTCGGGCAGGCCGTGCGCGACCACTCGCTGGCCAGCACATCCACCAAGGTCCGTGTGGTTGCCGTCGGCATGGCCTCTCTGGGCCGCGTCCTGCACCGCCGCATTCTGGAGGAGGCCCAGGTGCACGTCCAGTTCCCAGCACCAAGACTGCGGGGGCCCTGGGGGCAGGGGCTCAGAAGGGTTTGGGCAGTGGGCAGAGAGCTCTGGGAGGACAGGATTCCGGCTGGAGGAAGAGCAGGGATCGGACAGAGCCAGCACGCGGCCGGCAGGTGGCAGTACCGCATAGGGAACGGCCAGTGTAGACTGTGGCGAGGTCCCTCCCCTCCTCCTGTACCACGTGGGCCCAGGCCCCAAGCCCTGTCCAAGCCTGGACAAGCAAGTTCCGTCCCCCACACTGGGGTCTGTCTAAGGCACTGCCGAGGGAGGCCCAGGCAGCCCCTGGTGGATGTCTGGACACCAGCCCTGGAGTCGGGAAGGAGGAGCTTCCAGCAGCCCTGGCTGTCTCCATGGTTCTGTCTAAAAGAACCCGCTCCCCACCGCCCCTGCCCCTGACTGTCGAAGGAGGGTCCCCGGGCCCCAGCTGTTGGTCCCTCCTTTTGTCTGAAGGGTGGGGAAACCAAGGCTCAGGCAGAAGCCTTGTGCAGGGCCCCATAGTGTAGTGTGTATGGCCTGGCAGGGAGGATCCCGCAGCGGGACCCGGCCCAAACTGCCTCCCGAGGGCTCAGCCTCGTCTCCCTGAATGGACACAGGAGGATATTCCTGTCCACTACCCCGAGGATGACGGCAGCAGCCAGGGGCCTCTCTGTTCGCTGGACAGCAACCTCTCCCACTTCATCCTGGTGGAGCCAGGCCCCTTGGGGAAGGACGATGGGCTGATGGAGCTGCGGCTCAGGCTGGAGAAGCACATCTCGGAGCAGAGGACAGGCTACGGGGGTGAGGCCCGCCCCAGCCACCCAGGAAAGCTGCCGGTGGCCAACTGCCTTGGGACCCAGTGGGGATCCAGGGACCCGCCTATGGGAGAGTGGGGGTGACCGCCAGGGAGAAGGAGGAGGGCTTCCCAGGCAGAATGCAGCCAGCATGCCTGGGCACCGAGACCTGGGCCGTGGGGGCCTTGGAGGAGGAGCTGTCTGGGCAGGGCGGTGCAGGAGGCAGAGCTGGATAGAGTGGCTCTGGCTGGGCAGTGACATTCCCACCAGAGTAGGTGCAGTTCTGTTTTCACTGGGCCTTGCCGTGGTCAGAGGCTCTGGGGCTCTGAGAGGCAAAATGAGATTTGTGAGTTGAAAGAGGGCTACTTCCTGCCGCCAGGCGTGACGTACGCTGCCGCCAGAGGGCAGCGTCACCCGAGAAATGGGCACCTCTGGCCAGTCGCACGTTCAAAAGCTGAACTTACTAAGAAAATGCTAGTGTGTAAATAATATTCATAAACAAAGCATATAATTATTTATAACGTCTATGAACAATATACAATATTTAGAAACAAAAATTGTTTTTTTTGTGGGCAGTTTTTGGGTGGGCAGTTTCGGGAAATGTTCTTCCGATGGCCCAGAGAGTCAGGGCGTCGGGCTGCCGTGTAGGGTGGGAGCGCTGCCCGTGCCAGGTGGGGTGGAGAGTCAGGGCCTCAGGCTGCCGTAATTTCTTGGCAAGGCCAACTGAGCCTTTTTTTTTTTTTTTTTTTTTTTTTTTCCGGCAGAATCTCACTCAGTCCCCCAGGCTGGAGTGCAGTGGTGCGATCTCAGCTCACTGCAGCCTCCACCTGCCGGGTTCCAGCAGCTTTTCTGCCTCAGCCTCCCGGGTAGCTGGGATCACAGGCATGTGCCACCATCCCTGGCTTTTTTTTTTTTTTTTTTTTTAGTAAAGATGGGGTTGCACCGTGTTGGCCAGGCTGGACTTGAACTCCTGACCTCAGGTGATCCGCCTGCTTTGGCCTCCCAAAGTGCTGGGATTATAGGTGTGAGCCACTGTGCCCGGCCAACTGAGCACTCTTTAGAAATGAAAACACAAAATCTCATCAAACTCTGGGGACACAGGCAGAGGGTCCTGCTCTGCTCTGCGGAAGCCCTGCTGGCCCGGGCACCATTTGGCCAGGTCTGGTTTATCCTCCAGATTCAATCAGGAGGCACCTTTCAAAGTCAGGGGCCCACCTGGGAGCCCAGTTCCCTGTGGGTGATTCTAAGGCACCTCCAGTCAATTCGCTCCCTCATAGAAGACGGGGGCAGGTCCAGGACTCTCTGGGGGCTTCACATATAGACGTCTCATTTGCAGCTTCTGTTTGGGGGAGAAACCTGAAGACTCCCTCCTGTACCTCTTTGGTTTGCTGAGCGGTCAGGAGCAGCCCGCCCAGCAGAGCTCCCTCGATGGTCGAGATGCTGCCTCTGCCACGCTCAGCATGAGTGTGTGTGGTGCGGCACTGCACCTGCAGGGCTGGGGGCTCCGTTTCCTCCATGCCACTTTGTATTTTAACAGCCGTAGGCCAGCTCTTGCCACAAAGTCCGCATGCTGGGCAGTGGGGGTTAGAACTGGAGCCCTCGACCCCCATACGGCAGGGGCTGTAATAAGCGGCCTGTGCCACATAGCCCAGACAAAGCCCTCACTTTATTCAGAAGAGCTAGCTTTTGACTAGAAAATGTGGTGGCCTGAGAGCCTAAGATCTGGGTGGTCACCCCAGGCAGAGAGTCCTCAGGCCTCACGGGTACCCTGTCCATAGGCACTGGCAGCATCGAGATCCCTGTCCTCTGCTTGCTGGTCAATGGTGATCCCAGCACCTTGGAGGTAGGGGCCTGGCTGAGGCCCCCTGGCTGGCTGAAGCCTTGTGGAGGGGTTTGGTGGATTCTGGGCACCCCTGGGACAGGGCTGGAAGGGATGGGGGCCCCCCTGACACCTGCATCCAGATGTCGCCGGGATGATCTGGGCTCTGCTCTCCCCTCCCTCCCCGTCTCAGAGGATCTCCAGGGCCGTGGAGCAGGCTGCCCCGTGGCTGATCCTGGCAGGCTCGGGGGGCATCGCCGATGTGCTCGCTGCCCTGGTGAACCAGCCCCACCTCCTGGTGCCCAGGGTGGCTGAGAAGCAGTTTAAGGAGAAGTTCCCCAGCGAGCATTTCTCTTGGGAGGACATTGTGCGCTGGACCAAGCTGGTATGCGCTTCCCCCTCCCCTGTCCTCCCGACCCTCCTCCCGGGGTGGGGCTGGTCCTCTGGGAGAACTCCTGCTGATGCAGCCTCCAGCCCACTCCTCCCACCTCAGACTGCCAGGCCCCCCACCCGCTCTCGCTTCAGGCCCACAGGGAGCAGAGGGACCCAGGCAGCCCCTTGGTCTACGGGTGGTCCCGGGATGGGCCCAGTGGGTGGTGGGCACGCAGGCTGCAAGGCTCACCTGGGGACACTGCCTGTGCCTCCGCTGGTGTCGACCACAGCCTGCCCCTGCCCCTGTCCTGGCTGAGGCTGCCCCATCGGGGCTCTGTTCTGGTGCCCAGCTGCAGAACATCACCTCACACCAGCACCTGCTCACCGTGTACGACTTTGAGCAGGAGGGCTCCGAGGAGCTGGACACAGTCATCCTGAAGGCGCTGGTGAAAGGTGAGGGCGGGCAGGGTGGGCACGGCAGGCACCATCAGGCGGCTTCATGCTCAGAGACACTTTGGGGTTTGGCAGCCTGGCCGTTTGTGACGCTCGCCCGCCTGTCCCTTCCCAGGAAAGATAACACGTGATTCATGCATCTCTCTGTATTTGGCAAGTTTTATGACATGTGTTTTTTTACCACAGCTTAAAACTATACTTAAAGCTCTCAATTCAGTGGGTTTTTTTTGGGGGGGAGGTTGTTTTTTGTTTGTTTTGGTTTTTGGTTTTTTGAGATGGAGTCTCGCACTGTCGCCCGGGCTGGAGTGCAGTGCTGCGATCTCAGCTCACTGCAACCTCCTCCTCCCGAGTTCAAGAGATTCTCCTGCCTCAACCTTCCAAGTAGCTGGGATTACAGGTGCCCGCCACCACACCCAGCTAATTTTTTGTATTTTTAGTAGAGATGGGGTTTCACTATGTTGGCCAGGCTGGTCTCAAACTCCTGACCTCGTGATTTGCCAGCCTGGACCTCCCAAAGTGCTGGGGTTACAGGCGTGAGCCACCGCGCTGGCCAATTCAGTGCTTTTTAGTATATTTGCGAGGTGGGGCAACCATCACTGTCATCTAATTCCAGAAGCCTTCATTGCCCCAGAAGGAGCCCATACCCCTTGGCACTCACTCCCCATTTCCCCCCAGCCCCTGGGAACCATCGATCTGCTTCCTGTCTCTATGGATTTGCCAACAGGCGTTTTGTGTCCATGGCTCTCTGCAGGAGCGGGAGGGTTTCACGGTTCATCCGTGTTGCAGCGTATACCATTTCATGCTTCATTCCTTTTGTAAGGCGGAGTCAGGTTCCAGCCTGTGGACAGACTGTGGTTGATGCATCTGTTCATCCGCCGATGGAAAATTTTGATGAGCATTTGATGTGCTTTTTGTTGGAGACAAACACGTGCTGAAGGCCTGGCTGCTGGCAGGCAGATGTAGCCCCAGCAGGGAGGGGCGCTGCTGAGCAGGGTCTGGGGACACCTTGAGTGAGGGGCCACTCTGGGAAGGGTGTCTGGACTGCAGGTGGCTCGGGGTTTAGCAACCTCACCAGGACAAGGAGGTCAATGGAGCCCCCCTGTTTAGGAGCTCTCCCACCCCTTCTCATGAGTCTCAGTTTGGTCCCAGCGGCCTGAGAGAGGTACCATAGTCTTACGGGGTCTACGACTGTGGAGGCTGAGGCTGGCGAGCCTCACATGTGAGGCTGGTGAGGACGGCGGTTTCCAGCAGACGCACCCGGCCCAGGTGCTGCAGGCCTCCCTTGAGTGACCCTGGTGACCTCACCAAGTCATGGTCAAATGCCCTTGCCCGTGGAGGAAACATGGCCTGGCATGCTACCCTGACAACATCCAGGAAGTGGCCTCCAGGCCCAGGTGGTAGCTGGAGTACCCCTGTTGCGGCCAAGGAAGGTGCCTCACATGGGAGCAGATGGGCCATGCTGACACAGACCAGGGCAGTGCGCCTTCTCCTGCGGTTTGCACAAAGTCTTATGCCTCCTGCTGGTGCTCAGAAGTGGCATATGTGCCCCCTCAAGTCCCAGCGTGAAGTTCCCGTTTCCACGTCTCTAGGCAGCCCACCTTCGGGGACCCTGTGCCCCAGCTCTGTCAGGCCCTCAGCTCCACCCTCGCCAGTGCCTGCCTGCTCTGCCCACAGCCTGCAAGAGCCACAGCCAGGAGCCTCAGGACTATCTGGATGAGCTCAAGCTGGCCGTGGCCTGGGACCACGTGGACATCGCCAAGAGTGAGATCTTCAATGGGGACGTGGAGTGGAAGGTGCCTCCCAGTCTGGCCCACCTGCCTCCCCCTCCCGGCACTGCCCAAACTGCCTACGCTGCCTTCTCCTGCACCCTGAGGGCTGCTTGGCTGAGCCCATTCCCAGCGGTCCCAAAGTCCGGGGCAAGACCAGGACACATGGTTCCGCCCGCGTTTCTGCCTCGCTCGCTGGCCCAGGCAGAGCTGGATGGGTGCCAGCTGTCCTCGAAGCCCAAGGGGGTTGTGACACCCTCAGCATTTTCTCACGACTGGCCCCTCTGTGCCCGCTCCAACTCAGGGGGCAGGCTGGGGTGCAGGAGAGCGCGAGGGTCTGCGTGACCTGACCCTGGGGATGGGGTCCCCGTGCTCCCTGCTCTCTCCTTCTTTTGGTCCCCCTCTTCCTGTCTCTCACTCTCTTGCCCCCCTTCCCTTGGGTTCCCATGGCTGCCAAGTCCTGTGACCTGGAGGAGGTGATGGTGGACGCCCTGGTCAGCAACAAGCCTGAGTTTGTGCGCCTGTTTGTGGACAACGGCGCGGACGTGGCTGACTTCCTGACGTATGGGCGGCTGCAGCAGCTTTACCGCTCCGTGTCGCCCAAGAGCCTGCTCTTCGACCTGCTGCAGCGGAAGCAGGAGGAGGCGCGGCTGACGCTGGCCGGCCTGGGTGCCCAGCAGGCCCGGGAGCCACCCATGGGGCCACCCGCCTTCTCCCTTCACGAGGTCTCCCGTGTACTCAAGGACTTCCTGCAGGACGCCTGCCGAGGATTCTACCAGGACGGCCGGCCGGGGGGCCGCAGGAAGGCGGTGAGCGGGGCTCCAGGGAATGGGGGGTGAGACTAGGGCCACAGCGGGAGGCCGACGCCCATGTCCTCCAGGAGAAGGGCCCAGCCAAGCAGCCCACAGGCCAGAAGTGGCTGCTGGACCTGAACCAGAAGAGTGAGAACCCCTGGCGGGACCTCTTCCTGTGGGCCGTGCTGCAGAACCGCCACGAGATGGCCACCTACTTCTGGGCCATGGTGAGCCGAGGCCGCGGGCCCAGCGTGGGGGCGGGGGAGGGACGGCCTCCTGAGACCGGGTCTCCTAGGGCCAGGAAGGTGTGGCAGCCGCTCTGGCCGCCTGCAAAATCCTCAAAGAGATGTCGCACCTGGAGACGGAGGCCGAGGCGGCCCGAGCCATGCGCGAGGCAAAGTACGAGCAGCTGGCCCTGGGTGAGTGACCGGCCGGGGCCAGGCCTGTGCGTCGGGGCAAGATGTGATAGAGGGTCAGACAAAGGGTCCTGGGCCTCGCCAGGGCCGCCCGTTACCGCTGTGGGGCTCCAGGTACCCTCAGTGGCCTCCTCTGTAGGAGAGGACAGATGGCTCTGCCTGGGGTGGAGGCGGCCCCAGACCCTGAGTGTGGACCCGCTGGGCACATGGTGAAGAAGAGAGAGCCCCACACCCCAGGCATGCACTGGGCCCTACCACGGGGCAAGGGACAGTCAGGGCGGCGGAGCCCCTCATCCTGCTGGGGGAGGGAAAGAGCCAGAGAAGGACAAAGGGTCAGGAAGGGTCCGGAGCAGGCCAGGCGGGGACAGAAGGCCTGGCTGGGCCCTGGGAGGTGAACGCAGGGTGTGGCCACAGACCCCAGGTCTGGGCGGGGGATGGAGGAGGGGCGTTGGGGGCCGGGCATCGGTGTCTTGTCCTAGCGGCCAGGGTCTCCGGGGGCAGACCTCTTTTCTGAGTGCTACAGCAACAGTGAGGACCTCGCCTTCGCCCTGCTGGTGCGCCGGAACCGCTGCTGGAGCAAGACCACCTGCCTGCACCTGGCCACCGAGGCTGATGCCAAGGCCTTCTTTGCCCACGATGGCGTGCAGGTGAGTGCCAGCTGGCCTGGGGGAGAGCTGCCGGGGGGCAGGGCTGGCGGGCGAGCTGGACCCAGCTTGAGTTGACTTTGCAGCCTGCGGCTGCCCTGTCACTCCTGTCCCCAGCACAGGGGAGCGGGGTGGGGCTTCTGTTCCTGGAAGGCGCCCCCCTGGCTTCCTCCACCAGGCACACTCCTGCCTCTGGGCTCAGTGGAGGTGCCACTTTCTCCTCTCAGTCCTTCCCAACCACCAAGCCCAATCTTTTCCCCAGTGAAGGGCACAGCAGCTCAATCCACACCCCTGCGATGAGCCTCCCGAGGAGCACGTCCCCCACCAGGACGGGGGCTCCAGGAGGGAACGCTGGGCTGGGCGCCCCTTCAGCTCACGTGGGCCAGGCACCTGGGCATTCCTGGGGCAGGGCATAGCCTGGGTGAAGGTGCAGAGGTGGAGCCAACAGTTTTGCCTTCACCTCAGGCCTTCCTGACCAGGATCTGGTGGGGGGACATGGCTGCGGGCACGCCTATTCTGCGGCTGCTAGGAGCCTTCTTCTGCCCCGCCCTCGTCTATACCAACCTCATCACCTTCAGGTGGGTCAGGCCTGTGGGCTGCCTGCTGGCTGGGGCAGGCACCAGTGCATGTGCCGGAACCACAGGGAGGGCCTGGGCCTCGCTGGTGCTGGTGGCAGTCTGACTCTGTAGCCCCCAAGTCCAGACTCCCTGCAGGTCCCACTCCCCGCAGTCCTTGCACCCAGTGGGCACTTTGATGGCCAAGCGCCCGGAGCCACGCAGGTGCCTCTGGGAGTACTTCGTGCAGGCCTGAGCTCTCCTGTGCTTGCAGTGAGGAAGCCTCCCTGAGGACAGGCCTGGAGGACCTGCAGGAGCTGGACAGCCTGGACATGGAGAAGAGTCTGCTGCACAGCCGGTGCGAGGCAGAGGGCCGGGCAGGGTGGAGGGGACCGGCGGGTGGTGGCTGGGAGGCTGGACTGTGGTGGGGCACCCGGCCGGGCACCAGCCTCACCACTGCGGCCTTCTCTGCGGCACAGGGTGGAGGAGATGGTGCAGGCGCCGAGGGCTCAGGGTGACCGAGGCCCGCGTGCTGTCTTCCTGCTCACACGCTGGCGGAAGTTCTGGGGCGCTCCCGTGACTGTGTTCCTGGGGAATGTGGTCATGTACTTCGCCTTCCTCTTCCTGTTCACCTACGTCCTGCTGTTGGACTTCAGGCCGCCCCCCCAGGGACCCTCAGGGCCCGAGGTCACTCTCTACTTCTGGGTCTTTACACTGGTGCTGGAGGAAATCCGGCAGGTAGGTGGCCACACGAGCTTGGGTCCCCTCCACTCTGCAGCTTCAAGTTGGGCAACCTAAGCTGGGTCCTGCCCTTTCGGGGTGGGGCTACCCATCTGTAGAACAAGAACAGCATGGGGCCTCCCACCTTCCCAGTCACCAGTGGCCATGATCCTGGTCAAGGACCCAGCCCTGAGCCCTGCTCCAGACCAAGACTCGATCCCTGCTCCAGACTGAGCCCTGAGCCCTGCTCCAGACTGAGCCTTCATCCCTGCTCCAGACTGAGCCCTGAGCCCTGCTCCAGACTGAGCCTACATCCCTGTCCCAGACTGAGCATGACCATGGTCTCCTTCATCAGAGTCTGAACCCTGACCTGTATCACAGACTGAGTCCAGACACTGAATAAACTGATCCCTAGACTCTGGGCACAAAGAGCCCTGACTCCAAGTGGAGACTGACCTCAGCTTCTGTCCCCAGACAGCCCTGGAATAGCTTCAGTGGACCCCCAGTCCCACTGGTAGCCTGGGCCCTGGTCATAGATGGAACCCCGATCCCCATGGCACACTGAACCCTGATCCTTACAGATTCGAGCTTGTCCAGGTAGGGCTGTCCCCAGCGAGGGGCCTGGACAGCTCTCAGTGGACTGCCTGCCTCCCTCCCAGGGTTTCTTCACAGATGAGGACACACACCTGCTGAAGAAGTTCACACTGTATGTGGGGGACAACTGGAACAAGTGTGACATGGTGGCCATCTTCCTGTTCATCGTGGGTGTCACCTGCAGGTCTGTGGGGCCGAGGCCGTGTGGCCTCAGGGGGGCTTGTGGGCAGGCTTCCAGATGAAGCCACTCAGGTCGGGCGTGGTGGTGGCACCTGTGGTCCCAGCTACTCAGGAGGCTGAGGCGGGTGGGTCACTTGAGCCAGGGAATTTGAGGCTGCAGCAAGCTGTGATCACAACACTGCACTCCGGCCCGGGTGACAGAGCAAGACCCTGTCTGCTAGAAATAAATAAATAAAAGATGAAGCCACTCAGGGCCTCAGGAGTCCTGGCCTGGCCCTGGCCCTGCCCACACCCGGCATGCTGTGTGCCCCTGGGGAAGCCCCTGCCCCTCTCTGGGCCCTGCAGCCGCATCAGCCTCCCACCCTCCAGGATGCTGCCCTTGGCGTTTGAGGCTGGCCGCACAGTCCTCGCCATGGACTTCATGGTGTTCACGCTGCGGCTGATCCACATCTTTGCCATACACAAGCAGCTGGGCCCCAAGATCATCGTGGTGGAGCGCATGGTGAGCCCCGGGCCTGGCCCTGGAGGGACAGACAGCCCCTGCCCGGGCCCCCGGCTGGCCGCTGATGCCCCTCTTTCTGCCCCGCCCTGTGGAGATGAAGGACGTCTTCTTCTTCCTCTTCTTTCTGAGCGTGTGGCTCGTGGCCTACGGCGTCACCACCCAGGCGCTGCTGCACCCCCATGACGGCCGCCTGGAGTGGATCTTCCGCCGGGTGCTCTACCGGCCCTACCTGCAGATCTTCGGGCAGATCCCACTGGACGAGATTGATGGTTTGCACACAGCCAGCGGGGGCAGGGGCGGGGAGCACGCGGAGCCCTGTGTGCACAAGTCCTGGGCACGAGTCTCTCCAGAGGGGTCTGCTGGGGCGAGGGAGACCCCAGCCTGGGGCAGAGATAGGAAAAGTGGCTGAGACCTGGTCCCCAGGCCCCCCACACCCCAAAGGGCCAGGCCTGGTTCCCGAGGCAGAGGCAGCTCCAGTCACGGAGCCCCGACCTGGGCCTTGGGCTGGGAAGGAGACACAAGGAGATCCCAAGGCAGCCAGGACTGGCCTCCTGCTTGGGAAGGCCAAGCGGCAAGTTTTGCTCTGGGGGTGGTCTGTCGGGGGCGAAGGGATGGGCAGTCATTAAGGGCACAGAGTGGGCCAAAAGGCTGTCCCAGCTATCGTCCGGGGTCTGGGCCCTCCGGCTCTCCTCACGGCCCCTGGCCTCTGCCCTTCTCCCACAGGGCCCTGCTTGACCTAGGTGCCCCGTCACCCACCCACCCACCAGAGCCCTTATGCCATCCTGCTGGCGAGACCCTTCCACCATGCGGCCACTCCTAAAGGCACCCTGGCTGCTCCTGGGGACCCACCCCAACATGTGTGTGTGGCCTGTCCGTGCCTATGGGTGTCCCCAGGCCGACCCCTGTAACTGGCTGGGGCTGGTGGAGCCTCTGGAAACTTTCTCATAAGCCAGTGCAGTGGGGAGGGTGGGGTGGGGGGACAGAGCCGCTTGGCCATGGGGGCCTCTGTGCTGATGGGTTGGTGGGAAGCTCAGGGATGGGGAAGCTCAGGGATGGGGCAGGGACCTGTGCAGGCGCCTGGGATGGCTGGGACTCAGTGAGGAGCCCCGACCTGGGAGGGGACGCACACCTCTGGGAAGGTGGGCCAGCAGCCAGCCAGCCCCTGGGGCCCTCAAGGGGTGCCGTATGCTTGGAGATCCAGCCGAGAAGGTGCGGGAAACATTGTTCAGGCAGTGTCAGGCGGCTGGGGCTGCCCAGCACGGGGCAGTCATGGCACAACGTGCTGCCCAGGCCTGACCCCGACCTCTGTGGAGTGGCGCTCAGGATCCGCGATAAATATTTGTTGATGGGATGACGGCCAGACCAGAGCAAACACAGGCCTCCGGGACAGGCGTGGGCGACGCCGTGATGGAAATCGCCTCTCCCAGCGCGGCTCATTTCCTTGGGCTGTTTTCTTAGCCCCCGCAGCCCCTCCTGACATTTTGGTGTTTGCTCATCACAGGCATTCATTTTCCAGGCCATTAGTTTAACCAGACCCTGCCTGCCTGCGACCCCACCTCGCCCTCACCATATGGTCTCCAACACTGCCCTGTCCGCAGGGCCCCTCGGGGCAGGAGGAGCTCTAGACAGGCGCCTCCAGCCTGGGCAGAGTTGGGGGTCCCCCTTTCTTGAGTGGCTGCATCTCTGGTGGGCCAGTCCCAGACACTCGTATGAGGAGACAGGCCTGGCCATAGCCTCCTTCTCGATGGGAGAAGGTGGGGAACAGACTCCCGAGGAGCCCTGCTCCGAGTGCTGCCCCGGGGAGGTCTGCGGTGCTGCTGGGATCTCTCAGAGAGGTCTGCGGTGCTGCTGGGATCTCAGAACCCTGTGCTGAAACGCCTACAGCAGGGCCAGCCCCGGCCGCACACTGAGAGTCTCAGATGTGTCACTTCCCCTCTCTGAGCTGCAATTCCTTGGGGTCAGTTCAGCCGCCAAGCAAATGTCTGGGCCCTTCAGGCTGAACCCAGCCACTCACTATGAGCCCCTTATGCTGCTGGGCAGAGAGTTACTCACTAGCACATGCTGGGCTGAGAGGGAGACTGAGGCTCAGACAGTTTCTGCACAGCCTGCAGGTCTCCTCAGAGCCTAGGACAGCCCCCTGCCCCACTCTGCACTCGTGCCAAGCTGGAGCTGGGGTTGAGCTGTGGTGATGAGCTTGTTCTCTGGGGCTCCAGGCCCCAGGGACAATTTAATTTCCAGCCCAGCCTGGTGGCGCCTTCCCAAATCAGAGTCGGGGAGGGTGTGGGGGTCTCATTCCTCAGAGCTGCTTTTATCAGACAGATTTACGGCTTCACAAACAAGCTCTCCAGGCTGGCCCTGGCCCGCTCCTCCAGGGTGCAGGGACGAGAGGGGTCATCAGTCTGCCCAGGAACAGATTCATGGGCTGGAGGTGGCCAGGGCGGGCAGAGGAGGGGCAGGCCTGGGGTGGAAGCGTGGGGAGGGCTGGTGCTCACTGACTGCCAGTGCACACACAAACACTCAATAACTCACACATGGGCCAATGTGTCACAATAACTCACTCGGGAGAAACAAGGCAGGAATTCACCCCGGGAAGGAGAATGGACCCCTCCAGCTCAGGACCTAGGCACAGAGGCAGGAACCTGGGAACAGGGAGACCCCCAGAACCCACCACAGAGCAACCTGGAGCTGGCAGGCACCAAGACACACTGGAATGTGCCCGTGTGTGTGCCAGTGTGTTCACACAGACTCACACATGAGCACGTGTGCCAGGCACATCCAAACACATGTACAGGCTCACACAGACACACCCCAGTGTGCATGCTGGGGAGGGAGGAGAGAGCGGAGCTCCCATTAGGATATGGAGGGGATATGTGGTCCCGGATGGCCGGGGCACGCTCTGGCCTCTGGCTGGGACCCTGAGCACCCTGACTCCCACTGTGGCTCCCTCCTCCCTCCTCCTGCCCTGCAGGCTGGGGTGGGGTGGGGGTCCAAGGCTGACCCCTGCAATGGAGAAGCCGGTGTGAGGTTCTGGTTTTAAGGGACTGGAGTGAGATCTGCTGCCCCTCCAGGGTGTCCCTGCCCAGGGCCGAGGGAGCTCAGCCTGCCAGCTCCCAGAGTGCACTGCCTGAAGAATGTTCTTGACTTGAGTGGCCCAGTGCGGGATCGGTGCCCTCAGGGCTTGCAGCAAGCCCTGTCTGGAGCCTGCTGGCTCAATACATTTTGGAAAGGTGGCGGAATTACTCCCCAGCTTGCAGTATGATCACAGGGGTTAGTGCTGTAAAGGCTCTGAGACGTCCTGCAGTAAGGACCCCATCTCCCTTTCCTCAGCAGCTCTCCCCAAACCTTCAACAGCAGAGGCTTTTTTAGGATGAGGGGTGGCGGTTTTAACACATGCAACAACCAGCAGAAACCTGTGCCCTGTGACCCCTCTGTCCCTCACCTTCCATCCCTCTGGGGGTCTTGGCTCTACCTCCAGGGCCTGTGGCCCTGGCTGACTCCATCCCCTGGTGGAAGCCCAGCAGACATGGCAGAGGGGCCCAGGGTGGGGCTCACCACTCGTCTGGTTCTGGTTTGCTGTGATGGGGGTTTCGGTGTTAAACCCCAGGCCATCCTGGGTGAACTGGGACAGTGGGTCACCTAACGAGCACCCATGTCCCCTGGGTTCAACACTAAGACTAAGCTCTCTACCTCAGGGCGTTTGCCTGAGGCTGCCCTTGTGGCTGCCCCTGGTCTGGTCCCCACGGTGGTCCCTACGGCACCCTTGCCTTCCAGAAGCCCGTGTGAACTGCTCCACCCACCCACTGCTGCTAGAGGACTCACCATCCTGCCCCAGCCTCTACGCCAACTGGCTGGTCATCCTCCTGCTGGTCACCTTCCTGTTGGTCACCAACGTGCTGCTCATGAACCTGCTTATCGCCATGTTCAGGTGACTCCACCCAACTCCTGGAGGAGAGAGCCCTGGGGCGGAGGGAGCAGAGGGCCATTCCCCAATACCGCCTCCTTCCGGTCCACCTGGTGCGCCGCAGAGGGTGGGGCTTGGTGCCCCAAGGCAGATAGGAGGCGGCACAGCCTGGACTGCGGGGCTTTGCCTGCCCAAGACCTCGAACTCTGTGGGCCGCCCTCCTGGTCCCAGGAAGCAGGGCCTGGGTCTTTGCGGGACGGGTGCTGTGGCGAGAACTCTGGGCTTGTCCAGGAGAGCAGAGTGGCCAGGGGAAGACCCAAGGAGAGTGCAGAAGCAGTGCTGGGCCTCGGCCCCTCGTGACACACCCCACAGGCAACGCAGAAGCAGTGCTGGGCCTCGGCCCCTCGTGACACACCCCACAGGCAACGCAGAAGCAGTGCTGGGCCTCGGTTTCAAAAAGGGCTCCCCAACAGCAATCAGGGTGCAGGTGGGATGCGTCCCCCAGGTGGGCGGGGGAGCCGGTCGGTGACGGCTCGGCTGTGCCCCTGCAGCTACACCTTCCAGGTGGTGCAGGGCAACGCAGACATGTTCTGGAAGTTCCAGCGCTACAACCTGATTGTGGAGTACCACGAGCGCCCCGCCCTGGCCCCGCCCTTCATCCTGCTCAGCCACCTGAGCCTGGCACTCCGCAGGGTCTTCAAGAAGGAGGCCGAGCACAAGCGGGAGCACCTGGGTGAGGCTGGGGTGGTGGGTCCCAGGGCGGGGCTGTGCGCCGGAGACGGGTCTGGAGAGACCTGGGCCCCTCCTCAGCCCCGTGGGTCCTCGGCTGGGCTCTGTGCAGGCTGGCACAGCTGAGCCCGTCCCCCTGCAGCTTGGCCATCCGTGCACAGGGTTGTTCTTGCCCTCCATCCACTGGCTGGGCCCCACTCACTCCTGCCTGGCCTACCTTGCCCGGGGACCAGGCCTGGGCTCTGCCACTGAGGCCCATGTGCTCTAGTAATGCTGACTGCCGCCCTGCTTTCCCAGAGAGAGACCTGCCAGACCCCCTGGACCAGAAGGTCGTCACTTGGGAGACAGTGCAGAAGGAGAACTTCCTGAGCAAGATGGAGAAGCGGAAGAGGGACAGCGAGGGGGAGGTGCTGCGGAAAACCGCCAACAGGTGCGGGGGCCTGTCCTGATCACTGGTGGGTGTCGGGCTGCCTTTAAGCGGGGATGTGCCCTTGGCGTCAGTGACAGAGGATCTGAGCTGGGGAGCTGAAGCTGAACGGGTAGGGGCAGGGCCCTGTCCAAGCCCAAGGGCCTAGCTTTCCAGCCTGACCTGTGCAGGACCCTGCTGGGACGCCCGGCCAGGCGAAAAGGGAGCGCGCACAGTGACCGTTGGTGCCCTCCCTGCTGTGGTCTCAGGAGTGGGACTACCTACCCCTGGCTTCCCTCCAGCCCTGGCTCCAGGGGCCTGTTCCCGACTGCCTGCCCTGTACCATCTTGCTAGGTGGTGTGCCCAGGCAGGGACGGCACCCCAGCCCTACCAGGAAGGCACAGAGCGCTCTGTACCTGCGCCAGGTGCACTTTGAGGGGTCCTGGTGCCACCAGATCTGGGCATGAGGGGGGAAGGGAAAGGGCCAGGGCACCCAGACTTGGGCACACAGGGAGGCCTGGGGGATGGGGAGGCTCCCCACACGTGGAGTGGTGCGTGGCCATCCACAGCTGCCTGCCTGCTCCTGCCGCAGAGTGGACTTCGTTGCCAAGTACCTCGGGGGGCTGAGGGAGCAAGAAAAACGCATCAAGCATCTGGAGTCACAGGCAAGCGAGCCCCGGAGCTCCTCTCCCTGACGGGAGGTGGGTGGCTGCATGGGGCTACTGGGACCTGCCCACAGCCCTGCCCGGTCACTCACAGAAATGAGCCAGACCAGAGACAGGACAGGAGCACCCCAGTGGGCGGAGGAAGGTCCTGGGGAAGAGGGGCCGTCCCCACCTGTGCCTGCTCCCACCCCGCCACTTGAGAGGCCACAGCCTTAAATGAGGGGTGTCACATTTAAGACCCCTTGCGTTTCACTCTACATGCCTCACGGGAGCCTCACCCACCCCTGCCTTTGAGTGGCAGCTCCCAGAGGGAGGCGTCATGGGGCAGCGGGGGCCCTGGCAGGAGAGGGGAGATGGGGAGGCTGCCTGTCCCCTGCTGTCCTGAGAGAGCCCTGGAGATTCCCGGACATGTTTCCCTCCTCCAGATCAACTATTGCTCGGTGCTCGTGTCCTCTGTGGCTGACATGCTGGCCCAGGGTGGCAGCCCCTGGAGTAAGCCTGTTTGGGGAGCATGGGATGAGGGTGAGCATGGGCACCCACCCTGCAGTGGCTGGTGGGAGCAGGTGGGGGGCCGTAGGCTGTGCTGTGTACTCTGCCTTCCCTGCCTGGCCTGGGAGTCTCAGGAGGCCTTGGCTGGACACGGTTCTTCAGGGCGGTGTGGGAAGCCTCCGATGGAGCCCCGGCCTCAGCCAGGATCAAATGTGGTTCACTCAGACTCCTGAGGCTCTGCTTGGCACAGGCCCTACTGGGCTGTCCTGCTCAGGAGGCAAAAAGGCCCCTCAGCCTCACGGGGGTTGCTTTCCTAGTCCCAGGAGTGCAGGCGGAGGCCTGGTTGTCTCTGGGCTCCCCATCGTCCCCAGGCTGGCCTGTGGGGACTCACTCGGAGAGTCATGGCATCCTGGCCCTTCCTCTGAGCCAGCGACCTCTCCCCTTCCTGGGCCTGCCCTGCTGCCTCCCACCGCTCAGGAGGCCCTTCCTTCCCAGCAGGCTCTCGACACTGTGGCGGGGGAAGCCGGCTGGTGGCCTCTTACCATAGAGGGGGTTTACATGGCCAGGAACCACCCGGGGCTGGCCAGCCTTCCTCGGACACCTAAGCTGCTTGGCCTGCCATATGAGGGCCACCTCACCTCAGCAGGCCACCCTGGGTCTTGTGCACTGACCTCTGCCGACCTCCAGTGGAACCCCCAGGGGGCAGGAGACCCCCCAGCAGACAATGGCCCTCCTGGTGCCTCACCAGACCCTCACCCAAAGGAACCGCTCCTTGTCCCTCCTGGCCTCCCTGGGGGCACCGCAGTGTCATGGGGCTGTCTACTCTGACAGGCACAGCTCCCTGGGCAGAAAACGTGCCCCACCATAACCCCACCTGGAAACTGAGCAGCCTGCACCACAGAAAAGCTGGCCCTTCGGTGTGACGGGGGCACCCCCATCCAAACTGAGCAGCTGCTGTGGGGTCTGCACCCACCTCTGCCCTGACTTGTGTTGCCTGACAAGAGACTCATCTTTTTTTGAAACACTAGTGGTTAGAATTTCTGCCACTTAAGACCCAAAAGGTGCTTTGGGGCTCAGGTAATTGGCTCCTGGAAGACAGGGCTGGGCACCCACGGCGTCTGGCGGCTGTCCGCCTGACACCCAATGGCCAGCACAGCATACACGGGTGTTTATGGCGCTAGGACACAACCCCTGTTGGTGCCAGTGGCTGCTTTATCTCCAGTGGAGCCTGGAAAACACCCAAATAAAACTGGACCCCTGGCTCAGTCAAACACCTGCCCAAGCCCCCCCTCACCCCCCAGCCTCCTCTGTCCAGACCCATTTTGTCATCTCCCTGCCACCTCCCAAGCTGTAGTCTGCACTAGGCCTGGGGCTGATGGCATCCTGTGGGCTTTGGTTGGGGGAGGGCAGATTCTGGACCCACTCCGGCCCATTGAGGGTACTCGCTGGACACCTGCCACTGAGCCACAAGCCCTAGAGGAGGCCTGGGGTTTCCAACTTTTGCTGTCACCTGGGTGATCTGCTGTTGAGGGATGCAGGTGTCAGCCACCCTCGAGTGGTCCAGCACTGTCAGGTGTGGGGACCTCTTGCTGCCGACAGACCCCTTTGAGTAAGCAGGGCCCAAATATACACAAAGTCTGAGAAAGACCCAAAACCTTTATTGTCCCCACCAGGAAGCCAGTGCTTCCAGCCCACACCTCACACCCCAGTGGCCTCAGCAGGTCTCTGCTCCGGAGGACGCCGCCCAGAGCTGCAGCCAGGGCCGCCAGCGCCACCTACAGGCAGCCTGCAGGCTTCCATTCCAGCTGGGCAGTGGCCAGGCTGCCCCTTGACTAGCCCCACTGGGAAGGCAGCAGGATGGCAGTGGTCAGTGTGGTCAGGCTGGGCCATCTCCCTCTCAGACCTCAGCACCTGGGTCCTCAGGGCTGTTGCCCTTATTCCGGAAGTGGTCTCGACTCCTCTTCCTGCTGCCATGGAAGCCAACAGTCTCCACCGGCGGGAGACCTGGCACAGACCCACTGCGGACAGGCCCTGACAGTGCCTCCACCTCCTGCAGGCCCCCATGGGGGCTGCTCCACTCCTCGGCCTCTGGGCTTCCGGGCCCGGCCAGATGGGCCAGCTCCACGGGGCCCTCGCCCCTGTCTGTGGCAGGGTTCCCAAGGCCGCCCCTGCCCGGCTCTCCCACCTTCCCCAGGACCCTCTTCCTCTCGTGTCTGGCCTCAACCCCTCGGACTGGTTTGGTGAAGACGACCCTCCCCTCCCCACAGCTGGAGGGGTCCTGGTTGAAGGAGGACACGCAGTCAGTGGGGGCAGCCAGGCTCTGGGAGCCCAGGAAGGCCAGGGCGGCAGCCTGATTGCTCTGCTCGCTGACCTCGGTCACATCTTCCAGGCTGTACTTGGTCCAGCGCTCGGGGTGTGCCACGTAGTCAGGGACCCGAGGCACCCTTGGGGAGGCAGGGCTCCGATGGGCCCTGCCCAGGCCTTCCACTGGAGACCGGCCTGAGGGCGCTAGGGGCTGCTTGAAGCCTCCATTGTCACTCATGCTGGTGTGGGCCACAGAGGATGGAGCCCTCCTGGCCGCTCCCTCCAGGCAGTCAAAGATGTCACGGCTGCGCTGGGAGAAGGTGGAGCTCATGCCTCGCAGATGGAATGGCTGCACCGTGGCCGGGAGGAGGCCTGACGGGGGTGAGGGTGGTTCATCAGGACCTGAATCCTCCTCCCCAGGCAGCCCCATCGGGGACAGTGCTTCCACTTCAGCACCACCGGGCAAGCTGAGGTCAGAGTCCGAGTCACTGAGGGAGACTGTGTCGGAAGGCAGCGTGTCATACTCCGTCCCGTGCTCGCCCTCCACGCTGGGGGACGGCTCACCTGTCCCTGCATCAGCCATGGGTCCCCAGGGCCACGCCACACCTAAACCAAAACGGCCCAGGAGTTTGTTTCTCAGGAGGAACAGTATTGAGAATGAGTTCCCCCTGCAGACCCACTGGCCCTGGACGAGTAGAGAATCAACTGACAACTGTCCCACACAGGGTGGAGTCCCGCCTCCCCCTCCAAGCCCTCCTCTCACCTCTCTTGGCTGCTGGGTGCCAGTGGTTGACACTGGAGTGTGACTGGACAGCCAAGTGGGCCAGGTGAACGAAGGTCCTCAGTGGCACAAGCGTGGTCGTCTCAGGCCTGGGAGTGCCCCGGCATTGCCGCTGTTCAGCTGCTCAACTGCAGGTGGGTGGGGTGGGGGAGAGGACCAACCTCAGACCAGAGCACACATGTGTGAAACAGGTTGTGACCAGTGCCAGCACATTGTCACCTCTCAAGGTGCCAGGCAGGACCGACCTAAGTCTGGGTTTTCAGAGCCCCTGACAGGCTAGGTCTCAGGGTAGGGACTTTTGACTCATTACCTCATCTAGTCGTGCCAACCCTCTGCAGGCAAGCTTGGAGCTACTAAGCGATTTTAGTAGTAAGCAGCCACACAGGGCTTAAACCCAGGGCCAAGATCAGGCAGGAGGGCCACTTATAAGCTGCTTGCTGTGCAGGGTGAGCAGTTGGTACTCCACAAAGAGCCGGCACCTTCCTGATCCACAAGGAAAAGGTTTGCTCCTATTTGCTGGAAGATCGCCGGGAGCTCCCAAGGAATCTGCAGTCAAGGCCCTGGCATCTGAGGGTCAAGCTCTCAGGAAAGTGGGGTGTCGACCATCACCTTGAGCAGCCCTGCTAGGCAGAGGCAAATCCCCGCAGCTCCTGGAGCGACCTCCAGTGGCCTTCCTCCTGTAACACTCAGCACATACCTTGTCTTTCCAGCTGGGCAGACAAGCGCTGCCTCCTGCACCCATTTAGTGGTAGAGTGACTAGGTGCCTCAGAACTTGCGTTTCCAAGCAAAAGAGACGGCCCATCCACACCCTTCTGCACTGTCCTCGGCCATCCATCCACTGACTCCTCTCCTGCTACCAACACTCCTTGCCCGCCCAGGGTGACCTGTGTCTTGTGCACCCAACAAGGATGGGGTCAGGGGTATTATTAGGGGCTGTTAGTGCCCTCCACCAGGTCAAACACAGGAAGGACCTCAATTCCTCTGAGGCGTGACTCTCCTCAGTGAAGAAGCCACCCCAGGGAAAGGCAATACCCAGCACCCCCCACACTGATGACCGTTTTAAAGCTAGCAGGTACGGGGCGGGGGACAAAATTTGCCCAAGTCACACAGTATGTTGCAGACGAAGCTGGAGTTCCAACCAGACCCCTGCTTCCCAGATTCGCACTCCCGTCCTCTGCAGCAGAACGCCGCCAAAGCCAGAAGCAGCCTGGTCAGCGGGGCACTCCGAGGGGGAGCGGGGATCGGGCGGCAAGACAGGGACTCCGGGAGTCCGTTCTCGGCGAGATCCGGCAATGAGTGGAAGGGCAGAGTTGACTCCTTCATGTCCGGAGACTGAAGGAAGCCGTCTCTTTCTCCACATGAATGCAGAGCCCGGCCTTTCTCCCCTCTATGTGCCAGCAAGACCTCCCCGCCAGGGAAAAAACGAACTCTTAGTGACAAGTTGGCTCTCGGTGCGAAGTCGGGCTGGACAGGCCCGGCGGCCTCACGAGGATGCTGTGGGTGCCAAGGGCCCGGTCGCAAGGTACGGGGGTCGGCGAGCACAGCGGGGCCTCCGAGCTCAGGTGTTAAAGCTGCGCTCGGTGACCTTCCGGAGGCTCGGCCGGCCACCGTGGCCCGTCCTCCCTCAGCACAAACCTACCGGCTCAAGGATGCACGGCCATCTCCATCTTGGTCGGCGCCGCACGTCTGCGCGGCGCGCTCAGCCCTCTGGGAAACCGAGTGCTCTGCCGGCCGAGCGCCGCGGCTTCCGCGCCTGCAGAACTACAACTCCCACAAGGCACTGGGCCGCAACTCCCGACGCCTGTCGGGACGTGTAGCCCTGTGCGTGCGCCCGCCCCTCTACGCTACTCCCCGGCTCTTGGGTCCGGCTCGGAAGCGGCCCCGGAAACGATGGCATTTGTTGGGGAACCAAGACCGGAATTGACCAAGAAGAACAGGAAGAGGAGGGACCAGGCCTGCAATTCCCAGAATGCTCGACTGCTAACCGACAGCTGGGCCGGCTTCCCGTGGTCCCAGTGCCACCTGCCGGAAGCCGCGAGAACAGCGGCCTCCCCAGGCAGGAAGTGCATCATCTCGTATGGAAAACGAATGCCGTTCCTGGCACTTCCGGTCATGACCGGAAGCGGTAACTGTTGCTCCTCCTGGGCTTCGTCAATGCAGCAAGGCGGGGCTCCCCGGGATCCCACGGTGCCGCTCAGGCCAGACGCAGAGGCGGTCCCAGCCCGAGATGAAGACGCGGGGTCGTGGCCGCTGGGCCACGGGTGAAGGGGGCTTTACCCGCTGGCTGGGCCGACGCTTTCCCACCCCTAGGGGTTTACTGGGCCCTGGCCGCAGACTTGTGGGGCGTCGTCCTCACACAATTGCCCGGCCACCCTAACACCTCTGGGCCCTCAGCGCTGGTGCATTGGTCCGGGCTCCGGGAGGCACGGAGACGTCCCCCGAGGGCGCTGCAGGGAAGCCGGGGCCAGGTCTCTGGTCCTTCCGGGCAGGATGGAGGCCACTGAACGCTCAAGCTTCCAAGTCAGCGTGGCTGGGTGGGCGGCAGCTGGGAAGGTTTGGCCTCCGCCATGCTTGGGAGCCTGTCCACGGCAGGGGCAGGTCAGCTGCCCGCCCTGAAAGGGAAGACGAGGGCCCAGGTTCTCCCTTCCACAAGCCGCGTCGCCCTTGGCCGCTGGGCCCTGTTGGCACCTTGTGCCCCTTCTCAGCTGGGAGAGTTCATGCCCCACACAGTCACGGAATCTGAGTTTCCCTTGGCTGCTAGACCTCTGGTCCCGCTGAAAGGCTCGAGAGAGAACTCCCCCAGGGCCTGCTGTCCTGGCATCCGCTGGGAAATAGGATTCAAGGCCCTGCTGTGGCTCAGCCTAGAGAAAAGGAGGGGAAGCAGGACCCACTCCTCGGCCCCCGGTCTGCTATGCGCCTTTGGGATACCTTATTCCTTAAACTGCTCTTCCCTCCCCACAGGGAACATAGTGGAAAGTAAGAGGGGGCTTCTTGAACCATCCTGTTACCCCAACCAGTGCAGGCTTGGAAGTTGGGAGCAGCAGGGGAGGAGGGCTTGCTGAGAGACTCTGCAACCCCCTAAAATGCAAGGCTGGGGACAGTTTCCAAATTGGCCTGCAAAGAGGCTGCTGGGAGCCCTAGACATGAATTCCCAGGCACTCATTTCCTCCAGGGGTCAGTTAAATGTGTCAGCATCCCCCTCCCCGCAACTAGGGAAAAGCAGCCCGACCCAGAGCAAGCCCCGTCCCACGAGGTAGCACAGAGAACCCTCCCAAAAAGGGCCCTTGCTACCTGGAGTTACTCCCTGGTTTAAACCCAAAGTGAAATTCTAAGCAACCCCAACCAACCAAATGGACACCTCTTGGTCAAACGCATTCTAAAGTAAACCTGAAAAGCTAGTTCAGGCCATGATGACCGTGGGTGGCCCAATGTGCCTCATTATACCCTCTTCCAGTGGGAATTCAGGCACAGTTGACCAGCATTCACATTAAAACAGACACCTTAGGCTGGGTGTGGTGGCTCACACCTATAATCCCAGCACTTGGTGTATCACCTGAGTTCGGGTGTTCAGGAGTTCGAGACTAGCCTGGCCAACATGGTGAAACCCTGTCTCTACTAAAAATACAAAATTAGCTGGGTGTGGTGGTACATTCCTGTGGTCCCACCTACTCGGGAGGTTGAGGCAGGAGAATCGCTTGAACCTGGGAGGTGGAGGTTGCAGTGAGCCGAGACCACGCCACTGCACTCCAGCCTGGGCGACAAGAGTGAAACTCTGTCTAAAAATAAACAGAGACCTTAAGACTCACAAAACAGACTGTGTATCAGTAAGATGCCAATGTGACAGCAGGCCCTGAAAGAAATCAAAGTATTTTACCCCAAAATATATTTCTCTGATGTATTTTGAAATGGCCCTGCAAAGCTGTCTCTTGGGAAAATCTACATTCAATAGAGAATCCTCCTCCCTTTCAGGGTCTATTTCCTGATCCAGGAGATAATTAACTAAGATTCTGGCACCTTTTTAAGTCTGGTAAGAAACATTTACAACCTGGAGGCTTCATCCGCATAATAAGAATCTTGGTCTCCACAACTCCTTCTCTTAACCCAGACAGTCCATTCTATTGATTTCAGGTCTTTAGATAAACTCAACCAATTGTTAATCAGAACATCTTTTAATCTGCCTATGACCTGAAAGTCCCTCCCCTTCAAATCGTCCCACCTTTCTGACTAAACCAACATACATCTTAGATGTATTGATTGATGTCTTATGTCCCTAAAATGTATAAATTCAAGTAGCCGGACTACCTTGGGCACCAGTTCTCAGGACCTCCCGGGGCTGTGTCAGAGGCCACAGGTGCTCTTATTTGGCTCAGAATAAATAATTCCACAAATTTTACAGAGTGACTCCTTTTGTGAATACCAGGGATCCCAACCCACCCCCTCACCCTGGAGCCCCCACAGTCCACAGAGCCAAGCCCCACCCGTGCCGGACTCCCCTGCCCTCTGGCCAACCCTGAGGTCTCAGACGCCACTGGCACTGAGGGGCTGGACAGGCCTGGTGGCATGCCTGATGTTCCTTCTTTATTAAATGATGGATTCAGGATGTTGTGATTACAGTTGGAGGTGACTGTTAGAAAGGACAGGTGCATGAAGGCAGAGAGTGCCCATAGACTCGGCTCTCGAACCGGGGCAGGAGGGAACAAGGTGAGCTGTGCAGCCCACAGGACGGGCGGGCTGGGTGGACACAGCCCCCCAGGTCGGCCAAGCTGAGTCTCTGGGCAAGTGGCTCCCAGGCGGGGCCTGGCTGAGCAGGCAGAACTCCCTGGGACCCCAGGGGCAGAAGGACCCCTGCCCTCCAGTCCCCAAGGCCCAGGCCCGTCTCCACTCACACACGCCACCTACATGTGACGTCAGCCCTGAAAAGGTAACAGGAAAGTTCAGAACAAAAAACCTCAAAAGTAAAAAGGCTACGTGTAGCAGAGTAATACCGGAAACGTTATATACACAGGCGGTGATGGCCCCCTCAGAAGTGTCCGGGTCACTCGGGGGGGCACTGCACAGGTCCCTGCGGCCAGAGCTGCGGGGCCTCAGTACACGGAGCTGTTCCGGATGCCACAGCACAGCACCATGCTCAGGATCATCTCGAAGATCTGCGGGAGGGTGGTGGGGGGTGCGGTCAGCATGGGGCCCTGCGGAAGGGGCAGCCCAGAGAGCAGGCCCTCCACCCCCGCCCACTCACCATGATCACGGCGACCACAATGGCAGCAATGCCGATGAGGTACAGCTTTCCGGAGAAGAGGTCATCGATCTTCTGGTGGCAGTCCTTCTGCAGGGGGCCAGGCGCGTGTGGTCAGGGGCCAGGCCTCGGCTTCCGGCTCCCTGTTGTCACTTAGTAATCCATGGTCACCACAGAAAGTGCAGAGGGGAATCCTGGAAACAGGCCCCCACCCCCCACCGCCTCGGAACAGGTGGGTGCAGCGGCCCGGCCTCTGCCGGCTTTCTGTTTTCCACTCTTTTTAACGTAAACACGAAATGCCTGGGACACACTGTGCCGTTTTCCCCTGAGATCACGATCATTGGTGTCACTAGACCCCTACAGCATCACTGATGTGCACCCACTGACGACTTTCACTGAGGCCTCAGCAAGGAACTTCCACAGGGCACTATATGGCCTGCAGGCCCTGCCAGCTACGGGCTGTCAGGGGCGTCCACACCCACGAGTGCACACGCGGAGCTGGGGGTGCAGGTGAGTTCCCGCCCCCAGAGCCTCCACCTTCTTCACCCGGCATGCGCAGCGCAGGGCACCTGCCTTCCTCGTGGGCCAGATGCAGTCCCACCCTGACCCTCCCAGCAGAGCAGCCCTGGCAGGGGCCACGCCACCCAGCATGGTCGCTCCCCGTGGGGCTGCCGTGTGACCTGCCGACCCCACCCAGGGGCTGGGCGGCACGAGGGGATCAGGCGTGGCCCCAGCGGCCTCGCGCACCTTGAGGAGGTTGCTGATGATGTTGCTGCCCGAGGGACACAGATTGTTCTTGAGCACTGAGGTGGTCAGACCGGTCAGCGTGCTGGAGCCACAGCAGTCAAGCTGCAGAGAGTGGGGGTGCGAGGTCAGCCCTGGACGTGGCTGGGGGATGGTGGCTCTGGGGAACCCACGGGGAGGCGGCCAGGGGTATGCAGTGCTCCCCACTGCAGAACGCATCCAGGGGCCAGCCTTCTTCCTCCTCAGCTGCGCTGCTCAGAGCTTTCCACACCCTGGGCCAGCCTGGCCCACTAGGTTCCCACCCGAGGACCACTTGAGCCCAGGGGTCCTGGAGGTCCCAAGGGCACCTCCTGCTCCTGAGGTCTGGGCGGAGGCAGGATTTGTCCAGGACGAGACTCCCCAGCCGGGTTCCCGCGGCCCTGCTCCCTGCCCTCGCCCCCGCGGGCCGCACCGTCTCATGGAAGGTCTTCACCACGGCCTTGGCGTTGTTGGCATCGTCGTCCACCACGGCCTGCTGTAGGGCCTGGTCATAGAACTGCTTCACATCCTTGGCGATCTGGGGGAGGGGTGCGGTCACATGCACAGGGGGGACCTCCCCCACCTTGCCCCCACCCCACCCCGCCCCAAGCGGACGCACTTTTCCCAGGCTCTCCCTGGGCAGGGTGGCTTCGAGGCCAGACCCCAGAGAACAAGGACTCTGCACTCTCAGCTGCCCCAGGGGTGCTGGGAATGGGAGGTTGGCCTTGTGCTCAGCCCCAATGCTGCCTCCTCCAGAAAGCCCTGGAGATCCTCCTAGCAAGGGGGACCCAGGAGGAGCCCAAAGAGCTCCCACAAACCATGGGTCAGCCCAACCCCCACCCGTGACAGGAGAGGAGGGTGCCCCTCACCCGCCCCACCCGCCACAGGAGAGGAGGGTGCCCTCCTCACCCACCCCACCCACGACAGGGGAGGAGGGTGCCCCCCTCACCCATCCCACTGCGACAGGGGAGGTGTAGCGGGTGAGGGGCACACCCACACACCCAGGCTCACCTGGTCCTTGTTGACAAAGCCCCAGATGCCGGCCGCCACCTCACAGGCAAACAGGATGACCAGGCAGGTGAAGAACTGGAGCCAGGCAGTGGCCAGAGGGAGGAAAGAGGGCAGGCTGTGGGAAGGGCCCCAGGACACACACCCAGGTGCCCAGCAGGTGTGTGTGTGAGGGGCTAGTGGGAGTTACCAGCCCATGACTTGACCAGAAGCGAGCAGCTTGTGTCGAGCCCTGAGGCACAGGGCCTAAGACTCAGTCCAGGAAGGAGCCGTCAAAGCCACGATGTCCCCACGCGGCACCAGGCTCCGCAGGACGGGGTGGATGGGGCAGGGCGCGAGGGGTGGGGTCACAGGCTGGTGAGTCCAGGATGTCTGCAGCCCCCAGGGAGGCGTGTGCAGCAGCATGACCCCTGACTGGTCTTCCCCACCCTCTTGCTCCTGCTCCCCACAGGAAGGGGGAGCCATGGGATGTGCCTCAGTTTACCCCACTGGAGACAATGGGCACAGGCTCCCTCTTCCTGGACTGGCCAGGCCCTGGATGGCACAGCCAGGCCTAGGCATCCCACTGGGGGCGGTGTGCCCGGGACGCTGAGGCTCGCCTCAGAGCTAAGGCTTGCTCCCTGTTGTATTTGTGGCTATTTTTTGACAAAGAAAAGCGGTCACGTAGGAACTGGCCACGATGGAGATCAAGCATGATGGGATTTAATTTAAAAACCAAACAGGAAAACCAGGGCACAGGAGCCACCTCCCCCAGAACTCTAGGTTCCGCCCTGAGCACCAGCTCTGGCCCCTCCTCAGGGCTAGACGCAGCCCCCAGCCCCTCCCGGGCCCAGGCGTCTGCAGCCTGGGACACGAATTCCCAGTCCTCCCTGCCTTACCGTCCCCAGTAGGCACTGGGATTCCTGGATGGCCCCGTAGCAGCCCAGGAAGCCAACGAACATCATCACAGCGCCCACAGCGATGAGGATGTAGATGCCTTGCGGGGAGAGAGACACCGGGTGGGCGCCTGCACGCTCGTCACAGCCCGAGACCCCGGAGGGTCCTGGGTGCCAACTCCACCACGGGCCGCCCAGCTGGGAAGATGTGGGGTTGCTGATGGCCAGGGATGAGCAGCGAGGGACCCCACATCCCAGCCTGGCCTGGTGAGTTCTCTGTGCCTCAGTTACCTCTCCCATGACACAGGACGGAGACTGAGGAGGCCACGTGGGGACTGTGCACCTCGTGAGTGCTCTGAGTGCTGGCGCTTCGAAGGGATGACACCTATAGTGTGGCCCACAGCCCGCCACCTGCCACACCCACCACGCACCGCCTGCACTTGCCACCCGCCACCCACCACCTGCACCCACTCCCAAAGCCTCTGGGACTCCGCGTGGGGAAGGAGTGGCATCAGAAGGCACAGGGTGGGCCCCACTGTAGGCCGGGGTTGAGGGGGCAGCCCAGGAACCAGAACCAGAACCAATGCTGCCTCCCCAGTGTGGTGCGAGAGGAGGGCGGGGGGGCCCTGCTGGCTCCTGCCCCCTATCTTGGCTGCACAGCAGCACTTCAGTTATGGGACCTGCGTTTGAACCTGGCTGCTGTGCGGGCGGATTAAGTTGGCTTCCTAGGCCCTGGGCTGAGGGCTGAAGCCCAGCACCCCACCTGGGACAGCTGGACCAGGACATGTAGGCCAGCCCTCCCGAGCTCCCCCACGGCCCCTGGCTGGGCAGCACACACCTGGGGAGGGAGAAGGCGCCGTCCAAGGGTGGGGGGCACACTGTGGGCCCGAGACATGGGCCTGGCCACCCAGACAGGGCCTGTACCCTCGGGACAGCTGTTAGTGTCTCTCAGTGCCTGCCCATTCCCCTATCCCTCAGCAGGCAGGGCTGTCCCCTGTCGCTGCGGCAATGTAGAAGGCAGCCCAGGCCCCCTCCTCACAGCTAGGCCCATTGTCCCTGCCGAGCCAGTCCACGGGAGAAGGTGCCTGGGGCAGGACTCACCGCCAGGCAGAGAACACACCCAGCTCTAGGGCTTGGCCACCCAGCCTCCTGCCTGATCAGATGAAACCTCTGCCAGCAATGCTGCAGGTGGCCACCTCCTGACGGGCACAGTGCCCAGGAGCCAGGTCTCCCTCCCCTCCAATGCCTGCAGGTGGCCACCTCCTGACGGGCACAGTGCCCAGGAGTCAGGTCTCCCTCCCTCAGGTCCTGACATTCCTGGGTTGCAAGGTTGGATTCACTCAGGGGTGCAGGTTAGGAGGGGCGCATTGCCTTTTTTTGGTCCTGACAGGAGGTGGGAGGCCCAGGGCTGCCAGACCCCCTGCCAGGCCCCAGCCCCGCCCCAGGCTCCTCTCTAAAGCCCTCAGGCCTAACCCACCGCACCTGCAGCGTCTCTGAGGGGAGTGAGCCCAGCAAACCCGCCCTGTTCCCAGCGCTGGAAAAAAAAGCCCTTGGCAGGGTCCGGCCCACATCAGGGACACGAGGCTCCAGAAGGCCAGTTCTGGGATGGGCAAGGACTTGATGGCCAAAGGAGCTCCAAGGGGTCTCCGTCCAGTGGGGACCCAGGCAGAGCCCATGTCAGAGGTGACAGGTCCTGTGGTCGTGTGGCCAACAAAACAGCAGGCTCCTCCAGCCCAGGGAAACCACAGCCAAGGACCGAGGGTGGGCAGCTCTGGGGCTGGAGCTCTGATGTGACCACAGTGACACCATGCGGGTCAGACCCTGGCTTCCAACACCAGCCTCGCCCTGGCACTGTGGAGGCAGCACCACTGCCCCATGGGGCCTCAGCACAGCCTGTGACCTCTGCTTCTGCCGAGAGTGGAGCACAGGAAGGAGGCCTCCCATACTTCTCTGAGGTGTCCCGTCCTCGCCCCAGCCCGAAGCTTAGCAACCCTTCAGCTCCTCTCCGGCCACACAGGGCCGGATGCCGGCCGAGCAGTGGGAGCTGCTCTAGCCACAAGGCTTGGTCATTGGGTGCCTGGAGAGTGACCCCTTCCAGGAACACCTGCCTCACACCCACTGGCCCCAGGTCCTGGAGAAGGGGGGCAGCTCCCTCCTGTCCCTGGACAGGAGTACGAGGAATGTGCTGGGGGCAGCCTCGTTCTAGGCCAGGGATGCTGTGGTTGTCACTGGCTGGACTGGTGGCCCTGGAGGACAAGGCCCAGGATGGCTGGGAGGACCTTCTGGACCCCAAATAGCCCTAATGATCTGGGGAGCGGGAAGGAAGAGACCCGGGAGGGGCCTCCCAGAAGAGATGCACCCTCGGAGATCGGAGGATGCTGGCCAGGCTTTGTTGCCCACAGCCCAGGCACACGGGCAAAGCTAAGCCGAGTGCTTCTGAGGACACGGGCAGGAGCACCCCAGCTGCGTGCAGGGGGTGTCTCCACACGAGCCCCGGGACAAGCAGCCTTTCCCGTTCTCCTGACACATACCTGTGAGGGCACCACGGCCCCGAGAGAGGCCAGGAACCTATGGGCAGGGTCACGGGACCCTCCCCAGGATCGGCTGGGCCCAGAAACCCTCTGTGGGCCACAGGCTTCTGTCTCTGGGGAGGACAGGGACTGTCCCTGTTGACACTGTCTGGACCCCAGCACCAGCCATCTGACCCATGAGCAGGGTATGGGGAAGAAGGAACGGGCACGCCGTGTGGCCAGGGCCCTCACCTGGCCCTGGGGTGACTGCACAGAGGCGGAATGGTGCAGGTGTGGGGCCATTTCGGGCCTCCTGGGGCCCTGGTTCAGCAACCAAGCCAAGCAGCCTCCGTAACTGGTGGGGGGCCTGGCCCTACAGCTCCAGGCCTGGGGGCACCTGCTGGCTGAGGGAAGCCCTGAAGACTGGGGACACACAGGCTGCCCACCCCACCCACCCCTCAGCTTGTGAGGGCAAGAGGGCCATCCCAGAGGCCTCTTCTACAGGACAGAAGCATCTCAACAAATGCTCCAGAGCCCCACCAGCACCAGCCCTGCCAGGGGTACCAGGAGGAGGGGTGCTGCTCTGCACCTGTGAGATGGTCCTCTTCCTGCTCCGGGCCTTGCCCCTCCCCGCCTCCTCCTCCATCACTTCTGCTCCTGGGGGTGGGGAGGGCAGCCCAGTCCCCCAAACGCAGCCTAATAAGGCCGCAAGGTGCAGCTGCCTGCAGAGGCAGCTGAGTCACACCAGCCTCTGGGGTGTCTCTACCCCTCTCCACCCCTCCCCTGCCCCCTCTCCACCCCTGCCCTGCCCCCTCTCCACCCCTCCCCTGCCCCCTCTCCACCCCTCACTGGGTTCCATCCCTTGAGCTCCATCCCTCCCTCCCTCCCAGGCTCAGTGAAGCCCAGGCATCCAGCCCCACCCTTCCCCAGGAGCCTCCCCTGAAATAACCCCACACTTAAAATAAGCAAGCTCTCGACATAGTCCCTGCCCGGGCCTGGCTGCCACCCCCTGCCCTGGCTCAGGCCAGAGGAGCCAGCAGGCCACAGGCCCACCTCCACTTCAACCCTTGTGCCCAGAGCCCTTTCCAGGGCCGCCTCCCTGCCTAGACATGCCATGCCCGACTGCCTTTCACCCTCCAAGTTCTCACCCAAAAGGCTAGGCCCTGCCTCCTCCTGGAAGCCCTCCCTGAATGCGTCTGCAGCCACATGTGCACTCACCTACGTAGAAGGTGTTGGGCGCAGGCTTGTCTCCCAGCTCCAGATACAGGAGGTTGGTGGTCTGCGGGTCATGACGGAGCCACAAAGCTACACCCAGGATCACGCCTCCGGCCAGCTGGGAAAGAGCGGGAACGGTGTCACATGTACCAAGAAGGCTGCGCCTGCCCCACATGCGCAGCCTGAGCAGCCTCCTGCCTTGCTGAGCCACCCACTGGCTCCCGAGCAGGGACCAGGTGTCAGCTCTGCTGCCCTGGTTTTCGCAATGCCCCGAGGAGCCCCGGGAGTCAGGAAGCATGAGGCAGGTGCTTTGGCCGCCATCTTCTTGGAGCCTGGCTCTGCCCTGCACCTGTGGAGTGCGACTCCAGCACAGGACTGCCAGGAAGACATGGGATGCCGGTTCAATCTGCCTCTCGGATGAAAACGGAATACTTCTTTAGGATAAGTGTGTCCCAAATATTGCATGGGACATACAAAAAAATAATCTGGTGTTTATCTGAAGTTCAAGGTTAATTGGACACCCTGTAGTTTCACTTTCTGTATCTGGCCAGAGGAGATACCAGGACCTGAGCATCCCAGGACCACCACACCCTCCTGCAAGGATGTGGCACCACCCCAAGAGTTCTGAGCTCGTTGGGGCACTGCGTCTGTCTGGGGGTGCTGAAAACTCTGGGGCGGACCACCCCATCTTTGCTGCCAGGAGGAGGGAGTAGGATTTGATGTTACCAGGCCAAGCTGTAGGCACCAGGGCCTGCGGGGTTTGTGGGATACATCCCTGCTGCCATCAGCCCTGGGAAGGGAAACTTGGGAGGAAGGAAGCTGCTGTGGTTTCCAAGATGTGCTGGGGGAAGGGGTGCACAGAAGCCGGCCCAGCACTGCCGCTCAGCAGCTGGGGCAGGAAGGGGGCTGTGCTGGGAGTCTGGCCGGCGGGGATGGGGCTCACAGAGAGGAGAGGCCCTCAGTGCCAGGTTGTCCTGTGTGCACACAACCAACTCTAGCCAGGTGGGGTCTACCTTTGAGACTGGGCCCCAGACCAGGCTCAGTTCAGCCCACTCTGATCATCCGACCAGGCCAGGCACGTGCCCTAGGCCCCCCTCCACACGCACCAACTCCTCCTCTCTCCCTAGGGGCAGTGCCCAGCCCTCTGGTGGTGGGAGGGGACACAGGCTTTTCTTCTGTCCCTCGTGCCTAGCACCATGCAGGGCACACTGTGGCCATGTGATCCCCATAAATGACCAGTGACCCTGAGTCCTGCTGCCCCTACCCTCCACTCCAGGACCCCTCGGCCTCCTGCTGCCCCTACCCTCCTCCCCTCCAGGACCCGTCGGTCGCCTCTTGCAGATGCTCCTCCCTGCTAGACGGGATGGGGACTGGGTCCCCTTCAGACCCCTCCTGGGGTTTCTTCCTGCCCCAGGCAGGAAACATGGCCGCACAACCCTCCGGCAGACTGGGGACACTGCATCCCTAGGACACAGGCAGTTCCAGGGTCCCTGGGGACACTGCATCCCTAGGACACAGTCAGTTCCAGGGTCCCTGGTCCACAACAGGAGGCCCTTGTTGCTGGACAGTCTGGGTGGGTCAGGTTTTACCCCCTGCTGCCCCAGGAGGACAGTACGAGAATCCCCTAAAACCCAGTCTGGCAGACAGCCGTGTGCAGCACTCAGGCAGGGACCACCCATGCCAGGGTGTGCTGAAGAAGCCTGTGGGGTCAGGGCCCCACAAGTGTGGCCACCATCCGGCTCCCATTGGCCTGGGCGAGTCTGCCTTCCTCCTCCATGCCACTCTCACAAAGGGCCAGGCCCTGGGGGCTTCCTGGAGGAGGAGGCAGGGGACACAAGATGAAATCAGCCAGGTGAGGGGGCACCCGGGGCGACGAGAGCACAACTTCTCCAGCGGAGAATGTCAGCCCAGAAGGCAGCTGCTCCCAGAGCTGAGTCGGAATGCTTGGCTCTGCCACCAGCTGGGTGCCAGGCAGGTCCTGTCCCAGCAGCTGAGGCCTTGCCTCACCAGCACCAGGCGCCGACCCCACCACAGATGCAGGGCTGCCGGTCAACTGCAGAAGAGAAACCGAAAGCTTAAAAAAAAAAAAAAAAAAAAAAGGAGAAACCGGGAGCTGGACCCAAGACCACCACCTGGATAGCCCCACTCCTGCTCCAATGACCCTGCCAGGGAAGCAAGGCCCAAGGTGGGGGTGGGCAGGGGGCTGTGCCCAGCAGAGTGTGAGCTTCCGGCCCCAGTACCATGGCCCATACCCAAGGAAAGCCCTGAGGACTCCCCGGGCAGGCCAGTCTAGGGCCTTGGTGAGGGTTTGGGTGGGTGGAGGAGCTGAGGGCTCTATACCTCTTCCCCCTTTCCCTCACACTCTTGCCTCCCCTCCCCTGGGACCTAAGCTGGGCCTGACAAACAATAAGGCCAGAGGGGGCTGGGCGTGGTGGCAAGTGCCTTCAATCCTAGTACCTTAGGAGGCTGAGGCGGGAGGATCCCTTAAGCTCACGAGATTGAGGCTGCAGTGAGCTATGATTATGCCACCGCACTCCAGCCTGGGTCTCAGAGCAAGGCTCTGTCTCCGAGAAAAAAATTATCCAGGTGTGGTAGCTCACGCCTGCAATCCCAGCGCTTTGGGAGGCCGAGGTAGGAGGACTGCTTGAGGCCAGGAGTCTAAGACCAGCCTGGGCAACATATCAAGACCCCATCTCTACAAAAAGTAAAAATAATTAGCTGGGCATGGTGGCATATGCCTGTGGTCCCAGCCACCTGCTAGGCTGAGGTGGGCAGACTGTGGGCCCAGGTGTTGGAGGCTGCAGTGAGCTGTGACCACGATGCTGCTGCACTCCAGCCTGGTGACAGAGCGAGACCCTGACTCATGGGGCTCTCACCCCAAAGGGGTTGGTGATGGTCCCCCGTAGCAGGACTGCCAGAGCACCTTCTCCATGCACCCGACACAACAGCCTGCGCTGTGGTTTCTCAGACCTTCTTCTGTACCTCCTGCCCTCCTATGGGAGTTTCAACTCAATTTTCATACTCTGGTTTAGAGAGGATGGCAGCCTACTTCCCCTGCCCAGGCCCCAGACTGAAGCTCTTCCTGCCGAGTAGGAGGTGTGTTAGAATCACCGAGGGCCCGACGTGCACCTGCGGGCAGTACTGGACGCCATCTGGCAGCTGGGACCCCAAGTGTGCCCCTCACATGATAAGGCCCCAGGGAGGTCAGGGGCCCCTGGCTTCCAGAATCCTGCAAGAACAGACAGCTCCTAGTTCTTCTGTGCCCATTACACCCGTGGGAGCACAGGGAGGGTCGTGGACAGTGCAGGAGAGGCAAGAAGGGTGGGGGCTGGGGGATGGCCCCAGAGAGCCTGGCTGTCCTCACCCTTTAGCCCTCCTGAGCTGGCTCCATCTGCAGCCTGGTGGGAGGAGGTGGTGAGGCCGAGAGTTGCCGTGGTAACTCTGGCTTCCTCCGGGCCTCTGAAAACATTGCTTATTTTGTTTGGAAACTGTGGTCCAGAGACTGTTTTGAGAGCTGTTCCAGGACAGAGTGGGGCAGGTGGATGGGGGAGCCTCATCCCCACAGAGACCTGGTGACCAACCCTGACTCAGCCACAGGAGCTGCGGGGCTGCTGGAAGGGTCCCCGGGCTCCCTGTGCCTCAGCGTCCCCCTCTGTAAAACAGAGCTGATCCTGGAACCGTGCCTGGCTCGGAAGCTGCTCCATAGGGGCTGATCCACCCCATGCCCTCCCTGGCTGGGCAGGGACCACCCCTCCTCTAGCCTGGGCACTGAGGGGATGACCCCATCTAATGGGCACAACATCCTAACAGAAAGGTAGTGACAGCAAAGCTTAGCCTAAACCCCAAACCTGCTAACGGTGGGACTCCAGGCCATGCTGCAGCTTCTTGCTGTGCTCTGGGAAGGAGCTTCTTTTCAGACTCCAGGGGCGTGTGGGGAGGCTGCCCCCAGACAAGCCCCGGCCCCAGGCCTCTGCTGAGGGTTGCAGGGAAGGCTGGTCCTGGCCTGCAGGGCCTGGAAGAGCCTGGGTCAACAGCAGGAAGGACCCGAGGGCCCATGTGACTTTTAATAGGGCAGAACAGCTGGGCCAGGAGGGGGTGGGTAGGACAGCGGGAAATGGGGGTGACGCCAGCCTGCCCACCTCAATTGTCCCCGAGGCGACCAGAAACAGTCGGGAGCCACTCTGGGTGGAAAAATGGGGCAGGAAGGAGTGCCAGGCACTGGGCAGAGGCCTCACCTGGGCCTTGGTCTTCCCAGCCCTAGCATGGACCCACAGGGGGCCACGCTGAGCTCTCTGGCCTTCAGCAGGGACCTCGAGCTGGAGCTAGGTGACAACAATGGTGGTGATGGTCACCCCCAGTTTCTGGATGAGGAAACGGAGGCGGAGGGGCTCCCCTAGGGCCACCTACGAGGGAGGGCAATGGCAGCACCAAAGCCCCACGCCCCGTGGTGGGAAAGGCAGAGGTGCCCCTGCCCCATAACAGACCCCACGTGGCAGGACTAGAGTTCCCCAGAGACAGGAACTCGGAAGCCACCTGCTCTCCGAAAGACACGGGGCAGGGCCTGGTAAAGGACCTGTGCCCTGAACGTATGCAGACCTTTCCAAACTCAACAGCAAGCAAACCAACAACCCAAGCTTTACAAGATGGGCAAAAGACAGGAACAGACCCTTCCCCATAGAAGACACACACACAGCAAATAAGCACACAAAGAGATGCTCCACCTCGTTAGGGACCAGGAAACCCAGGTCAAGCCACAGCCACGGCCTGAGCGCACCCAGAGGATTGGCTGCCATGAAAACGACCAACCACAGCACATGCTGCTGGGGGAGGCAACTGGGGCGCACGCAACAGGGGCTGTAAAACGGTCCAGCCACCTTGAATAACAGTTTGGCAGTTATGTAAAACTGCTGCTTAAGTGGTGAAACCCACATTCACATGACCCAGCTGCTCCACGCCCAGGTATTTATCCAAGAGAGATGAACTTAGGTTCACACAAGACTTGCACACAAATGTTCTAGCAGCGTTTCTCATAAATGCCCCAAACGGAAACAACCCACATGCCCACTGACTGGTGAACGGGTGGACCCAGGAGCCATCGCGGCCTTGCACACGTGGGTGCAACCCTGCTCCGCAATGAAAAGGAACAGACGACGGGCACGCCACAGCACGGGTGCAGAGACGACGGGCACGCCACAGCACGGGTGCAGAGACGACGGGCACGCCACAGCACGGTGGGTTTCTGGGTAATTGTGCTGAACCAAAGAGGGAGAACAGCAACGGTGCACAAGGGCCTTCTGAGTTCACTTGTTGAAATGCATGCTGTGTGCACCCACAGTGAGGGCCTGTGGTTGCCCTGGGACGGGGAGGAGGGGCAGGAAGCAGGGATCCCAAGGGTCCCAGAGGCACTTGGGGAGTTGGTGATGGTTTAACAGGGCTATAAATCTGTCAAAACTTACCAAGTGGTTCCCTTTAAACATCTGCATTTACTGTGTGTCAATCACGTCTAAATAAAGCTGTTTGAAAAGCCCCCACATCCCAAGTCCCTGATGACTGAACTCCTGGGGGCCAGTGTTTCTTCTGGGCCCCGAAGGCCCCAGGCTGCCATCTTGGTGCTACCTTCTTCCGAGGCGGAGCCAGCGCTTCCCAGGGGCAAGCAGCAGCGTGGGAAACACCGAAGCCGTGTCCTTAGAGGTGCAGTTTTAGGGTCAATCAGAGTTACGACTGGAGTAACTATGGAGCCGGGATGTCAGTTAAAAGAGAGAGTCCCGCTTTCATGGTGATGAGGTAGAGGGCAGCCCAAGGCCCTGGCTGCTGAGTGCCTTTCACCTAGGTGACCTCAGGCCCATCTCAGCCTCTCTCTGCCTTGTCTACAAACCAGGAAATAAAAGTGCAGACGCTGACATCCACACAACCCAGCCTGCACATCAGCACCCGGCTCTCCAACACAGGTTTCATAAGTGCTGGAATCTGGACCTCCTGTCATCCCTCTCCCCACATAGACATCCATACAGGCGCCTCCCTGCTCAAAGCTTGCCTGTGGGACGCCTCTCTGCTACCAGCTCCCACCTCCTAAGATACTCCAGCCTCCGGAGGGGCGCAGCTTCTGAGATGCCCTGTCCTCATGATGTTCCCGCCTCCCAAGTAGCCCGGCCCCAGAGATTCCCCGCCCCCCAAGACACTCCACCTCCCCAGATGCCCCACCTCTGAGACGCCCCACCCCACGAGACGCCCCACCTCCCGAGACGCCCCACCTCCCGAGGCGCCCCACCTCCCCAGGCGCCCCACCTCCCGAGACGACCCACTCCCCAAGACGACCCACTCCCCAAGACGACCCACCCCACGAGACGCCCCACCCCACGAGGCGCCCCACCTCCCGAGACGCCCCACCCCACAAGATGCGCTGCTGGGGGTTGGGGATGGAGGGTGGCCCTCAGGATGGAGCCCAGGTAACCTGTGGGGTTCCTGGAGGGCTCCTTGCAAGGCTACTGAAAGCAGTGTTTGTAACTCTATGAAGGATTGTTTCTTTCTCCTTCCTGGGAATTAATAAATAACAGAATCCACTTCAAAAGGGGGGCTGCCAAGCACACTGGGTTCCTGCCCAGCGTGTCCGCTGTTTCCAAGAAGCAGCTGAAAGGGAGCAAAAGGCAGCAGGCGCTGCCCAGGCAGGCCGAGGGCAGCTCCCCTACCCATGCCAGCTGCCCACTGCCCCCGCAGGCCCCAGACAGCCGGGAGTCAGAACTTCGGGTGGGAGCTCTCCACGCCAGCACACACACCCCCACAGCTGCAGGAAGGGGCAGGGATCTGGTCGCTGCACCCATACCTTACCCCCACCCAGACGGGCCAAGTGGTCACCCCAAGTGCTGCCCAGGCACCCCGGTGGGGGACGAGGACGATGGTACATCAGCTCACCCGCCTTTACACAGAGGCCAGGCGTCTGTGTGTCTCTAGCCCAGGCCCTCCCTTGATGCTCTTGGGGAAAGGGGCCACCAGGCAGGGCCATGCTGCGGGCTCTGTGCCTGCTCACCCACACCCAGGGACTGCACATGTGGGAAACACACCGGGAAGTCCCCATTTGGCTCAGCCACTGGGAGGTGCTGGGGCCTGAGACACCCTCTCCAGGAGGACAGTGAGGCCCTGAGGTAGGAGGAAGGGAGGAAGTCTCCCTGGAGATACTGGGTGAAGGAGGGGAGTGGTTTCGCCAAGGTGCTTCCAGGAAGGGACGCTGGGGGCCAGAGGTGAACGGCCCCTCCAGCCTGGGTCTCTGCAGGCCAACCCCTCACTCTCTGCCCACCAAGAAGGGGCAGTACCAGGCCTGGGTGTGGAGGTTGGGGACAGGGCCAGACTCCTCCCTGGGTGACGTGGGGCCCTCTCAGGCCCTCCTAGGTGGTGAGCAGCTGCCCCTCCGACCCCACTGTGGCCTCCAGGGCCGGGAAGGCAGCATGGAGGGAAGAGGAGCAGGAATTCTCTCCTAGGCCAGGAAGAGGAAGCCCCATTCACAGGGCCCTGGCCCCGAGGAAGCCGCCTGTCTCAGCATCTAAAAATAGGTGTCAGGCGAGGATGCTGGCCTTCTGGCCCCGCCTGCTGGGGGGATGTGAGGAGTCATTTCCCTTGGGACCAGGAGGACGGGCACAGGCTCAGAGGATGCTGGTGTCTCCCAGGCATCGGGGGTGGTGGGCACTGGTGCCCCAAGGACCAAGCCCCTTCCAGGGCCAGCTGTTCCCGAGGCAGGGAAGCCAGGAAGTCCCTTGCTCCACTCTAAGCCTACCCCTGCTCTGGGAAGCTCCTCTACCCCACTGGCCCCTGTAGGAAGGGTGTGTCAACACAGACAGTCCCAGTGACCCACTGGGGAAGAGCCAGGCAAGGGGCTGTGGGGTGGCTGGCAACCCCAGGGCCGTGTGCTTCAAAGAAAAAGGTCTGGGTGGGCCAGTGCCCCTGAGGGAGGGTGATGGGAGGTGGGAGATGGGTGGCCTCAGGCAGAGGACCAGAGAGCAGGTAGAGGGGCCCAGGGCAGCTCAGGGTGTCTCTGGCCACCAGCAGCACCTGACAGGCTGCCCAACACAGCCTGGTCAAGAGCCAGTACCTGCTCCCACCTGGGTGTGGCCACCCACCCCAGGGGCACCCCACTCAGCTAGGGCTCCTCTCAAGCCATCACTCTGGAACCGTGGCTTCCTTATTGCCCAGTGGGCCTGATAATCACCGGGCAAGCCTGGGGCGGTGTGGTGGCTCCAGGCTCGGAGCCTGCCCACCGCAGAGTGGGGACGACTTCCTTTGAGCTGCCTTCATCTTCTCGGGGACAGAAGGAAAGACTGTTCCACACAGCCCCAAGGTCAGGCCGAGTCCCCGGCAGGTGGAGGAGTGGCCTGCGGCTGCCCCATCTACTGTGTGAGAGGGTGAGCTCCCAGGGGCCCAGGATGGGGTGGGGGCTGGAGTCTGTGCTTCCCAAACCATGGCCCCACGGAAACCCCTGGGGTCCCACTCAGAAAGGAGCTCCAGGATCAGGACTGTTCTGGGCCCCCATCAGCCTGTGTCCTTCACCTGTCCTGGGGTGAGCCTCATGCCCTGTCATCTGTTTTATCCACGCTGTTACCTGGGGTTGAGCTTTGAGGTTAGTTCTGCACCGCACTGGATATCATGCTCCTGGCAGGCTGTGAGGGGCCTGGTCTGGCTGGGGACAGAAGTGAGGACCCCAGGCTGCCCTGCCTGCCCTGATCCTGGAGCTCCATGTAACACAGCACAGGGCGCCCTGCGGGAGTCCCCGTCACTCAGCCCTCTCCCTCCCATCCTTTACCTTCTCTGAATCACACCACTTCCATAACTGGGAGCCCGAGGGGCTGAGGAAGAGGGAAGCAATCACTTTCCAAATGTAGCGGGAGGGCACAGCTCCAGAAAGAAGGGACGTGAGCCACCAGCCTCTGGCCAAGCTGGATGCTCCCTCCTCTCAGGCCCCTGGCATTTGGCATCTCACACCTGGACTCTCGAAGCTCCCCTGCGAGGGCACCCGCATCCGGGAGAGAGGCACTTATGAGCTCTGCGCCCCTGGCCCCCCAGCCCTACCGCACCTCCTTGAGCCTGCAGCCCTCAAAGACCTTGTGTGGGGAGTGGGGAGCAGCTGCCTTATTCTGGCCATCCCAAGGCCATGGCATTGGCGGCTAGCACAGGACGCCTACAGCCCCGAAAGTGAGATCCAGCTGACCTTCCATGCCCTTGGGCATGGCCCCCTGCCTGCGGGGACTCCTCCAGCACTGGGGGCCTACCTGGAGGACCCTCAAGGGTCTCTCATGATTCAGCACCTGCTCTGCAGCCCAGGTTGGGGGGCTTAGTTTGGGCCCAGAAACACAAAGAATGTGTGTGCAGGGCTGGGGGACACTGAGTAAGTCCAGAGGTTCCTGGAAGGCTGCCCAGCATACCAGGTGCCACTGCGTCCTACCAGGCAGGTTGGGGACAACTCGGAAGTGGAGATCACTGAAGCCCATTTCTGGGTAAGCCTGGTTCTTCTTGCCCAAAGGGGTGCTGGGAACAAGGCAGACACCTGCAGGGGTGGAAGACCACCCAGCACCACAGCGTGCCCAGCCTGGATCACAGGGAGGTGGGGCCCAAGCAAGGGGCAGGGTACCTGGCTCCTCCCCAGCCCCAGCCCCACCCCATCCCCAGGGTCCTCTCCAATCCGCAGCGGGCACAAGGGTGACCACCTGCTCCCTCGCACAGGTGCCTGGACTCTAAGCCTTATTGACTCTATGAGCAAAGCTCTTCCCATGGTGGGATTTCAGGTGCGGAAATAGGGGTAGGGGATCGTTTGGGGTCTGTCTCCCTGTCTGGGCTTGGAAGCAGTTATGAGATAAGGATTGGGGGTGAACCAGATTTCTGAAAGTTGAGCTGAACTGGGCGCTGGGGCAGGTATAGGAGAAGGACCCTCAAACCCAGGAAAGTATGGAGGGCTTTCGGGCATGCACCCTGGTGCCCTCAGGGAGGGTGGGTGACATGTCAGCCCCTGGTAGAGCCGCAGCCAGCCAGAGGGGCGACCAGGAAAGTAGGCCCACACCTCCTTGCCTTTTCGCCCTGTGCCCTGCACTTCTGGACAGCCTCACTGGGGCCAGCGTGTAGCAGAGACAAACCACAGACTTCCTCCTCTCGGCCCGCTTGCCCCAGTGACTGTTTCCCCAAAGCTGTGCAGTCAGACAGCCTGGGGGAGCCAGGGAAAGTCCACACACCCACTTGGTGAAACCAGGCACAGGATGTCCTAGCCCCCCTCCCCCACAGCGCCTGCCAGGGTTGCAGCCCCTCTCCCGGAAGGACGGCGACAGACCTGCCAAGTGACAGTCATGTGCTGCCTGGAAGCGAGAAATACCCGTTAGTGAGGCTTCCAATCAGTCTCTTTCCCAGCCGGGTTGGGCTGCCCTGCCACTGGGAGGTGGCCGCCAGCTGCGTTAGGTTGGGGGAGCAGCCAGTCCCAGGCAAGAGACACAGCTCTTCTCCCTGCGGGGACTGGTGACACCTCTCCTGGGCTCCCTGGCCAGCCCCCGAGGAGAAGACTCTTATATCCATTTCACAGATGAGGAAGGCAAGGCTCCCACGGGCCAGTCCCCGGCCCCGGGACACAGGCTTTCTTGCCCTGCTCCTGGCAGCAGTGGGTCTCAGGTGCCAGCCGCCTCTGATGGAGGCTCCCAGACCCACCCAAGGGACAGGATTTCCATGCTGCTTGGCCAGGGTGTCTGCAATATCTTCCCTGCTTGGGCCAGCCCTGCACCCAGGGAGACCAGTTCTCACTGGCCCCCAAAGTGGTCAGGGCGCAGGTGCACGCTGCCCGGACCTTCCCCCTCGCACCTTGGCTTGGGAAGTGAGACAGCAAGAGTGTGAGTGTGTGTGCAGGTGGGAGTGAGGGTGTGTGCACATTCGTGTGTGTGAGTGCCTGTGCGTGTGTGTGTGGGCTCCTTTCTGTGAAAGAGGTCAGGCTACCCCAGCTGCCTTCTCCCACAGGCAAGGCCTTTTTCCTCTCTAAAATGGAACTTTTAACAAGCGCCCCATCCGGACACGCATTGTTAACCTCCTCCCCACCAGCCTCCCCTGAGCCCACGGGACTGCACTGAGTCCCTCTGGGCCCTGCAGGGTTCCCGCAGCCCCTTCCCCACTGCGCATCCTGCCTGCCCGGGCTGGGTTCTCTGAGGCAGGGGTCCCTTTGGAACCTTGGCCAACCCCTGTACCCTGAGCCCTTCCTGTACCAAGCCCCCTGTCAACACTCAGGCATGTCAGTGAATCCACCACCAACCCCAGGAGGCAGGCTCATTGAGGGCCCCCACTGCAGACGGGGGAGGCCAAGGCCCAGCACCAGAGCAGTGTGGTGGGGACTCCACTGAGGGAGGCCCAAGCCCATGGCACTGTGCTCTCAGCCACACACCCTGCAACACCAGGGTGGAGGGGGATCCACCAGGGTGGTGCCCACCAACCTCACCTCACCCAGCCTGGCATTCCTGGTTACAACAGAGCCCCATGGATGGGTGGGTCCACAGTGACTGTGAACGGACTCAGTTCTCAATGCTTTGCAGGGAGCAGGCCCTGGGGAGAGGAGTGGTGAGGCCTTGGAGACATTTCCTCGAGCCTTAATAACAAGCATCCCTGGGATGCGTCAGGTCTCCACCCCTGCAACCTGGGAAACTTCCAGGCCTGCTGTGGCGACACTCCCGGGGGACTGCCAGGGAGACCTCTCAGCCTGGGCAGGCAGGAGGGACTCACCCAGCAGTGACGCACCGTCCAGAGAGCAAAAATCCACCTCCAGAGAAGTCCTCTTCCCTGACTCCCCTTCAGCCCCTGCCCCCAGGCCCACGCTCTCCTCATCAGGGGATGGGGCTCCAGGGGCCGGCAGGGGGACAGCCTGTGTTCCGTGCCTCTCCCACATGCCTGGGCTGAAGCAGGCCACCACTAAGCAATGGCCGAGGTGCCAGGGCTGTGCCTGGGGAGGGCAAGCCCCTCCCAGATGGCCTCGCTGCCCCCACTGCCAGGGCAGAGCCAAAGGCTACAGTGACTCCCACCAGTGTCCCAAGCAGACTGTGCAGAACAGCCTGGCTTGGGGAAGGTGGGATGTGACTGCCCCACTCTTCTCCCAGCTGAGAGTTCAGTTCAGCCTCTGTCCTTCCCCCTCCAAATAATCTCCCTGCCCCAGATCCGCACTGGGATCCTCAGCCATCCAGATGGGAAACAGATGTCTCTGGTCCCACACACTGGCTCCAGGGGCCATTTTAAAAGTTTGCCCTCCCTGCCTCAACTTGAGAAACACTCGGTCCACTGGGACATCAGCCGAGTCTTCCACGAGAAGGGGGTGACAGCCTGGGGGGACACGGGGAGGGGCTTGCAGTCTCTGCCCAGGGGCGTGGCCATGGGGAGGCCACGGTCATGGACACCCACTCCAGTCCTTCCAGGCCAAGAAGGGATTTCCACCCCCTCCCCAATTCCAACACTGACAGGAAATGGAAACAAAAGGCGAAAGCCCATCAGTCACTTCCCAGCAGCAAAGACTGCGGTCAGGAGAAAGCCATTCTCAGCAGGAGACCCTCCCCCCTCCTCCTCCCACGTTGGCACCCAAAGATGCCCAGCGTGGGGGCTCCTCTTTCCAAAGCAGCAGCCCCACTCCCAGACCCTGCCATCCACTCCAGGCCCCTGGTGCCACTCTCTTCCTTGTGCTAACTCAGAACCGCGGGACCCCACTCCTGCAAGGCCTCCAGAGCCCTTCTGGGAGGAGGCCTCGGCTGGAACGTGTCTGGGTGAGGAGAGGGAGATCCGCCCCCAGGCAGGACAGCCAGGGTGCGCACACCCCAGCTTTTGGGCCATCCCAGCGGTGACGTCCTTTTAGGCGCGACCCCCAGGAAGGTCCCGGGTGGTGACAGCAGACTGGCGAGTTAGCTGGGCTGGGGACAGAGTGAGGCGGATCGCCCCCAACCTCGGGCAAAGTGTGCGCCCCCGCCCCACCATCCAGGGGCGGCGGCCCTTGATGAGCTCATGGGGGCGGGGCGCCAGGAGAACCGCCCGCGAGCCCCCCCTTCGTCCCCGCGAAGCAGCAGGTCCGGAATCCGCGGCCAGGGACCCGCGCAGGCCCCTCCTCAGCTGAGAGGCGGCCGGGTACTCGGGTCCCGGCCCGCGCCCACCTCGCCCATCACTACCACTTAGCGGGAACTGCCCGGCGGCCCCCAGAGGCCCCGGCCCGGCCGCAGAGCTGGGCCCCCGCGCACAGAGGCCCCAAAACTCGGCTCGCAGCCCTCAGCCCCAAAGTCGGGGGGCGCGGCGGTCCCGGGCGACCCCCCACCCCGCTCCTGGAGCCCACAGGTGGCCCCACAACTTCGCGGCCCGCGGGGCGCCCGCGGGGCCTAGCACGCGGCCGCGGGACCTGCCCGAGGTGGGGTGTGTGCCCGTCCCCTCCCGCCCTGACCCCCGGCCCAGGCCTTACCCAGAAGACGAAATTGAAGACGAAGAGCAGGTACTTGATGCACTTGGTGCACCCTTCCACTCCCATGGCGGCGCGGGCGGCGGGCGGCCTGCGGGGCGCGGGCCGGTCCTGGGAGGCGGGCGGGCCGGCGCGGGGCCTGGCGGGCAGCCGGCAAGGGGGCCTGGCGGGCCGAGGGGCCTCGGTGCGAAGAACGGGGCGCGGGGGCGCAGGGGCGCGGGGGGCGCGGGGCGCCGGAGGCCTGGCCGGATGCGCGGTGGGGTCGCCGCTGCCGCCGCTGCTGCGCGCTCACTCTGTGGCCGGGCGCGCGCCCCCCTCAGCACCGCTTATAGGACGCCTCGGTCCCGCCCCCCCGTAGGCCCCGCCCCGGCCAGCTCGCGCCCCGCCCCCGGCCCCGCCTCCCGTCGCCAGGGCGCGCATCGGAAGGGTATGGGGGCGCTGCACCTACCCCCAACTTGGCGCGTTTCGGCCAGGACCTCAGGGCCCGGGTGCACCGTGCCGGGCGTAGGAGGCGTCCCTGAGCTGCTGTCGCGCTCCGAGCCCCCGAGGGGGTGGCAGCAGGGCCGCGCCTGAGGACAGGCACGCAGCGTCTGCCCAGGAGTGCAGGCCCGGTGCCGGGAGAACAACCTATTCCTCCCTCCCTCAAGCACCTTGGACAATCTGGGAGGGCTCCCCAAAGGAGGTGAGCACCTTGGACAATCTGGGAGGGCTCCCTGAAGGAGGTGATGCCACAGTAGTTGGCTTTGCACAAATAGGAGGCTTTGCTCACATTGCTCTCCGGGGCTGGAACGTGGGCAGGCATGAGGCCCCCTAGTCAGTGTTGGCCTCAGGTACAGGCAACCAATCCCTGTCCCACGGAAGGGAAGAATTGCTGACCCATGCTGCAGGAGTCTGCATCTGAAAAGGTCACTGGGCCCTGAGAGGGCAGCTCCCAGACCAGTGTGAAGTGTCCAGGAGGCCAGAGCCACCTATAAGAGAACCTCCAGATACTGCATCTATTTCATCCACATCCTGGTTGTGTCGTGCCCCAGGGATGCCAGCCTCACGCTGTGGCTCTTCCTGTAGGTGTGGGGCCAGGCCCACTGCACTTACTGCTTTGGGCTAATGATTCAGAGAGTGAGGGGTGCTTCCTGCCCAGAGGAAGGAGTGAAGGCCTTCGCAGGAGATGACACACCGACGAAGGTTTCCCATGCCCTCTCCAAGAAAACTGATGGACAACAAGGCTGCGTCGTGGGCGGGAGCTTACCTGGGAACCACGTGGGACCAGGTCTGGAGAACCATCCTCTAGCTAGCTCCTCTTAGCAAATGTCATCCAATCCCGTGCTAGCTGATAGAACCTTCTGCAATGATGGGAACGTTCTGTAGCTGGATAGCCCCTGGCACAAATGACTACTGGGTACTGGAAATGTGGCCACAAGGAACCGAATTTTTCATTGTGTTTCATTGTAATTTAAATTCACATGGCCCTGGGTGGCCAGTAGCGCTCACATTGGACAGAACAGCTCTATTGTAATCATCTGTGCTCTACCAGTTTTCTTGGTGGTTAGTTTGTAAACCGGTTTTGGCTTCATGCCTGCATAAGAACTACAAGCATGAATTTATGCCTGGTTTTACATTTTGTGCCTGTCAAAGTGACATTATAAGAAAAGACACTATATGGTCACTTGAGAGTCTTTGAGGATTCTTTTTGTTTAGAAGGGAATAGAAAAGGGTTCCAGTGTGAGGAAACATTTCTCTGGATGTCCTGGACACCTGCTTTCCCATCAGCTCCCTGCTGTCCCCAGTGATGGGGACATTTCTCACTAAAGGTGTGAGCTGTGTCCTCAGCAGGGGGAGTTGGGTGGAGGAAGACACTGACTCCACTCTCAGGAAGTGGGAGGAGGGGGCAGATCCATGCACACTGTGTCCTTGACCACCAGCCTTAGAAGCAGGCCATACCCGGCCAGCAGCCAGCCTGCCTGTCCTCTTCAGCCATGCATCAAATATTTAGTGGGTGCCTGCTGTGTGCCAGGCACTGTTCCAGGCCCTGGGTGTGGGAGCCAGGGAGCAGACCCCTCCCCTTGAGGATCTGCAGCTCTGGCGTATATGACAGGTGTCACAGCACGATGGTCATATCAGTGCTGGGGAGGGAGGGAATTCCTAGGATGCTTGCTAGAGGGTCACGGGGTTGGGGCACTTCTCAGCCACGGGGCTGGGGCACTCCAAGTGCAGAGGCTTGGAAGAGCCATGATGGATCCAGGCCCTGATGCCTGAGAAGGAGCCAGCCAGGCGGAGCCAGGGAGGAGCACTCCAGGCAGACGGGTGAGGTTGGAGGAACACAAGCGAAGCAAGAGCCTCAGAGCGGACAGAGCCAGGGGAAAGAGGCTGGACACAGGTCAGGGGCAGGTGCAAGCCTGGGAGGCAGGGGGGCCGGCCTTGGGACCTGGAGGCCAGAGGAGGGCTGCACTTTATTCTGACTGCAGTGAGGTGATGGAGGGCTTCATGGGCCTGACTTCTGATTATGGGGGCAGCAGCCTGTCTCAGCTCCAGAGTGGAACTCACGTTCACAGGCACTTGCAGGCTCACATGGAGGACTGGCTACGAGGAGGTAGGAGGACCACTTCGCAGGGCCTGGGTTGTGGGAGCACCACATCTGAAGTGCCCTTCCCAGCAGCCCACTGGTGTGACCTCATGGGGACCTTGGGGATCCCATGGCTGACATGGCTTGTGTCTGTGTGATACTGGGACAGTAGGCACCCAGGAGTGCATCTGAAAGGGTTCCTGTTGTTGGCTGGGCCTGATGGAGCTTCTATCCTGGTTCCAGGACAAATATCCAGGTGGACTCTGTCAGAGGATGAGGGAGAGAAAGGGGAGGGGCTTGCCCAGCAGCCTGGCCTGGGATGGGAGCGCCACTCCCTGGGCCTGCCCTGCCCGGGCTTGCCCCTGAGAAGGCTTATGCCTGGGGAAGGTGGAGCTGCCGGCGGCAGCCTGGGGAAGGTGGGCACAGCCGGCGGCACATTGAGGAAGGGCAGGCATTTGCAGCTCCGCTGGGCTTGTGGAGGAGTCTTCCCATCCCTGTGACTTCAGGCTGGTCTCTCAGATTCCCCATCCGCAGAAGCACCATCTGCCAGCATTTTGGGACAGGTGATATGTGCATATATTCCCATTGTACTTGGGGGGCAGGGCCTGGCCTGTGGGGGGCACCAGGTCCCTGGCTCCTTGAAGCCATGTTTGACAGAGACCTTTCCCCCTGGTGTGAGGTGACTCACAGCCCCAGTGGAGTACACCTTCGGTTGGCGGAGCCATTCATGAGACCCCTGTGCCTTGATTTCTCGTGGAATACATGAAGATCACTCAAATGAGGACAAGCAGAGGCTGTTTGTGCAGTGCTCACTCTCGCAGGGAGTCGGCCACTGGCACTCGTGTTGGGCAGACACGCACAGGTTGGGGAGTTGTACAACTTTCTGTTAAAAAGGGTGGCAGAAGTGTTTGGATGTTATCAACACCCACAAAGCAACCAAGGTAATAAATACGCCATATCAATAGAACAAGGGACAGAAACCATACGATCATCTCAACAGACGCAGGGGAAGCAGCCAAACAAAAGCTCACACTCTTCCCTCATAAAGAAGCACTGAACTCGCTAGAAATGGAAAGGACCTGCCTCCACCTGATAAACAGCACTGACAAAAATACCCCAGCTAATGTGGTGTTCAGTGGTGAAAGCGGGGTAGCTCTTCCCCTACGATCAGGAGTAAGGTGGGGTGAACACTCCCCACTACCATTCAACACTGTCCGGAAGGCTCTGGCAGGGCAGTTAGGTGAGAAAAAGACGTTAAGGGCACCCATATTAGAAAGGAAGAAGTAAAATGCTATGTTGAATATCTGTGCCCCGCCCAGTGTTGAAATTCTTACTCTCCGGGTGATGGCATTTGGAAGTGAAGCCTTTGGGAGATTGGGTTATGAGGTCAGAGCCTTCCTAAATTGGATTAGTGTCCTTATCAAAGAAGCCTTAGAAAGACCGTGGGCCCCTTCCTTTCACTATGGCAGACACAGTGAGAAGACAGCTGTCTATGAACCCAGAAGTAGGCCCCGACCAGACACCAGACCTACGGGTGCCTTGATCTTGGACTTCCCAGTCTCCAGAACTGTGGGAAATACATTTGTGTTGTTTATAAGCCACTCGGTTTATGGTAGTCTGTTGTGGCAGCTCAAAGGGACTAAGACATAAAACTTTCTATTTGCTGATTATATGACACCATATATAGAAAATCCACTAAAAACCTTAAAACTTATAAACATGCATAGCAATGTGGCAGGATACAAGATCAATATACAAAAATCAATTTTATTTCTATACACTAGCAATGAACAATCCAAAAACGAAATTAAGAAGACAATATTTATAATATCGGCAAAAAGAACATACCTAGAAATAATTTTAGCAAAAGAAGCGTAAAACTTGTGTACTGAAAGATACAAAATATTTTTGAAAGAAATCAAAGAATATCGAATTAAATGGAAAGATATCCTGCAGTCATGGATCAGGAGACATAATATTGTTAAGATGGCAAAAATCCCGAATTCATCTATAGCGTCACACTCTCTATCAAAATCCCACCTGTCTTTTTACAAGCTGGTCCTCCAATTCATAAGGAAATTCATAAGGAAATACAAGGGTTTTGTATTTGTATTTTAGAAGAGCCAAAACAATCAAGAAAGAGAAGAGCAAAATTGGAGGGCTCACATTTCCTCATTCAAACTTACTGCAAAGCTACAGTAATCAAGACAGTGTGGTACTGGCATAAGGATAGGCATACAGATCAATGCAGTAAAGTTGAGACTCCGGAAAGAAATCCTTGCATTTATGGTCAACTGATTTTTTTTAAAGACAATTCAAGTGCAGCAGTGAGAAGGGGGGAAAGAGTAGAACGAAGTGTTCCATCTGTAGCTGACTGTGAACAATCAATTGCGATAACTCCCAGCCTTCACACCAGCCATCAGTTGATTTTTGACAAGGGTGCCAAGACAATTCAATGGGAGAAGGAATAGTCTTTTCAGAAAATGGTGCTGGGACAACTGGATATCCATGTGCAAAAGAATGAAGTTGGACCCCGACCTCATGCTGTGCACAAAAATTAACTCAAAATGGATCGTAGACCTAAATGTAAGCACTAAAATTATAAAATCCTTAGGAAGGCCAGGCGCAATGGCTCACACCTGTAATCCCAGCACTTTGGGAGGCTGAGGCGAGCAGATCACCTGAGATCAGGAGTTTGAGTCCAGCCTGGCCAACATGGTGAAACCCCGTCTCTACTAAAAACACAAAAATTAACTGGGCGTGGTGGTGGCGGGTGCCTGTAATCGCAGCTACTCGGGAGGCTGAGGCAAAAGAGTCGCTTGAACCCAGGAGGCAGAGGTTGCAGTGAGCCGAGATCACACCACTGCACTCCAGCTTTGGCAACAGAGAGAGACTTTATCTCAAAAAAAAAAAAAAGAAAGAAAAAAGAAAAAATAAATAAAATCCTTAGGAAAGGACATAGGAATAAATCTTGGTGACCTTGTGTTAAACAATGGTTTTTAATATACACTACCAAAAGCACAGGCAACAAAAGAAAAAATAGAGAAATTGGACTTGGCCAAAGCTAAAAACTTTTGTGCATCAAAGGACACCATCAAGGAAGTGGAAAGGCAACCCACGAAATGGGAGAAAACTTTTGTGAATCATCTATTTGATAAGGGAGTAGTATCTACACATGTAAAGAACTCTTACAACTTACCAACAAAAAGACAAACCACCTACCTTTAATGATGGATAAAGGATTACAACAGGCCTTGCTCCAAAGAAGATGTACACATGACCGATAAGCTCATGAAAAGATGTCCCCATTATTAGTCATCAGGGAAATGCAAATCAAAACACAGCGAGATACCACGGCTATAAATAAAAGAGACAGACAATAACAAGTGTTGGCAGAGGTATGGAGAAGTTGGAACCCTCCTTCATTGCTGGTGGGAATGCAAAATAGTGCAGCCACTTTGGAAAACAGACTGGCCATTTCTCAAAATGCTAAACACAGAGTTGCCATAAAAACCAGCAATTCCATTCCTAGACGTGTGTGTGTGTGTGTGTGTGTGTGTGTGTGTATCTAAGAGAAATGAAAGCATATGTCTGTATAACAATATGCACATACATGTTCATAGCAGTACTGGTTTGTTTTGTTGTTTTGTTTTGTTTTTTGAGACAGAGTCTTGCTCTGTTGCCCAGGCTGGAGTGCAGTGGTGCACTGCAACCTCCGCCCCCCAGATTCAAGAGATTCTTCTGCCTCAGCCTCCTGAGTAGCTGAGATTACAGACATGCACCACCATGCCTGGCTAATTTTTGTATTTTTAGTAGAGACAGGGGGTTTCACCATGTTGGCCAGGCTGATCTCAAACTCTTGGCCTCAAGTGATCCACCTGCCTCATCTTCCCAAAGTGCTAGGATTACAGGCATGAGCCACTGCACGCAGCCAGCACTAGTTTTAATAGCTAAAAAGTGGGAACAATTCAAATATTCATCAGTGAATAAATAAATAAACAAAATATTGATCTACCCATACAGTGGAATATTATTCAGCCATAAAAATAAACAAAGTACTGATACAAGCTACAACATGGATGAACTTTGAGGATATGATGCTGAGGGAAAGAAGCCAAACCCAAAAGACTGTTGTGATTCCATTTTTTTTCAAGTGGTTAGAATGGGCAAATTAATAGAGATGGAAAGTAGATTGCTGAGTGGCTGCCTGGGGCTTTGCGGACATGATGGGGAGTAGGTGCTAACAGGTGTCTATGGGGGTCTATCTTTGGGATGTTGAAAATGTTCTAAAATTAGGCAGTGGTGATGGTTGCACAATTCTGTGACTACTCTAAAGTCACACCACACTAAGTCTACAGTTTAAATTGCTACGTTTTATGCTATATGAATTTTATCTCAATAAAGGTATAAAAGACCTTCCAAAGGCCGGGCGCAGTGGCTCACGCCTGTAATCCCAGCACGTTGGGAAGCCGAGACGGGCGGATCATGAGGTCAGGAGATTGAGACCATCCTGGCTAACACAGTGAAACCCCGTGTCTACTAAAAATACAAAAAAAATTAGCGTGTTGGCGGGCTCCTGTAGTCCCAGCTACTCGGGAGGCTGAGGCAGGAGAATGGCGTGAACCTGGGAGGTGGAGCTTGCAGTGAGCCAAGATTGCACCATACACTCCAGCCTGGGCGACAGAGCGAGACTCCGTCTCAAAAAAAAAAAAAAAAAAAAAAAAGAAAAAAAGAAAAAAAGAAAAACCTTCCAAAATACCAACAAAACCAACCAAGAGAGAAGGCTTCAGATGTGTGCTGCTAGAGGCAGCAGGCTGGGGAGGCTGAGGCTGTGGGCTGGAGAAGCTGGAGGCAGCCACCCTTCATCAGGGGCATATTTGCCTTCCTCCAGTTGGTCTGGAGTTGGGGGCAAAAATAGGGAACCTGGCAGCCATTAGCCGTGGCCTGAGCCTCTGGGGTGATTGCTACAGAGGTGTGGTTTGGCTTCCAGGCTTCTCAGGGGTCAGAGTTCTATTGACATATGTGATCCGGCCGCTGCCCGCTGGCATGGTTAGTCTTTCCTCCTTGTGTAGAAAGCCGGGATAAAAACTGCCCTATTGGCCAGGTGCAGTGGCTCACGCCTGTAATCCCAGCACTTTGGGAGGCCGAGGCGGGCGGATCACGAGGTCAGGAGATTGAGACCATCCTGGCTAACACGGTGAAACCCCATCTCTACTAAAAATGCAAAACATTAGCTGGGTGCGGTGGCGGGCGCCTGTAGTCCCAGCTACTTGGGAGGCTGAGGCAGGAGAATGGCGTGAACCCGGGAGGCGGAGCTTTCAGTGAGCCAAGATCACGCCACTGCACTCCAGCCGGGGCGACTGGCGAGACTCTGTCTCAAAAAACAAAACAAAACAAACAACAACAAAAAAACAAAAAAACTGCCCTATGTCCAGCATTGACAGGCAGGGCTGAGTGCCATCTGGGGCCTGGGGCACATGTGTAGTTATCTTCTCCAGTGGCTCCTGGCTTGCACTGTTCTTACCCAGGGGGCCCTGCCTTTGTAGGGCTCCCAGTCTAGAAGGGGAAAACATTAAATAGGTGGACACTTCACTCAATTCAAGAATTTGGGGTAGTGACCCGAGCTACAGAGAAACCAAGAGGTAACGGGAAAAGGAATGATTTGGGGCCTAGCAGTCAGGACCAAGCACGCCGGGCAGGGACACTGTTCTGAGGCCTTTGTCTGACACTTGGGGGATGAGGGGCCCTTCCAGGCCCCGGGAATAGCAAAGGCCCAAGGCCAGATAGTGTTGGAGGGGACCCTGGGGCGAGGCGGGGCTGGGAACCTCCATGTTACTGCCTGGGTGCTCAGAGGTGTGGAGCCCTGGGGGGCAGGGCATGCAGGGCCTGAGTGGTGCTTTTAAACCTCTCTGGCCGAAGGGCAAGAACAGACCTTGGGGCCAGATGGGAAGCAGGGAGACCAGTGATTGCTTCCTGCTGGGGCCAGGCCAGAGCTGACAACAGCTGGGACTGGAGGCAGAGATGGCCAAGAGGTTCCAAGAAAAGGGCCCTCTCTGCTTTCAGGAGAGTAAATAATCCTCTTGTGAGGTTTGCAAGGGGATGCAAGGCTTGGGGGCAGGGAGGGGAGGGGACCCCAGGGAGGAGGGGAGAGCTGAGCACCAGAGGGTGCAGGGGTCCCCAGGGAGGAGGGGAGGGCTGAGCACCAGAGGGTGCGGGGGACCCCAGGGAGGAGGGGAGGGCTAAGCACCAGAGGGTGTGTGGTGCTTTCAGGCTCATGCATGCATGGATTTGGGGTGAGATGCGGGACTGGGCACACCCCGTGGGGTAGGCCAGGGCTGGGAAGCCTGAGTGTGTAGTGCCCAGGGGAGCCTTGATGAGATGTCCCAGGGATCTCTTTGGAGACCCCAAGTCATGGGATCCGCTAAAGTCTCCGGCAGTTTGTGGTGATGGCATGTGGGGTGGGGACGGGAGTCTCTCCGGGAGCTGCAGGGCTCTGGGGGCCTCCCCTTCGTTCTGCTCTGGGTGGGAGACAGGTGGAAGGAGCAATTCAGGAGCCCAGTGGATAGAGGGGATGCTGTAGGCACAGGCTGAGGCCTGGTTGGCCTCTGAGGGTCCATGATCTGGACCAAGAGCAGCAGGCAGTGGCCAGACAGGGCCACGGAAGCCCAGGATGGACATCAGAGAGGTGCTCTAGGGCCACAGAAACCCAGGATGGACATCAGAGAGGTGCTCTACTGTGGAGATTTCGTCCCCTCAGGGGATCCTGGCCAGTACCTGCACAGCCTGGTGCACACACTGTTATCATCACGAGGACTCCTGGGTATGAGAAGGGCTGGTAAAGCTCTGATACTATCTCCTCCTCAGGATCCCTGGCAGGCAGTGGAATCCGGAAATCCAGGCTGAGCTGAGCAGGGGGAGGCCCTGCCCAGGGGACATGGCTAGATGGTCCTGCTGGCTGGAGTGGGGTTGGGGCCTCCTGGGTGGGCCCAGGAGGGCTGGTAGCCACTGGACTCTGTGACTCTGTGGGACTGGCTTGAGGGGGAAGACAGTGAATAGTCTACCTATTTACTGTCTCCAGCTGGGGCTCCCCTCTCCAGGGGGGCACCCCTTCACTGATGGGCTCCTCTCCCTGTACTGAGTGACCCCTGTTGGTGCCTGCAGGTTGGGGACAGGTGGGGTTGGCTGGCACCTGACATTGATTTAATAAATCAATAATTTTGGGGGTGGCTGCCTGCTGGAGGTGGGATGGGTGGTGGGGGAGTCACCTTCACTCTTGTCTAAACCCATGAGTTTTTGTTCAACATAGGGTTAAGGAAGCAGCTTGTTAGGACCCTGTTCCTTGAGGAAGGGTGGGTGAGGCTGGTGGGAGGGTCTGCCGGCCGTGACCAGAGCTAGCTGAGCTACCCTGGGCTTCATGTCCCCAGGTGCAGCGTAGCTGTGGGAAGCCCACGGGCCTCTGGTCCCCTTCCTACAAGCTGCGTGAGGTTTAAAGGGGCTGGAAGCACAGAAGAGGACCCAGTCCTGCTTTTCCAATCGGCTGTGTTCCCTCCATGCTGGTGCCCACCAGGCCCGGCCTGTTTTGGCCAGGGTCACCTTGTCCTGGACCCAGCCCTGACCCCTCTGTCCCCCACTGTGTTGTCACCATCCCCTGTGAGGAGGGAGCCCTGAGGGCTCTTCCTCCAGCTCCAGGGGCTCTTCCTGACCCCTGATCCTCACAGCCTGGGCCTCCACAGAGGCTTCTGGGGCCACTGGTTCCCCGTACAAGCTGATACCAGCTGTTAATGACATTGCCTTGCTTACTTCAGCATGAGCTGGGCCACAGAGAGGAAGCTGTGTTGCTGAACGGGACTCTGAAGTTTCCCTCTGGAGGGGCTGCCTGGCTGAGACCTGAATAAGTGGGCAGTGCCCAAGAAAAGAAAGGGGAGCTTGTCGGATACTGGGCAGCCCTGCCTGGCCCCAACCTGCAGACATAGATAGGGCAGGGGGGTCACCTAGCCCAGTGAGGGGAGCTCATCTGTGGAGGGAGCCCCCATGGAGTAGAGATCCCATCAGAGGACCCCGCTGGCAGAGGGGAGCCCCCCTGGAGGGGGACTCCATCAGCAGAGGGGAGCCACAGCTGGACAGGGGACCCCATCAGCAGAGGGGAGCCACAGCTGGACAGGGGACCCCATCAGCAGAGGGGAGTCCCACCTGGAGAGGGAACCCTGTCAGCAGAGGGGAGTCCCAGATGGAAAGGGGACCCTGTCACTGGAGGGGAGCCCCAGCGGGAGAGGGGATCATCAGTGGAGGGGAGCCACAGCTGGAGAGGGGACCCCATCAGCAGAGGGGAGCCCCTGGAGAGGGGACCCCATCAGCAGAGGGAAACCCACAGGGGTATCCAGAGGGGAGGCCAGGTTGGGTATCTTGGGAGTGGGAAGTTGGGTCAAAGGTAAGATTTTTTCAGCGAGCAAGCTTGCTTCAGGTTGGAAGTGCCCAGCGGGCAGTGGGGGTTGGTGGACGCAGCAAGGAGGAAGCTCCGGGGTCTTTGACAGCGGCTGCTCCCCACTGCAGAGCTCACAATCTCTTGAGGACTCCAAGAATGAACGGATGGCCAAGCCTGGGCCTCCGCTGGGAACAGCACAGCCGTGGAAGAGGAGGGAGATCGTGCTCATGTCGGGAGCAGGCTGGAGAGAGAGGCTTGGGTTGGGTGATGGTTTGGTTCTTATGTGAAGGAAAGTGAAGAACCACGTGCAGTTATTGCTCTGCTCTCCAAGTCAATCCTGAATAACTGGGAGAGAAAAACGTAAAAATGAGACCAGTGAATGGGAGGTGGGAGGGGCTCGTGGCAGACGAGGTGGCCGCCCCACTCCTGTTGGCCGTGGGAGCGCGGGGGGCCACATGCATGCCAGGGACACTGAGCTCCTGGCCCTGGGCCAGCCTCACTGGCAGTGGCTGGGGACAGTGGGTCTCTGTGTCTCCTCCTCGTCTCTGCAGTCCCTGGCTGGGTGCCCACCCTCTCCCTCATCTCGCCGTCTGCCTTCCTTTCATTTCTTTTTGGCGTGGTTCTCTCACTGTCCAGGAAGGAACTTGGCGTCTTGCACTCCAGGCAGGCAGAGCCAGGAGCCCAGCTGACCCAGAAGGGCTCGGGTGGAGTGGGTGGGTGGTGGGAAAGTGGCTGGTGCCCCAAATGCAGAGCCTGCCCCATCTGCTGTGCCTGGAGGGCACCCCTCACTCCTCAGGCTCTCCAGAAGGTCAGCCATGGGGCCAGGGTTGGGGCCCATTCTGTACCCTGCTGTATCCCAGCGACCATTTAAATGGGGGCCTGGCACAGACTAGGGGTTCATTTGTTAATTGAATAAGCAAAGCCCAAAGCCCCCCATGTTCCTCGCCTGAGCCAAGAAGGAAGCCTGGGCCTGACCTCTGAGTGCACCCACCCTCCTTGCGGGGTAGGAAGACAGTGGCATTGCATAACTGACCACCTACAGGACCAGGCCTTGCCGAGAGGGAGCAGGTGCCCTGATGCTCCTAGATCGCTGGCCAGACTGCTTCTTCAACCCCTGTCAGAGTCCATGGGACAAGGCGAGACTGGGGACACTGTCTCCTCCCCCAGATGTGGCTGATCTCAGCCTGGAGCCTCTCCCCAGGGCTGCCCAGGACCGGGGTTCAGATCATGAGCCCAGGATGCACTGTGGACTGTGTGTTCCCCCACACTCGTGCACCGAGAGACCCATCTTGTTTCCCACGAGCCCCTTGGTGCTGGGTGCCGAGTGAGGGCATAGCCCTGGTGAGCCTGGTGGTCTTCTCCAGGCTCTGATGCTTCCTTCCAGTCCCCCGGCCCTCCCCTCAGTGTGCAGTATGTGGAGGTTGAGGGGGCTGCTGTGGTCTGAATGTGTCCCCCACCTCTGTGCCCATAGTGTACTAACATCATTGTCATGGGAGCAGGCTCTGACAGAAGGAGGAGTTTGGTCCCCTTCTTTCTGGCTGTCTCTCTCTCCCTCTCTGCCCTTCTGTCGTGGGATGAGGCAGTACAAAGGCCCTTCCCAGAGGGAGCCTCTCGATCTTGGACCTCCCAGCCTCTAGGACGAGGAGCCAAAAAGTTACCCAGTCTGTGGTTTTCTGTTCTAACAGAACATGATGGACTAAGACCGCAGGACTTGCCAAGTCCCCCCAGTTTATCACCCTTAGGCCACACCCTGATATGGTTTGGATCTGTGTCCCTGCCCAAATCTCATGTGGAATTGTAATCCCCAATGCTGGAGGTGGGGCCTGCTGGGAGGTGATTGGATCTTGGGGGTGGAATTCCCCGCTGGTGCTGTTCTCACGATAGTGAGTTCTCATGAGACCTGCTTGTTTAAAAGCATATGGCACCTCCCCTCTCTTCCTCTGGGCTTCCTCCTGCTCCGGCCTTGCAAAGTGCCAGCTCCTCCTTTGCCTTCCGCCATGATTGTAAGTTTCCTGAACCCGCCCCCAGAAGCCATGTGGATGCCAGCACCATGCTTTCTGTACAGCCTGGGGAACGGTAAGCCAATTAAACCTCCTTTCTTTATGAATTACCCAGTCTCAAGTATTCTTTATACCAGTGCGAGAACGGATGAGTACGCCCACTTTGTCCAATCCAGTCACACTTCTGCATGACTCTCCATCAAACCTCACATAAAAATACACGCGTTTCCCTCTTCCCTTGGGTCCTCATTTCTTTTTTCTTTCTTTCTTTTTTTTTCTGTTACCCAGGCATCTCGGCTCACTGCAACCTCCACCTCCCGGATTCAAGAGGGTCTCCTGCCTCAGCCTCCCCAGTAGCTGGGACTACAGGTGCCTGCCACCATGCCTGGCTGATTTTGTATTTTTAGTAGAGATGGGGTCTCACTATGTTGGCCAGCTTGGTCTCGGAACTCCTGACTTCAAATGATCCGCTCGCCTCAGCCTCCCAAAGTGCTGGGTCCTCATTTGTGAAGGCTCCTATACTACATGAAACTGATATTGAATAAATGTGTCTGCTTTTCTCTTGTTAATCTGTCTTCTGTTATGAGAGCCTCAACCATGAACCTGGCGACAAATGAGGAAGTAAATCTTTTCTCCTCCAGGTGCTTTGGACGTGCTGGGGGGTTCTGTGAGGGCCTCGTCGTTTGGAGAAGCAGGACTCCCATCACAGGGCCCCAGGCAGAGAGCACACCATACCAAAGACGGTGGGACGCCCAGCTGGACCGGGCTGGGACCCAGGGAACCCCAGGAGGAGACTGCCCTCTGCCCCACTCGCCTGGGAGCACCTCCCCCGGGGCGTTCTTCCAAATCTGGTGTCCGCCTTGATGTGCTCCTGATTCCTTTGCTTCTTGTCCTATACTCCCTGTGCAGGCTCTGGAGACAGAGCTCCAGTGGCTCGTGGGTCCCCATCACTTTCACTCTTGGCCATGTCAAAGGCTGCCGGTCAGACCCTGAGTCCCTCTGCAGTGGCCCAGGGTTCCAAGGTCCTGTAGGTTGGAAGGAAGGGCCTTGCCCCACTCCATCAGGGGCTATGGATGGAGCCCCCAACCAGGGCTGTCATGGGAGGGTTTGAGGGCCCACGCCTGTCCAAGCAGCTGCAACTGCAGTTCTTCCGGGAGCTTCCAGCCCTTTGGGCGTCTGCCCACTCTCCCTCTGGCAGAATGTGACGCACCTGCTGGTCTGATTCCATGATAGGAAGACAAGCAAGTTGCAGTCCTGACCTTCAGTGCCTCATATGTGACCTTATTTGGAAATAAGGTCACTGCAGTTGTAGCTAAGATATGGCCATTAGGATCCTGCTCAGATCTGACCAGTGACCTTAGGAACGGGAATTTGGATGCAGACGCACACACAGGAAGGACGCTGTGTGAAGGTGAAGGCAGAGATTAGAGTGATGCTCCACGAGCCAAGAAACACAAGGCTGCCTGGGAGACCCAGAGGCTGGAGGGACTGGATAGAGGCTGCAGACACTGGGAAGAGGCTGGAGGGACTGGGCAGAGGTTGGAGGGACTGGGCAGAGGCTGCAGGGACTGGGAAGAGGCTGGAGGGACTGGGCAGAGGCTCCCTCGCAGCCCCCGAAGGAACCAGCCCCAACAACAACTTGAGCTTGGACTTGGGGCCCCCAGGCTGGGGAGGTAAATGTCTGCTGTGAAGGCTGCCAGACTGGCGCTTTGCTGTGGCAGTCCTGGCAGACGATGGCGGGTGACTTTAGTCATGCTTAACAAGCAGCCCCGAATGGTGCAGACCTATCAGAATGGGGTTGGCCACGGCATCGAGTGACGTTCCAGAAGCTCTCTGTCGTGCCCTGCTTGGATCCTGGGGGAAGGGACCGGGTAGCCTCTGGGGGACACCTGGAGGCTCAAGGTCGGGGCTGTTCAGGCAGCATGGAAGCCGTTCTGTGTTTTAACAGCCACATGAATGTGCGGGTACACACCACTCAATAGCAGGCCTGCGAGACAAGAAACGCCCTCAGGTCCCAGGTGGGCCCGGCTTCCGTGTCCGCAGAGCTCCAGGCCCAGCCACAACCTTTGGAGTGTGTTGTTTCCAAACCGTCTGAGGTTCGGTTCCCCAAGGGACACTGCCGGATAGAGACGTGCAGGTCGAGGGTAAAGTGGCGAGTGCTCTTGGGGACAAGGGCTGGGAGAGAGGGAAGGAGCAGGTGCGGGGAGCTGAGCTGTGCTCCACTCGCAAAGATGGCTTCTGATGACGCCTTGGGTGCTTTTGGAGCATTGACCTTTAGAGAGGCCATGAATTGAGGTGAAGGACCTGACCTGTTGCTTCCTCCATCGACCATTCATTGGGTAGAGGTGGCTTCCAGGGCAGGGAGAAGCCATGGGTGAGGCAACTGACTTTGGCTGAGGGCATTTCCTTAGGAGAAGAAAGCTGAGAACTGTGGGCAGCCGGCTGGACCAGTGCTCTGGTCCCACTGGGAGGGACGGTGCAGTGCACAGCAGTGAGCGCCTGCCATGGTCCTCCAAGATGTAGATGGATAGATACAGAGACAGATACACGGAGTGAGATAGATAAATAAGTACAGATCCATAGAGACCAAGACAGACAGACAGAGAGACAGACAGGCAGACAGACAGGCAGGCAGGCAGACAGACAGGCAGACAGACAGACAGATAGGCCAAACAGGCAGACAGACAGGCAGGCAGGCAGACAGGCAGACAGACAGACAGATAGACAGGCAAACAGGCAGACAGACAGACAGGCAGGCAGGCAGACAGATTAGACAGACAGGCAGGCAGGTAGACAGACAGACAGATCGAGATTACCATAGAGACAGAGATAGAGACAGATCAGAGAGATATAGAGATGTAGACAGAGATATAGATATAGGTAGACATAGAGAGAGGTAAGTAGAGACATAGGCAGCTAGCTGAGTAGCTGGATGGATGGATGGATGGATGGATGGATGGATGGATGGATGGAAGAAAGGGGAGTTTATTATGGGAATCGGCTCACATGATTATGGAGACTGAGAAGTCCCATGATTTGCCCTGTGCAAGGAGACCCAAGGAGGCTGGTAATGTGGCTCAGTTTAAGCCTGAAGATCAGAGAACCAGGGAGGCCGACAGTGTAACTCGCAGTCAGAGGGCCCACTGGTATAAGTCCCAGGGTCCAAAGGCCAGAGAACCAGGAGTTCCGGTGTCTAAGGGCAATAGGAGGTGGGTGTCCCATCTCTGGCGGAGGAAGAGAGAGAGCAAGAGAGCACCAATTCATCTTTCCCTTCTGCCTGGGCCCTCAGTGGATTGGATGGTGCCTCCCACACTGGGTGAGGACAGATCTTCCTTACTCAGCCCACGGACTCAAATGCCAGTCTCTCCTGGAAACACCCTGGCAGGCACACCCAGAGATAATGCTTTCATGCTCTCTGGGTATCCCTTCATCCAGTCAAGTTGACAGCTGAAACGAACCATTGCAAGTTCACTCCTTGTCAGCTTGGAACCCATGCACGCCTCCTTAAACTGTACTTCATCTCCAAATAGCAGCAAGGTCATGGTTCCAACTAACATGTTACAACTATCCCGCATACAAGCAGACACGCACTGACTCCTTCCCTGGAAGAGGAGGTGAATTCTCTCCCAGTATCCCACGGCCTCAATACTGTCATGTAAAATTCACGATACCTTGATACTGAGACAAAGTCAGTAGATCTTACGTTACATGATAAAGGAGTAAGAGAGGAAAGAAAACAGATATTTGCTTAATATATGTACTCATATGCACAAATGCTTTCTTAACAAAATAGAGAGGAAACATTCGTGAGAGTTGCAGTCCTCATTTCTGCAACTGGCCAAGTTACAGGAGTACCTGGTATTTATAACCACTGTCCATTCTGTAGTCCCTTTGCCCTCAGCAAGCACCTCAGCTGGTAATGGTTCTGTACCTGGCCGGGTGACCCAAGGCTTCAGTGCTTAAGGGTCTGGGCCTTGCTGTAGTTTCCTAGGGAAACTTGCCTTGCTGTGGTTTCTAGGGATCTTAACCACAGGGTATGGTTACACTTAGAGAAGCCCTAAGGGGCCTCCTGCATTCACACGCTCTTCCGCATCTCCCGTGTGGAGTGCAGTCCGATGTCCCCTGGGTCCTCTGGATCAATCCCCAGCCAGCATCCAAACTCCCTTATCGGCCTGTTGACTCTGAGGCTTGAGGAGCCCCAAGTGCCCAGGTGGCACTTTACCTTCCAGTTCAATGGAGTCATTGTTGTGTCTCCTGGTGGTAGCATCCCTCACCTTGGAACCAAGGCCCCAGGCCAGCAGAGCATAAAGGCATGGGAACGGGAAACAAAAACCCTGCTACTGGGTCACTGGAGGTGATGGTGGGTGGTGCCACTCCCACTTCTGCCCCTTGGTTCCTGGACCCGTGAATCCTGACTGTGGGAGAGATAGGTCCACATATTGGACACTGATCCAGAGCACAGACAGCCTCCTGGAGCAGCACCTTGCCCCAGCCCTGCAAGGCATCGCCACCCAGCTAGTGCTGGAGTCGTGTTTGCAAAAGCCCATTCCACCATTCTATCACACTAGCTGCTTCAGGATGATGGAGTACATGGTAAGACATGTGAATGCCGCGAGCATGAGCCCACCGCCACACTTCTTTGGCTGCAAAGTGAGTTCATTGGTCAAAGCAATGCTGTGTGGACAGCACGGCAGTGGATGAGGTGTTCTGAGCCCACAGATGGTAGTGACGACAGAAACACCATGTGCGGGGAAGACAAATGCATATCCATGGCAGGCGCCTATCCCAGTAAGAACAAACCAGCGCCCCTCCCGTGATGGGAGCTGTCCAGTGTCACCCACCTGCCCCCAGGCACCCGGCTGATCACTCTGGGGAATGGAGCCTCAGCGCCCCTCCCATGATGGGAGCCTCTAGTGTCATCCACCTGCCCCCAGGCACCAGGCTGATCACTCTGGGGAATGGAGCCTATCAGGCTGAGTGTTGGTCTCTGCTGCTGGAAGATTGGGCACACAGTGCTGGTGGTACCCAGCTTGGCCTTGGTGAGTGGAAGTCCATGTTGCTGAGCCCATGCACAACCACAAAGCCACCAAGCCGCTTTCTTCAGGAGCTCAGTGGGTGATGAGAGGGGTGGCTGGGAAAAGCCTAACTGGTGTCCATAGAGCAAGTCATCCTGTCCACCTGATTACTGAAGTCCTCCTCTGCTGAGGTCACCCTTTGGTGAGCATCCACATGGGACACAGATATCTTGATGTCATTTGCCTGTTCAGAGAGGGCTGTCTATACATCTCTTCCACACATTTCTTGGTCACCAATTTTCCAATCATGTTCCTTTCAAGCACCTGACCATCCACCTAAAACACTGGCAACAGCCAAGAATCAAATATTGTCACACATCTGCTCCTTCTAAGTGGGGCACAGACAGGTGCATGCCAGCAGCTCCACCCACAGGGAAGACTCCTCTTCACCACTGTCCTTGAGGGATGTCCCCCAGGGGCTACAGGACCGCAGCTGTCCACTTTCTGGTAGTGTCTGCATACTGAGCAGAACCATTTGTAAGTCTGGCCTAAGTTTTCTCTTCCTCTGTCAACTAATGAGAGGGAACTCCCCACCCAGCCACAGGTACAGACGCGGAGGGAGAAGGCAGGGGAGCAGCAGTGGGGTGGCCCAACAGGCTTTGGGCCACTACTTGACGTAACTTACTTGTGCCTTCAGGACCCGCTTGGGCCTGATCGCCTATCCCCCGCTTCCACTGGCTGATGCAGCACTGCTGTGCACACATGACTTTATGGCTACGTGGGTCAGATAGTCCCCAGATCATGATGAGCAGTTCAAGTCACGTGGTAACTTGGTGGCCTTGTCTAGTTTAGTTTTTCTTTCTTTCTTTCTTTCTTTTTCTTTCTTTCTTTCTTTCTTTCTTTCTTTCTTTCTTTCTTTCTTTCTTTCTTTCTTTCTTTCTCTCTCTCTCTCTCTCTCTCTTTCTCTCTCTCTTTCTTTCTTTCTCTCTTTCTTTCTCTCTCTCTTTCTTTTCCTTCCTTCCTTCCTTCCTTCCTTCCTTCTTTCTTTCTCTTTTTTTTTTTTTTCTTTTTTTGAGATGGAGTCTTGCTCTGTCGCCCAGGCTGGAGTGCAGTGGCGCAATCTCGGCTCACTGCAAGCTCTGCCTCCCGGGTTCATGCCATTCTCCTGCCTCAGCCTCCTGAGCAGCTGGGACTACAGGCCCCCGCCACCACGCCCAGCTAATTTTTTGTATTTTTAGTACAGATGAGGTTTCACCATGTTAGCCAGGATGGTCTCGATCTCCTGACCTTGTGATCCGCCCGCCTTGGCCTCCCTAAGTACTGGGATTACAGGCATGAGCCACCGTGCCCGGCCTCTTTCTTTTTTTTTATGAGAAAGAGTCTCCCTCTGTCACCCAGGCTGGAGTGCAGCAGCACCATCTTGGCTCATTGCAACCTTCGCCTCCCGGGTTCAACCGATTCTCCTGCCTCTGCCTCCCAAGTAGCTGGGATTACAGGCACTTGCCACCACGCCTGGCTAATTTTGTATTTTTAGTAGAGACAGAGTTTCACCATGTTGGCCAGGCTGGTCTTGAACTCCTGACCTCAGGTGACCTGCCGCCTCAGCCTCCCAAAGTGCTGGGATTATAGATTCAAACTGCCAAGTGTTTAATTTCTACAAAGGCTCAGAAGCAGGGCAAGAGCTGTTTCTCAGAAGGAGAGTGGGTTATCTGTAGATGATGACAGGACCTTGCTCCCAAATCCTAAAGGCCTGAGCCTACAGGGGCTGGTAAAGGCTCCACACAGGGTCTCTGTCTGCCACTGACACCCCAGGCACCATTGGATCTGCCGGGTCATGTGGCCCACGTGGCAGAACGGCATGCACAGACCCTGGACCTACTGCAGGGACTTCTCTTGCTCTGGGCCATGTTTCAAACTAGCAGCTTTTCAAATCCCTCAGTAAATGGACAGAGTTGGACACCTAAAAGAGAAAGAACATGTCAACCCCATGTCAAACAGGCCCGCTTAGTGCTGTTTTCCTCTTTTGGCTGCAGGAGGGTTCAGATGCAATGACTTGTCCTTCACCTTAGAACAGGCCCCACACCTCTGGATGTTTCCCTAAGGTAGAAGGCTCTGAATTGCAGCTGGGTTTATTCCCCACCCTCTGACACCAACAAGTCTGGAATCGTGGCTACTTCTTGTGCCTTACGTCCCATCAGCATGATGTCATCAGTGTAATGGGCCACTGTGACATCCTGGGGAAGGAAGAGGTGATCGAGACCCCTGAGAATTACCTCTGACACAGGCTGGAGAGGTGAGAGGCCCCTGACGTGGGTACATTGCTGGCCTGGCTTCTGCTGGGCCTTGTGGACGGGGGTGGAGGAGAACGCATTTGCTGGATCAGTAGCTGCACACCAGGTAGCGGGAGATGTGCTCATTTGCTCAAGCAATGAAAACACGTCTGGCCCAGCAGCTGCAGTTGGAGTCAAACTTAGGACAGTCTCCCGTCATTCTCCAGGACCCACCTGTCTCCCCTACGGGCCGAACAGGCGAGTGGAATGGGCTGTGGTGGGGATCACTGCCTCTGCATCTCTCCAGTGCTTGGTGGTGGCACTGATGTCTGCAGTCCCTCCAGGGATGTGGGATGGCTTTTGACTGACGATTCTAGGTAGAGGCCTCTCTAATGGCTTCCACTTGGCCTTTCCCCCCATAGCAGCCCAGGTCAGGGGATGCATGTGGGGACTCTGCCAGCTGCTGAGTGTGTCTGTTCCATTTACGCATGTGGAGCTGGGGAAATGACCACAGGATGGGCCGGGGACCCACTGGACCCAGGAGTCAGACCTGATCTAAAACTCCATTGATCACCTGGCTCCCTAAGCCCCTCCCGAACTGGAGGCCACAGCGTCCCTCCAGCATCTCCTAGAATCAATGTCAAGACAGAGCCAGTGTCCAATTGTCCCAAAATGTCGCATGATTTTATTTTCTCCAATATACAGTTACCCACACAGAAGGCCATAGACCCCTTTGGAGAAGACCAGGGGAAGAATTAACAGTGTATATACATTTTTGGCAGTCCTGGGGTCCTTCCTCAAGGGTACCCAGACTTTCTTTCATTCTTTCTGGATTCATAGACTGACTCAAGTCTGTGAATGACTGAGGCCATGATTCTCGGTTTTTATGATTGCAGTTAGAGTTCTGTCCACTTGATGTGGAAGTTTTCTGCTTGCATCCAGTAGGAACTGAGCAGGCTTCCCGTCTGTTTCACTACTAGGAACAACATGGTAAGCAGCCAGCGCCATAGGTCTACGTGGGTCAGACCTGTGGCCCAGGTCTGACTGCTACTTTGCCTCTGCTGTCGGTCATGGTAACCACGCCCACTTTGCCTTTGGTGCTTGAGTGCCCCCACTTGGGCCCTGCTACCCCAGGATCCAATTATTCCTGTTGCATGTAAGTTTCGCAGTTGATGACTGCAGTTCCCACTGTGAGTCTGGCCTACAGAGAAGAACAATTGCAGAGCTCTGCAAGGAGACTGGGCTCCCTCACAAATCTACATCTCAGTGTCGTGAAACCACAGTCCTCAGCCTTTTTGGCATGAGGGACTGGTTTCATGGAAGAGTATTTTTCCACAGACTCAGAGTTGGAGGGTGGTTTGGGGATGATTCAAACACATTACATTTATTGTGCACTTATCTGTATTATTATTACATTGTAATATATAAGGAAATAATTACACAACTCACCACCATGTCGAATCAGTGGGAGCCCTGAACTTGATGTCCTTCAACTAGACAGTCCCATCTGGAGGTAATGGGAGACAATGACAGATCATCAGGCATTAGATTCTCATAAGGAGTGTGCAACCTCGATCCCTTATATGTGCAGTTCACAGTGGGGTTTGTGCTCCTATGAGAACTAATGCTGTTGCTGATCAGACAGGAGACGGAGCTCAGGTGGTAATGTGAGTGATGGGGAGTGGCTATAAATACAGATGAAGCTTTGCTCACTCACCCACCGCTTACCTCCTGCTGCGTGGCCCAGTTCCCATCAGGCCCTGGACCAGTACCAGTCCATGGCCCGGGGGGTTGGGGACCCTGTTGTGAAAGGTCTGAGTTCTGGGCCCTTCCAGGGTGGGTGAGGAAGTTTTCACTGTCACATTCCAGTCTCCATAAGTCTTTGAACCCCTTTCTCTATGTTAAGCCAAGGGAGCTTAGGCACCTCCAGCTCGCTCACTGCGGGCATCCTTTGATCCATGTTTCAACTAACCCACCAGATAGAGCTTTTCCAAGTCCCCGAGCTGCAGCCTGGAATGCAGCCTCTACTTGATGGACAAGTGCACACCCGGCCCCTCTGCCTCCATGTTCCTCCCCCAGTGCCCACACCCAGTGTCCGTTCCCACTCACGCCCCCGGGTGTCTGTCTGTATACATCAGAGAGGTCAAGTGGCTCTTCTGGGATGTGGCCTGTCTCCTCCTGTGTCACACTGTGGGCCTCACCTTCAAGGGGCTGCTGGGCTCTGAGTTTTGTTATAGGTCTTGAAGCAAAGGGAGGGGTTGGGGAGGCTCCTGAGAAGAATCAGCAACTGCCTTAGGGGAGGTCCTTACCCGTTCCTCAGGCAACACACATTAATGCCTCAGAGGAGGTGGAAAGGCCAGTACTGCTGGGGGTGGGTGCAGCACTGGGGTAGGTGTAGCACTGGGGGTGGGTGTAGCACTGCCATTGGGTGCAGGGAGGCTGCTTCTGCTGACAAAATGACTCATCGTAACTTAGAGGCTCACCGTCCCCAGCTTCATCAGGGTCCTCCCATATGTCTCCATCCCAATTTACAGGATCCCCTGTTTCCCCAGTCAATGCCCTCACAGTAACAGTGGACAACCTGCAAGGTTGAGAGTTCAACTTGCTTTGTAATTCATCCAGTTTCATGATGAAGACTCGTGTTTCCTTTTCAGCAGTCTTGGCCCCAGGGCTACAGGAAAGGAGATTCTCCTTTAGGGTTCACTCAGCCACTCATAGGTTATTTATACAGAGCTGGAACTGGGAGTTTGAATCACTGAGCACATCCTTTGATTTCATCACTTTGTCCAGCAACCAACTGGTAACCAGCCTACATCACTATATTCCTTGGTTTTCCACAAACATTCAAAAATATCATATACAGAGTCACTAAGCTCCTCACCTCTTGTAAGTGGTTTACTAGGAGTATACAATGCAGAAATTTGCATATTTTCATAAACTGTTCACACCATGGACCATCAGTGTTCTGTGTACTATTGGAAGTAGAGTTCTTTGCACCTTTAAGTCAAGTCATATTAGAAAGCCAGTTCCAAAAAGCACAACACACATTCAGAAAACTCATTCTTATGATTCTGTTTCTCTAGAATCGCTCCTGATACCAAAACCTATGTTAGGGTTCTTCAGGTAAACAGAACTGATAGGAGAGAAATAGGATCGAGGCCAAGTGTGGTGGCTTACGCCTGTAATCCCAGCACTTTGGGGGGCAGAGGCTGTTGGATCACGAGGTCAAGGGATCGAGACCATCCTGACCAACATGGTGAAACCCCATCTCTACTAAAAATACAAAAATTAGCTGGACGTGGTGGCACATGCCTGTAGTCCCAGCTACTCAGGAGGCTGAGGCAGGAGAATCGCTTGAACGCGGGAGGCAGAGGTTGCAGTGAACCGAGATCACGCCACTGCACTCCAGCATGGGGGACAGAGCGAGACTTCATCTCAAAAAAAAAAAAAAAAAAAAAGAAATAGGATTGATACAGGTATCAATCCTCAGAGAAATGAGTTAAAGAGAGAATCTATGGATATGTAGATACATGAAAAGGGATTTATTATGGGAACTAGCTCATACGATTACAGAGGCTGAAAATTCCCACAATAGGCCATCTGCAAGCTGGGGACCAGGGAAGCCAGCTGTGTGGTGCAATGTAAGTGTGAAGGCCTCAGAATCAGGAAAGCCAGTCGGGTAACTCTCAGTCTGTAGCTGAAGGCCTGGGGACCTGGAGGCCATTGGTACAAGTCTCAAGGTGCGAAGGCTGAAGAGTCTGGAGTTCTGATATCCAAGGGCAAGAGAGATGGGTGTCCCAGCTCCGGAAGAGAGTGTGTGGAGAGGCAAAGAGAGAGGGAGAGTTCGCCTTTCTTCTACCGTTTTTCCTTATCTGGACCCATGACTGATTGGATAGTGCCCACTCACGTTGGGTGAGGATGGACCTTCTCTACTGTCATGGTTTGAATTTGCCTTCTCTAAGTTTTTTTTTTTTTGAGACAGAGTCTCACTCTGTCACCCAGGCTGGAGTGTAGTGGTGCGATCTCGGCTCACTGCAACCTCAGCCTCCTGGCTTTAAGCCCTGCCTCAGCCTCCCGAGTAGCTGGGACCACAGGTGTGCACTGCCACGCTCAGATAATTTTTGTATTTTGTAGAGACAGAGTTTCTCCATGTTGGCCAGACTGGTCTTGAACTCCTGACCTCAAGTGATCTGCCCATCTCAACCTCCCAAAGTGCCGGGATTATGGGCATGAGCCACTGCGCCTGGCCTCCAAACATTATCTTTAAACTTAATCCCCACTGTGGTGGTATTAAGAGGTAGGGTTTTTTGAGAAATGATTAAGTCATGAAGGCTCAGTCCTCATAAATGGACTAACACTCTTATAAAAAAGGCTTCAGAGATAGTTCACCTTGTATTGCTCTTCCACGGTCCACCGTGTGATGACACAGCATTTGTCCCCTTCAGGAGAGGCAGCGACGAGTCTTCATCTTGAAGAAGAGACCGGGGCCCCCACCAGACACCGAAACTGCCAGTGTCCTGATCTCGCACTTTTTCCAGCCTCCCGTACTGTGACGTAATAAATTTGTTGTAGAAATGACCAAGTTACAGGTATTTCGTTATGGCCGCACGAAGGGACTGAGCTGTAATTTGCTACCCATAGGTGGGGTGCTGCTGTAATAAATGCCTGAAAATGTGGAAGCAGATTTCAAACTGGGTAACGGGTAGAGGCTGGAAGTGTTTCGGGGTGCTTGGTAGAAAAAGCCTAAACGGCTGTGAACAAAGTATTAAAGGCAATTCTGGTGCAGGTTTAGAAGAAGAGGAGATCTGTAGACAGAGCCTCAGTCTCCTTAGAAATGTTTAAGTGCACCTGTCGCTCGCGGTGGCTCATGCCTGTAATCCCAGCACTTCGGGAGGCCTAGGTGGGCAGATCACAAGGTCAGGAGATTGGGACCATCCTGGCTAACACGGTGAAACCCCGTCTTTACTAAAAATACAAAAAATTAGCTGGGCATGGTGGCGGGTGCCAGTAGTCCCAGCTACTGGGGAGGCTGAGGCAGGAGAATGGCGTGAACCCGGGAGGCAGAGCTTGCGGTAAGCCGAGATTGTGCCACTGCACTCCAGCCTGGGCAACAGAGCAAGACTCCATCTAAAAAAAAAAAAAGAAAGAAATGTTTTAAGTGATCATGATCCCAAAGCTGGTAGAAATATGAAAAGTAAAGATGAAGTCTTAGATCAAAATAAGGAATATCTTATTGGAATCTGGAGGAAAGACCGTACCTGTTACAAAGTGGTAAAGAACTAGGCTGAATTGTGTCTGTGCCTGAGGGCTTTGTGGGAGGCAGAATTTAACAGTGATGAACTAGAATCCTTAGAGGAAAAAATTTCTAAGCAAAACGTGAAGGGAGCTGCATGGCTTCTCCCAACTGCGTAGAGTAAAATGCAAGAAGAGAGAAATGAGTTAAAGAGGGAATCTATAATCAAAAGAGAAGCAGAACTTAAACGTTTGGAAGAGTCTCAGCTTGGCCACATGTTTAGGAGAGAAAACAAAGGGTGTGGCCCAGTGACCATTTGATAAGATTCGTGGGGATAGAGGGAAGTCAGGTGCTATTTGCCATGGCCGTCACAGGCTCAGAGTTCTAGACTGCCATGGCCGTCACAGGCTCAGAGTTCTAGACTGCCATGGCCGTCACAGGCTCAGAGTTCTAGACTGCCATGGCCGTCACAGGCTCAGAGTTCTAGACTGCCATGGCCGTCACAGGCTCAGAGTTCTAGACTGCCATGGCCGTCACAGGCTCAGAGTTCTAGACTGCCATGGCCGTCACAGGCTCAGAGTTCTAGACTGCCATGGCCGTCACAGGCTCAGAGTTCTAGACTGCCATGGCCGTCACAGGCTCAGAGTTCTAGACTGCCATGGCCGTCACAGGCTCAGAGTTCTAGACTGCCATGGCCGTCACAGGCTCAGAGTTCTAGACTGCCATGGCCGTCACAGGCTCAGAGTTCTAGACTGCCATGGCCGTCACAGGCTCAGAGTTCTAGACTGCCATGGCCGTCACAGGCTCAGAGTTCTAGACTGCCATGGCCGTCACAGGCTCAGAGTTCTAGACTGCCATGGCCGTCACAGGCTCAGAGTTCTAGACTGCCATGGCCGTCACAGGCTCAGAGTTCTAGACTGCCATGGCCGTCACAGGCTCAGAGTTCTAGACTGCCATGGCCGTCACAGGCTCAGAGTTCTAGGGCTTTGAGGGCAGCATGGAGTCAAGGGAGGAACCCAGGGCTCTGGAGGGTCCCTGGGTGCCTATAGGACCTTGGGCCTCCATGCCCAGTACTGCCTCAAGTCTCTGCTCCCTGTATTCCAGTGTAGCACTCCTCAGCTGCCTCAGCTATGGCTCACATGGGCCCAGGTGTGGCTCAGGCTGCCCCTCCAGAGGCACAAGCAATAAGCCTCGGCAGCATCCTCTGCAGGCACACACAGAGCATGTGCTGTGGAGGTATGGCCTAGTAGAGCCATGGGGTCAGGGTCCCCTCAACCATGGGCCAGTAGAAACACCGCTGTGCAACTCCAGCCTGGGACAGCCAAAGGCATGGGACTGCAATGCTTGGGAGCCACAGCCAGCAAAGCCATGGGGGCAGGACCACCTGGAGACTTGGGGGCCCAACTCCCACCCTAGGGTGTCTGGAAGGCGGGACGTGGAGTGAAAGGAGATGGTGCTCAAGTTTCAAGATTTGATTTTGCTTGCCTTGTTCAATGTTGGATTTACTTGGGATCTGTTATCCCTTTTTTTCATTCCTAGTGCTCCCTTTTGGAAAGGAAATATCCATCCTATGTCTGTCCTACCATGATATTTTGGAAGCATGTAACTTGTTTGATTTCCTAGGCTTACAGCTGGAGAGCAATTTGCCTCAAGATGAATATTACCTAGAGTTTCACTCATATCTGATGTAGACAATGTTTAGATAAGACTTTGGACTTTGAGTTTAAAGTTGATGCTGGAATGAGTTAAGGCTTTTGGAGTTACTGGGAAGGAATGTATGTATTTTTAATGTGATAAGATCACAAATTTTGGGGGACTAGGAGTAGAATGCTATGATTTGAACATATCCCCTAGAAATTCATGTTAAAACGTAATCCCATGGTGGTATTAAGAAGCAGGCTTTTGGGAAGTGATTAAGTTATGCAGGCTCTGATCTCATGAATGAATTAATACCTTGTCAAAAAGGCTTCAGGGACAGTTCACCCTGTATTGCTCTTCCATTATCCTCCATGCTGAGGACCCCAGCATTCATCCCCTCTGGAGGAGGCCGCCACAACGAACCATCTTGGACGCAGAGATAGGGTCCCTCACCAGACAGCATATTTGCTGCCACCTCGATCTTGAACTTCCCAGCCTCCAGAACTGTGAGAAAAGAAGTTTCTCTTCTTTATAAATTACTCAGTTTCAGGTATTTTCTTATAGCAGCACAAATGGACTAAGACACTCAGTCCACTGATTCAAGTGCCGATATCTTCTGAGACCGCCTTCACAGACTGTATTAGGCTGTGATTGCACTGCCATAAGGAAAAGCCTGCAACTGGATAATTTATAAGAAAAGAGATTGAATTGGCTTATGTTTCTGCAGGCTATATAGGAAGCACAGCAGCATCTGCTTCTGGGGAGGCCTCAGGAAGCTTCCAATCATGGCAGAAGGCAAAGGGGGAGCAGGCATGTTACATGGCAAAAGCATGAGCAAGAGAGAGGTGGGGGGAGGTGCCACACACTTTTAAACAACCAGATCTTGTGACTCACCATCTCGAGGACAGTCACTAAGCCATGTGGCATCTGCCCCTGTGATCCAGTCACCTCCTACCAGGCTCCACCTCCAGCATGAAGGATTACAATTCAGCATGAGATTTGGGTGGGGGGTGGAGGGTGAATATCCAAACTATATTACAGACGCACCCAGAAATAATGCTTTTCCAACTATCTGGGTATCACTTAATCTAGTCAAGTTGACACCCAAAATTAGCCATCACATCTTGCAAAGCATTATTTCTGGGTATCTGTGAGGGTAGATTTGAAAGAGATTGCCGTTTGAATCCGTGGACTGAATAAGGAAGATCTACCCTCACCTGATGTGGGTGGGCACCATCCAATAGGTTGAGGGCCTAGAGAGAGAAAAAAAGGCAGGGATTGACGGATTCTCCTTCTCTCCAGAGCTAGGAAACCCATCTTCTCCTGTCTGTGGGCTCCGGAACTCCAGGTTCTCCAGCCATTGCACTCTGGGACTCACACCAGTAGCCATTCCACCACCACCAGTTTTCAGGCCTTTGGCCTCGGACTGACAGTTACACAATCTGCTCCCCTGGTGCTGAGGCCTTTGAGCTTGGACTGAGCCCCGCACCAGCTTCTCTAGGTCTCCAGCTGGCAGACACTCTGTGGTGAGACTTCTCAGCCTGCATAATCAGGTGAGCCAATTCCCCTCGTAAATCCTCTCATGCCTGTATGTACATATCCTGTGGTTCTGGTTCTCTGGAGAACGCTGACTAATACCTAGGTTTACAGGTTTAGAGAAATAGCCAACTGCAGCCCCTGTCCCACAGCTGGTCTTGGCCACGGCTGACATGACCCCCGTTCTTCTCTGACTCACGCTTGTTTCCCTCCCTGTCAGTGGGCACCTCTGCTGGTCTCTGTGGCCTACCCAGTGGGCCAACTGGGACCCTCCTCAGTGAGGGGTCTGAGGCCCTGGTCACCATCCCTGCTCAGGCCATGGCTGCTGTACTTGTCCACTCACCAATAAAACAGCTGAGGCAACACGGAGTTCCCCAAGTCCCACCACTTGGATCACCATGCACCACATTTATCCTTCCCTGCCCCCAAGTGGAGTGTCAGTTCTACTGCCTCCTGATGGCCACAGCCCACCTCCCTCCCTATTTGGGGGCTCCTTGTCATGACTGTTGGTCTCCAGGAACAAAGAATCCAAAGTGACAAGGCATCCACTGTAGCCTAAAGTTCAGTGGGTCTCCTATCTGTCCACGGGTGGAGTGGTCCCCTGTGGAAGCCACGACCCCTGACTGGCAGCTGGGAGTGGAGGGAACAACACGCACAAAACCCCCAGCAGGTCGCTGGCAGTGGTGGTACGGGGGAAGCTGCTGCTCCTGCCCCTTGGTTCCCAGGCCTCTTGGGGACATAGCACCCCATGGCAACTGCTGAGTTGGAGGGATTACCGAGTTCCACAACGTGACACCCCATCCTTGAACAGTATCACCCCCACGCTGGGGCCTTCATGGAACTCTGAAAAGGCCGCTCTCCTGCTCTGTGGTGCTGGCTGCGTCTGAGTGGTGTGGGCTGTGACAATAGGACCAGCAGATGCCATGGCCACGTGCCATGTGCCATGGCTGCACCTCCTCCCTGTGTTGTAAAGTGGGATCCTTGGTCCAAGGCACTGCTATGCAGGCCTTGTTTGGTGAATCAACACTTAATAAGTCCTAGGGGTCAGCCTGGGTTTTGTGTCAATCCTAGTGGAGTTGAATTGCTGCCCCCAATGGGATGGATGCTTCTGTTGCCGGGTCAGCTTTCTCTATGGATAGTGCCTACGGGGGGCTCCTCAGTGGCCCACACTGCAGACAGGTTGGGCATTTGTGGCAGCAGTGGCTAGACCAGCCTTGGTGGGTGGAGCTGTGCTGCTGGTTCCATGGTCAGCCTCCCTTTCTACCACCAAAGCTACTCCATGCATGCACCCAGAGGTCCAGCACTCTGGTGGCCAGGACAGAGGCTGGCTGAAGTCAAGGGCTGCGGCCATTCTGTCTAACTGGTTGCTTAGTGGCTCCCTGGTGGATCCTCTCTGTTGGGAATGAACATGTGATACTGAGCTCTTCACCTCTCATGACCACACCCGTGGGTTCATTCATGTGCCTCCTCTCCTGGGGTGGTGGGCAGAATGATGATGTCCCCCAAAATGTGTCCAGGGCTTTTTAAAAATAGGGATGGAATAGAACTCATCCACCCACTAATGGCTGCTTAACATGTACCCCATTCCGTATCCCTCTGCTCCAGCCAATACAGCACAGCTGGCACAGCAACAATCATTGGGCTACTGCTTGGTGGAGTTTGGGATTAGCTGTACCTATACACAGGGGCTTATTAGGGGAGATTGGCTCCTGTGATTATGGAGGTTGGAAAGTATCCCCATCTGCCATCTGCAAGCTGGAGACCCAGGAGAGCTGATGGTGTAAGTTCCAGTCTGAGTGTGAAGGCAGAAGACTGATATCCCAGCTCAAAGACAAGCATCTCTTTGAGCTGGGATATCAGTCATGTTGAAATTTGGTCCCCAGTGCTGGAGGTGGTGTCTAATGGGGGTGTTTGGGTTGTGAGGGCGGATCCCTCATGGATGGCTTGGTGCCATCCTCATGGTAGTGAGTGAGTTCTCACTCAGAGTTCCCCTGAGAGCTGGTTGTTGAAAACAGCCTGGCAGTCCCCTGTGCACTTGTTTCCTCTCACCATGTGCTCTCTGCACACACTGGCTCCCCTTCATCTCCTGCCATGAGTGGAAGCAGCCTGAGGCCCTCACCAGCAGCAGATGCAAGTGTCATGTTTCTTGCACAGCCTGCAGAACTGTGAGCCAAACAAACCTCTTTTCTTTATCAATTACCCAGTCTCCAACATTCCTTTCTAGCAACATAAACAGACTAGGACGGGTGGGGAGAGCGAATTTTCTCTTGCTTAGTCTTTTTGACCTTCAACTGATTGGATGAGGCCCACCTTCACCAGAGACAGTGACCTGCTTTTCTCAGTCCACAGATTCACATGCTAAGCATATCCAGAAACACCTTGCAGACACGTCCAGAATAATGTTTAACCAAATATCTGGGCACCCCATGGCCCAGTGAAGTGGACACATAAAGTGGACACATAAAATTTCCCATCACAAGTTGACAGTAGTCTGTTAGCATCCTCTGGGAAATGGGGGAGATGATGGGAATCACCTCACCTACAACCCTCAAGCCTTCCAAAGGGGCCCACATCTCTGCCATTCCCCACCAATGAGATTTTCTTTTTGGTGTATTGCCTTGGCTAAGGCAGTGGGCAGTTTCAGAGGCTTCTACTCAGTAACACTATGATAGTTTTTACCCTACAGGACAATGAGCCTACATGAGGATCCAGCCAACTACCAAGATTATCTGAGTGTACATTTAGGATCTGGGGGAATACGTAGCGTTCTGGGGATGCAGAGGGCTGACTCAGTGTGAGCCAGATCTGGACCAGCATTGCACTTTGCTGGCCTCCATACGCCCTCCTCTAATGGGCCCATGATGGTGCCTTGACTCCAGCTGTCAGTGTCAACTTGGTCCCAGAGTTCCCCAGCCCTGGGCATTGGCCTTTTCCTAGTGCACAGTTACTGAAATACACCTTTAGTGGTGGGGTGGGGAAGGACTAGGGGAGCCATCACCTCATCCACCTGCTATGGCACTGCAGGGTCCATCCTCCTGGGACCCAACCCCTCCTTCAATCAGTGGGGTTTAGGTTTGAAAACTGTCTCAGGTGCAGAAACTGGGCAACAGATCATGTTTTTTCATTGAGGTGTGTATTCACCTATTAGGGTTGCAAAACAAATATCACAGACTGGGCAGCTTAAACAACAGACTTTCTTCATTTCATGGTTCTGGAGACTGGAAGTCCAAGATCAAGGTGTTGGCAGTGCTGGTTCCTCCTGAGGCCTCTCTCCTTGATTTGCAGATGGCCACCTTCTCCCTGTGTCCTCATGTGGTCATGCCTCTGCGTGTGTCCTCATCTCCTCTTCTTACAAGGACACCAGTCAGATTGGATTAGGGCCCACCCTAATGTCTTCATTTTAATTTAACTACCTCTTTAAAGGCCCTTTCTCCAAATACAGTTACATACTGAGGTCCGGGGGTTAAGACTTCAGTACATAAATTTTGAGGGGACATAACTCAGACATAATAGGATGGCTGTTCTCAGCCTCCTGAACAACCATCCTGATGTCTTCTGATCATGTAGATTAAGCAATACATTGCTGGCTGTCCACCTCCCTTGCCCAAGGAATGCTATGTTTTGGTGATGGTCTCGCTAGCTCTGCCAGTCAAGGCCCCAGGCTCTTTGATGACATTGCTACTTTCTGTGTGTATTAGCCCATTCTCACACTGCTATAAAGATACTACCAGAGACTGGGCAATTTATAAACAAATGAGGTTTCATGGACTCACAGTCCCACATGGCTGGGGAGGCCTCAGGAAACTTACAGTCATGGCAGAAGAGGCAGCAGGAGAGAGTGTCAGCGTGTGTGGGAGGAACTATCTGGCTGTGTAAGACATGTCTGCTTCCCCTTCACCTTCCATCATGACAGAAACTTTCTTGAGGCCTCCCCAGAAGCAGCTTCGAACCGTGAACCAGTTAAATCTCCTCTCTTTATAAATTACACAGTCTTGGGTATTTCTGTATAGCCAAGCAATAGCAGACGAATACACCCAGGCACAGTGGTATGCATCCGTAGTTCCAGCTACTTGGGAGACTGAGGTGGGAGGATCCCTTGAGCCCAGGAGTTTGAGGCTGCAGTGAGCCATGATTGCACCACTGCACTCCAGCGTGGGCGACAGAGACTGACCCTGTCTCAAAAAAACAAAAAACATAAAACAAAGGTAATTAACGGTAAATGAGTTCATGACAGGGGTCCTAATCTCACAGGACTGGAGTCTTATAAGAGGAGGTGAGGACACGGACAAGTACTGAGGGAAGACCCTGTGAGGACACAGAGAGAAGACCCTAGTCATCTACAAGCCAAGAAGAGAGGCCTCAGGAGGACCAGCCTTGCAAAACCTTGATCTTGGACTCCAGCCTCCAGGACTGGGAGACAATGAGTCTGTTGTGTAAGCCACCCTGTCTGCAGTGCTTTCTGATGGCAGCCCCAGCAGACAAACGTACTTAGGGTCGGCTCTTTTGCCCCGAAGGTTCTAAGCACCACTCGAGTGATGATTTGGCACTGTCTCCCAGGAACCTTAGGAGAGGGTTAAGTCCTGTACTCTGAGACAGACAGTGCTCTGATATGGACACACTCTTCCTTCTCTAACTTTCTATTTCCCCATGATCCTGCACACTCAGGGGCTGACTCGTAGGTACTCCCAGTTCCTGATTAGTTCCTGCAGCTTCTATGCCCGGTCCTCTTTATATCTTCCCCAGCTCTGAACTTCCGCTTGCTGACGGAGCATCTCCACTGTGAAGGGAGAGTCCGTGGAATCCCACCCCACAGACGGAAGCTGTTTGTGACGGTTTATTTGGTCTGTCAACTTGACTGGGCCGTGGGGTGTCCAGCCATTTGGTCAAGCAGTATTCTGGGTGTGTCTGTGAGGATGAGATGAGCATTTGATCAGTGGACTCAGGGAAGCAGCTTGGCCCCCACAGTGTGCGTGGGCCTGTTAGAAATACCAAAATTGTTAGAAATAATCGGTGCTGTGAAGAAAAGTCAGCACAGAGACAAAAGATCTCTCAGCAAGGCCATCTTTACTTTCTACAGAAAGGGTTCTCCATTGCAGATGGAACAATGGCGAGAGCGCACCTGAACAAAGGAAAAGCAGAAATCTTTATCCCTTACGCCTTTGGGTCGTCCCTAGTGCTGTGTCCTGCATCCACTGGCTGGGGTGAGACTTCACCATCTTAAACTGATACCCGATTTGCTAATAGCCTAAAACTTTCCTAAATAGGTAAGTGCAGGGAAGAACAAAGAAGTTGCTTATGAAAAGTCTCAGGAGGCAATAACATTACCAAATAAAGAAGGGGCATAGGCTGTGAGCTGGAATGTGTCTGTGAGCATGTCCAACAGTTACACAGGATAGAGCTTAACAAAGAGCTATTAGCACAAAGCAAGGAGGCTTGAAGAAAGTCTTTAAAAGAAACTATTATTTCTAACACTTGTGATTTATTCTTTAACGAGAAGGGGAACTTTGAAGCGGAAACTTTTTACCTTCTGCAGGGCCTCATCCCACCCACTGAAGGCCTGAACAGAACAAAAAGGCTGAGTGGTGTCAGGCCTCTGAGCCCAAGCCTGCGCGTATACATCCAGATGGCCTAAAGCAACTGAAGAACCACGAAAAAGAGAAAATAGTCAGTTCCTGCCTCAACTGATGACATTCCACTGTGGTGATTTGTTCCTGCCCCACCCTAACTGATCAATTGACCTTGTGATGTTCCTTCTCCTGGACAATGAGTATCAGAAGCTCCCCCCAAGGACCTGGTAACCCACCCATCCCCCCTGCCCCTGCCCACAAGAGAAAACCCCCTTTGACTGTAATCTTCCACAACCTACCCAAATCCTATAAAACTGCCTCACCCCTATCTCCCTTTGCTGACTCCTTTTTTGGACCCAGTCTGCCTGCAACCAGGTGATTAAAAAGCTGTATTGCTCACACAAAGCCTGTTTGGTGGTCTCTTCACACGGATGTGCATGACAAGTAGGAGGGAAGACCTCTTACCTGGGTGAGCTGGGACATCGGTTTTTTCCTGCCTTCAGACTCAAACTGAAATATTGACTCTTCTTGAGTCTTGAGCCTGCTGCCTTTCAGGCTACAGTGTACACCATCGGCCCTCCTGGGTCTCCAGGTTCCCCATTGCAGGTCTTGGGACTGCTCAGCCTCTGTAATTGTGTGAGCCAAGTCCTTACAATAATCTGTGTCTGTGTATATGTTCACTTCTTACTGGCTCGGTTTCTCTGGAGAACTCTGACTATTACTCGGTGTCCTTGAAATTGTTCCAGAGTCTGATGTTGGCCTGGGAGTTGGTTCCGGTGGAATTTACCTACATGCTTGGAGCTGGATGTGCAGGGTTTGGACAAGACCACCTCACGTACATCTTCTCTAGCCCAATTCCTGTGTCCATCTCAGTTGGGACAAGCAACCCCACACCACGGTCCCCAGGCTCCTGACCTCTCCTGTTCAGCGACCTTCATCTGCCCCACTGTGCCCATCACGACCCCTGGGGTCTCTTTAATTTTGGATTGCTTCCTCTCTGAGATTTAAAGTCCAAACCTTGCACCCCTTCCACACCTCCAGGCCCTCTGTGTTTGCTTTGTCCACCTGCTTTGCTGGGAGTGCTCTACTCAGCCGCATTGTGTACTTTCCTCGCTGTACTTCTTTGCCTGCACAGCTGGGAACATCTGGTCCTTCACTTTAATCACACCCTTGCCAGTGTCCTGAACTCCTATATTGGTTGGAGCAGCCTTTATTTATTTATTTATTTTGAGATGGAATCTCACTCTGTTGCCCAGGCTGGAGTGCAGTGGTGCGATCTCAGCTCACTGCAACCTCTACCTCCTGGGTTCAAGCGATTCTCCTGCTTCGGCCTCCCTAGTAGCTGGGACTACAGGCATGCACCACCACACCTGGCTGATTTTTGTATTTTCAGTAGAGACTGGGTTTCATCATGTTGGCCAGGCTGGTCTCGAACTCCTGATCTCAAGTGATCTGCCTGCCTCAACCCCCTAAAGTGCTGGGATTACAGACGTGAGCCACTGTGCCTGGCCAGGAACAGCCTTCAGATTGCCCTGGAGGGCTTTTTAGACACGGATCGCTAGGCTCCACCCCAGTATCCTTGATTTGGGAGGCCTGGGCAGGACCTGAGAATCTGCATTTCTACCGCATTCCTGAGTGATGCAGCTGGTCCAGGAACCACACTTTGAAAGTAGGCTATGTTGCAGTTAACAAATACATCCTGAGGTCTCAGGTTTATTTTTCACTTGCATATCGTGGTCAAGTGACTCTTCTTCATCTTTGAGCTGACTTTGGGAACTTTGTGTCCTTTGAGGTCACCTTGGAAAGGGAAGGGTGATTGGGAAGTAGCTTACATTGCTTCCTCCCATATCCCGTGGGTCAGAACTCGGTCACATGACCCCCATGCGACCACATCAACTATAGGGGTGACTGGGAAATGCAGTCTTTCCATTTGCCTAGGAAGAAGGAATGGTGTGGTGAACACATAGTTTCATCTCTTCTGCCATCCACCCCTCTTTGACCTGCCAAAGCCCACCCAGTCACTACACCCTCTCCAGACCCAGAATCTCCAACGGATGAGCACATCAGGTTTAGATATGCCCTCTCTTGGTCCAGCAACCTATGAATTTAAACATTGAGTTATCTGTCCCCCTGTAATAGATTGCATCTGTGACCCCAGTTTCTTGCCCTTTCCTGTGTCCAAGGCCAGCCACAACTTACTGTCATAGGAATGTGCCCAGCCAAGATCAGTCAAGCAGAGCCCAGACACATGAGCAGGAAAAACTGACTGTTGTGCGCCACGGAGACTGTGTAGATATGTGTTAATTTGCGTTTCTCATTATGGCAGCACCCTCCTTCACAGCGCCTGCTTCTGTGTTAGTCAGGATAGGCCAGGCTGTATTGTGGTAGCAATCAGAACCCCCAAACCGAGCTGCTGCCAAGAGAGCAGGCATTGGGGGCCTGAGTGATGGGGACTTGGTGGTGCTGGAGCAGCAAACTTGCTAAAATCACTCCTGGTGACCTGTCAGGCTGAATACAAGAAGGCTCAGCCAGGATCCCAAGGGGCGAAGTGGAAAAACACCACATTGTGAGTTTTGTGATAGGTCCAGTAACACGAGACGGAGACCAGCTTGAGAAAGAAGGCCCAGCTTACAAGCAGAGATGAAAGTGAACAGAGAGATGGATCCAGAAATTCAGAGCACTGCAAGGGCGGAAAAGCCAATTGCTCCAAGCGTTAGGATTTTAACAAGCTTTGGGAGACAAAGGCCCAATAAAATGCCTGAGTTGGACCGATCAACAGAAGACAAAGATGGGATTAAGGCCCATTCAAGCCTGAGAGCCTTCTGACAGCGGCCATTGAGTTGACGGAGAGGAATGAGAGCAAATACATCCTGAAACTTCAGTTTTCTGTGTGCATTAGCCATGGCTTACTGTGGTCTGAATATTTGTGTCCCTCCAAAATTCATGTTGAAACCTAGTCCCCAACGCAACGGTAGTAAGAGGTGGGGCCTTTGGAAGGCGAGGAGGCCATGGGGGCTCCACCCGCATGGGCGGGATCAGTGCCTTATAAAAGCATGAGGAATGAGCTTGGTGCCTGTACGCACTTTCACTTTCTGCCATGTGAGGACGTGACGAGAAGGTCCTCTCCAGACACCTCCTGCAGCGCAGGATTCCCAGCCTCCGGAACTGTGAGCAGTCCATTTCTACGATTTATAAATGATCTGTTCTAGGGTGTTTTGTTAGAGCAGCACAAACAGGCACAGACAGACATTGGTACCAGGAAGTAGGGCTGTTGCTGTAACAACCACCTGAAAATGTGGCGGCAGAGCTGGAACCGCGTCACGGGAGGGGCTGGAACCGTTTTGAAGGGCACGCTGGAAAAGCACACATTTCTGTGAACGGAGGTGGTGCGAAGGTGACTCCCGTGCAGGCCAAGGAGGGCAGAGCTGTAGAGAGAGGCTCTGGGTTGGTCGCGATGACCTCAGTGGTGGTGATCAGAATGCTGGTGGAGATCCACGCAGTCAAAGCCATTCTTGTGAGGTCTTAGACAGACATGAGAACTGTCTTATTGGAAACTGCAGGGGGGGCGGCCCTTTTACAAAGTGGCAGAGAACTTGGTTGAATTGTGTCCGTGCCCTGGGGCTTTGTGGGAGGCAGAAGTTAGAAGTGATGAACTAGAATATTTGTTGGAAGAAATCTCTAAGCAAAGCACTCTGGATGCTGCATGGCTTCTGTTGACTGCTTATAGCGGAAGGCAAGAAAAGAGAAATGAGTTAAAGCCATTGATAATAGAAAGGAAACAGAACTTAAAGACTTGAAAACTCTTAGCCTGCCCATGTCAAGAATAAGAAAGCGTGTTCAGGAAAGAATAGCAAAGGTGTGGGCAAACATATTTGGATAAGGAGACTAGTATGGGTAGAAGGAAACCAGAAGCTGCTCATCAAGACAATGGGAGAATGACCCCCGAGGCATTTCCAAGACCTTCCAGGCTGTCACGCCCATCACAGGCTCAGAGTGCCCAGGCCTTGAAGGCAGAATGGCTTCAAAGGAAGAGCCCAGGGCCTCCATGAGACCTTGGGGTGTGCTGCCCAGCCTTGCCTCAATCTCTGTTCCTCCCTGCAAGCTGGTGCATCACTCCTGGCCCACCCCCATGGAGGTTCACGCGGGGCCAGGTGTTCCTTGGGCTGCCTGCCCAGAAGGCGCAGGCAGTAAACCTCGCTGGGATCAGCATGGTGCCAGCTCTGCAGATGCGCAGAGTGCACAAGCCGTGGAGGAAAAGTGCCTGCTCCTGGATTCCACTGGGTGTCACGGAGAGCCTGGGGCCCAGGCAGAGAACTGCCATATCGTCGGGCCATGGAGAGTCCCCACAGGACAATGCCTAGTGGTGCCAAGGGAGCAGAGGACACTCCAGACCTGTAGAGCCACCAGCATGCACCACCAGCCTGGGAAAGCCACAAGCACACAAAGCCGTAGGAGTGGGGCCACCAGGAGCCTTGCCCCAGTGTGTCCAGAAGGTAGGACAAAGAGTCAAAGAAAATTATTCTTAAGCTTTAAGATTTAATTTTGTCCTGTTGGGTTTTGGATTTGGTTGTGCTCAGTTAGTCCTTTGCTTCCTATTTCTCGTGTTTGGAATGGAATTTTCCATCCTTGGCCTGTGCCGCAGGGGCTGTAGGGCTGCAGCTGCCTATCGAGCAGACCACCTGTAAGTATGGCCTGAGTCTTCTCTTCCTGTGTCAGCTGATAAGAGGAACTCCCCATGCAGCAACAGATGCAGGTGGGGAGAGAGAAGGCACCTGGAGCAGGAGTGGGGGCCACAGGCGTTTGGGCCACTTCATATAACTTACTTGTGCCTTCAGGACCTGCTTGAGCCTGATCACACATACATCACTTTCATTCAAATGGAGCGCTGCTATGCACGCCCAACTTTATTTATTTATTTATTTTATTTTATTTTTTAAAATTTTTTATTTTTTTATTTTTATTTTTTTCAGACTGAGTCTCGCTCAGTCGCCCAGGCTGGAGTGCAGTGGCGTGATCTCGGCTCACTGCAAGCTCTGCCTCCTGGGATCACGCCATTCTCCTGCCTCAGCCTCCCGAGGAGCTGGGACTACAGGTGCCCACCACCATGCCCAACTAATTTTTTGTATTTTTAGTAGAGACGGGGTTTCACCGTGTTCGCCAGGATGGTCTCGATCTCCTGACCTCGTGATCCGCCTGCCTCGGCCTCCCAAAGTACTGGGATTACAGGCGTGAGCCACCGTGCCCGGCCACACGCCCAACTTTATAGCAACATGGGTCAGATAATCCCCAGATCATGATGGGCAGCTCAGGCCATATGGTAACTTGGTGGCCCTTGGTCAAGTGTTTAGTTTCTATGAAGACCTAGATGCAGGCTGATATGGTTAGGCTTTGTGTCCCCACTCAAATCTCATCTTGAATTGTAATGCCCAGGCGTGAAAGGAGAGACCTGGTGGGAGGTGATTGGATCATGGAGGCTGTTCCCTCCCTGCTGTTCTCATGATAGTAAGTGAGTTCTCACAAAATCTGACGGCTTTGTAAGTGTTTGGTAGTTCCTTTCTTGCTCATTCTTCTCCCACTCACTGCCATGTAAAACGTGCCAGCTTGCCCTTCTGCCATGATTGTAAGTTTCCTGAGGCCTCCCCAGCCATGCAGAACTGTGAGTCAATTAACCCCCTTTCCTTTATAAATTACCCAGTCTCGGGTAGTATCTTTACAGCAGTGCGAAACAGACTAATACGCAGTCCAAGACCTGTTTCTCAAAAGGAGAGTGGTTATCTGTGGATGATGACAGGGCCTTGCTCCAAAATCCTAAGGGCCTGAGCTTTGAGTCACCTACTGGGGCTTGGCAAAGGCTGCACACAGTGTCCCTGTCTGCCACTGACACCTCAGGCTGGATCTGCTGGGTCATCTGGCCCACGTGGCAGAGCAGCTTGCACAGAGGCTGGACCTGCTGCTGGGCCACATTCAAAACTAGCAGCTTTTCAAATCATTCAGTAAATGGGCCAGAGTTGGACACCTAAATGAGGAAGAAACTGTCTTCCTCACATCAAACAGGCTCACTTGGTGTTGTTCTCTTTGGTTGTGGGAGGGTTCAGATGCAACAATCTATGCATCACTTTAGAGCAGTCCCCATACCACTGGACTCCTAGAAATTTCACCGAGGTAGAAGGTTCTGACTTTTAGTTGGATTTATTTCCCATCCTCTGACTCCAGCAAGTATAGAATAATTGCTACTTCTTGTGCCTTATGTCCAATTAGCATAATGTCATCAGTGTAATGGGCCAGTGTGACTTGCTAGGGAAGGAAAGGGTGATCCAGACCCCTGAGAATTACCTCTGACACAGGCTGGAGACGCAAGAGGCCCCTGAGGTGGGATGGTGAGGGTGTATTGCTGGTCTGGCTTCTGCTGAGCCTTGTGGACAGGGGTGGAGAAAGACACATTTGCCAGATCAATAACTGCGCACCAGGTAGCAGGAGATGGGCTAATTTGCTCAACCAATGGAACCAAGTTTGGTCCAGTAGCTGCAACTGGAGTCAAACTTAGGACAATCCATTGTCATTCTCCAAAACCCACCTGCCTTCCCTATTGGCCAAATAGGTGAGTGGAATGGGGCTGTGGTGAGGACACCGGCCCTACATCTTTTACGTATTTGATGGTGGCACTAACTTCTGAAATTCCTCTGGAAATGCAGCTTTTGACTGACTATTATCATATCGCTTTTGACTATTTTTCTAGGTAGAGGCAGCTCTAATGGCTTCTACTTGGCCCACAATAGTAGCCCTCACCCCACACATCAGGACACTAATGTGGTGACTCAGCTGGTGGCAGAGTACAGTTGTGCACAGCATGAGGATGCTTTGGTCAAGAATGGGTACATGTATGGTGGTGGTCCCATAAGATTACAATGGAGCTGAAAAATTCCTATCACCTAATGATGTTGTGGCACAATGCATTTTGTATTAGTCCATTCTCACATTGCTAGTAAAGACATACCTGAGCCTGGGTAATTTATGAAGGAAAGAGGTTTAATTGACTCACAGCTCAGCATAGCTGGGGAGGCCTCAGGAAACTTACAATCATGGTGGAAGGGGGAGCAAACAGGTCCTTCTTCACATGGCAGCAGCAAGAAGTGCCAAACAAAAAGGGGAAAACACCTTATAAAACCGTCAGATCTTGTGAGAACTCACTCACTACCACGAGAACAGCAGGGAGGTAACCACCTCCATGATTCAATCGCCTCCCACCGGGTCCCTTTCAGAACACGTGGGGATTTTGGGAACTACAATTCAAGATGAGATATGGGTGGGGAAACAGCCAAACCATATCAATTACTCCTGTGTTATGTGGCGATGCTGGTGTAAGTAAACCTGCTGTGCTACCAGTCATATAAAAATCTAGCACATACATTTATGCACAGCACCACAGTACTTGACAATGATAACAAACAACTATGTTACTCGTTTATGTATTTCCTATACTTTTTTTAGAGTGTACTCCTTCTACTTACATATAAAACAAGTTAAATATAAAACAACCTCAGGCAGTTTCTTAGGGAAGTATCCAGAAGAACGCATTGCTATCACAGGAGATGACACTTGCATGCATGTCACTGCCCATGAAGACCTTCCAGTCACAAAACTGGTCAAGATGTGACAGTGAAAGACAGTGAACCGATGATTCTGACCCTATGTAGGCCGAGGCTGATGTGTGTGTTTGTGTCTTAGTTTTTTTTTGAGGTGGACTCTCGCTCTGTAGCCCAGGCTGGAGTGCAATGGCGCAATCTCAACTCACTGCAAGCTCCGCTTCCCGGGTTCACACTATTATTCTCCTGCCTCAGCCTCCCGAGTAGCTGGGACTACAGTCGCCCACCACCACTACAGGTGCCCGCCACCACGTCCGGCTAATTTTTGTATGTTTAGTAGTGACTGGGTTTCACTGTGTTAGCCAGGATGGTTTCAATCTCCTGACCTCATGATCCGCCTGCCTCGGCCTCCCAAAGTGCTGGGATTACAGGGGTGAGCCACTGCACCTGGCCTTTGTGTCTTAGTTTTTAACAAAAAAGTTTAAAAAGTAAAAAAAAAAAAAAAAGTTATTAGGTAGAAAAAACCTTACAGAATATGAATATAAAGAAAGAAAATATTTTTGTATACTTGTACAATGTGTTTGTGTTTTAAGCTATATGTTATTACAAAAGAGTAAAAAAGTTTTGAAAAGTTAAAACTTTATAAAGTGAAAAAGTTACAATAAGCTAAGGTTAATTTAGTATTGAAAAAAGAAATACTTTAATAAATTTAGTGTAGCCTAAGTATACAGTGTTTATAAAGTCCACAGTAGTGCACAGTAGCATCCTAGGCCTTTACAGTGACTCACTACCCACTCCTTGACTCACCCAGAGCAGCTTCCAGCCCTGCAAGCTCCATTCATGGTAAGTGCTCTATGCAGGTGTGCCATTTTTTATTGTTTCTACTGTATTTTTACAGTAGCTTTTCTGTGTTTAGATACATAATTAATTAGCAATGTGTTAGAGTGGCCTATGGTATTCAGTACAATAACATGCTGTGCAGGTTTTTAGCCTACAATCAATGGTCTCTACCCCACAGCCTGGTGGGGGCAGTAGTCTCTGCCATCTAGGCATGTATAAGTACATCCTATGATGTTTGCACAATGATGAAATCACCTAATGACGAAATCTCCTAACAATGCATTTCTCAGAATGTACCGATCATTGACACATGACAGTATATCTATTCCAATTATGCTTTCTGTAACCTGCAAAATAACCAATAGTGGTTTGGGAATCCACTGAGCCAACAATGAGATGAACCTGATCTAAAACTCCGCCAATCACCTCATCCCCCACAAGCCCCTTCTCTGACTGCAGGACCACAGTGACATCATTTCCACTCTTCTAGAGTCAGTGTCAGTTCAGAGCCAGTGTCCAGTAGTCCACAATCAATCTGATTATTTCATTTTCCCCAGTGGATAGTTACTCTGGGAAACTATGAGAAGGCTGGGAGAAAGAGTAACGGTATAAATTTTTGGTAGTGGACCAAAGTCCTTCCTGGAGAAGACCCAGCCTTCTCTTGATTTAAGGAGTCTGGATCTGTAAACTGGCTCAAGTCTGTGAGTTGACTGAAGGACTGTTGACTCTGTGCTTTTATGATTCAAGGTTAGACTTTTGTACATTGAACATGGAAGTTTTATGCTTATACAGATCCAATAAGAATTTAGTAGGCTTCCTGTCTATTTTACTTTGTTGAAAAAAAAAAAGAAAAAAAAAAGCCCAACTCTGTAAAATATTTAAAGAGGTTGATTCTGAACCAGAAGGCACAGTCTCGAGAAGTCCCGAGAACATGTGTCCATCATGACTGGCTTGCGCCTTGGTTTTAAACATTTTAGGGAGACATCGATCAATATACGTGAGGTTTCTATTGGTTCAGTCTGGCAAGTCTGGACAAGTCAAAGTGGGGAGTGTGGGCTTCCAGGTCATAGGTAGATTCAGAGATTTTCTGATTGACAATTGATTGAAAGAAGTTATTATCTAAAGACCTGGAATCAATAGAAAGGAGTGTCTGGGGTAAGACAAAGGGTTTTGAAGACCAAGGTTCTTATTATGTAGATGAAGTCTCATAGGTGGCTGCCCTCAGAGACAATAGATGGCAAATATTTCCAATTTGACCTTTAAAAGGTGCTAGACTCTCAGTTACCCTCTTCAGAACTAGGAAAGCCTGGAAGGGGAAAGATCTAATAATGTTAATAGAGACTCCTTAAAAAAAGGCAAACTCCTCTCCCCCCACCAAAGTCAATGTTGCAGGGCCATCTCAAAATATGGCAAAAAACTTATTTTGGAGTAAAGTATTTTGATTTCCTTCTTTATCTGTCATGTGATGCTGTACTAGAGTCAGGCTGGAATTCACTATCTTATTGCTACAAAGTCTGGCTGTCAGTCTTAAGGTCTCTGTTTTAGTGTTAATGCAGCTCGGTTGTGCCTGAATTCCAAAGGGAGGAGGTAAAACAAGACATGCCTGACCACCTTTCCAATCATGGCCTGAACTAGATTTTTCAGGTTTACTTTGGAAATCTCCTTGGCTGAGACAGGGCTCCATTCAGTTGGTTTGGGGGCTTAAAATTTTATTTTTGATTTACAACTTTCAGGAACACAATGACTAATGACTAAGTAGCCAGTGCCATAGGTCCGCACAGATCAGACCTTTCTGATTGTTGCTTTGCCTCTGCTGTCCATTACAGAAACTATGCCTACCTTGCCTTTGATGGCTGAATGCCATCACTTGGTCCTGCTACTACAGGATCAATTCTTCCCATTGCATTTATGTTTTCTAATTAAATGGCTACTATTTCCACGGTAAGGTCTGACCTGCAGAGAAGAGCAATTGTAGCACTCTTCAGGAATGCCAGGGCTCCCCTTACAAATCTGTTTCTCACAGTTTTGATGAAAGGTCTGCCTTCTGGACCCTCCCAGAGTGGGTGTGTAAGTCTTATATGACAAATCCACTGTAGCGTTCCAATCTCCCTAAGCTTTTGAATCCCCTCCTCTATGTTCAACCATGGCGTGTCTGGTATTTTCAGGTCACTCACTGTTAGCCACCTTTTGGTTCATGTTTCAACCAACCAACCAAACACACTGTTAGAAAGAGTTCTAACCTTTCTCACTCCCCCAGCTGCAGCCTTAAATTCAGACTCTCTGCTTGGTGGCCCCACGTCAATATATTCAGCCTGCTCCACCTTTATGTTCTTACCCCATTGTCCCACACCCTCAGTATCCATTCCCTCTCGTGTCCCCAGATGTCTGTCTGTATAAATTAGAGAACTCAAGTAGTTCCTATGGAGTGCGGCTCACCACCTGCTAGGTTACACTTTGTGTTTCACTTTCATACATCTGCTGGGCCGTGAGTCTAGTTACAGGTCGCAAAGCAAAGGGAAGGGGCAGGGAATTAGCACTGTCTCACTTGGCGATTACCTTAGGAGTAATCACCCTGTGATTAAGGCTGTGACTGTTTTCTCAGGCAATGCAGGTTAATATCCTCAGATGGAGGTGGAAAGGCCAGTACCCCTGGAGGTGGGGAGGACACTTTCACTGACAAAGAAGACTCATCAGAATTTAGCGGCTCGGTGTCCCCAGCTCCATCAGGGTCTCTCCACATATCCACACCCCAACATACAGGATCCCATTGTTTCCCAGCCAATGTCTTCACTTTAACTGTAGGCACCCTGTGAGGTTGAGAATTCAGCTTGTGTTGTAATTTACTCAGTTATAGGATGAGGTTCTGTGTTTGATTTTCAGCAACCTCAGCCTTGGCTACAGGAGACAAGGCTCTCCCTCAGAACATACTCAGAAGCTCTTAGGTCATCTATGTGGTGCCCGGGCTGGGAATTTTAACGCCCAAACTCGTTCTTTTCTTGAACCACTTCTGTCCAGTGACATTAAGAGAAATGAGCTAACAACATTCTTTAATTTTCAAAAAGCATTTCAAAGTATTATATACAGGATGGCTTAGCTCCTTGCTTCTTAAAAGTGGCTGATTGAAAGTATCCAATGCAAATGTTTTGTGTATTTCTGTATGAAGCTTACATCATGGTCTATCAGCACCGTTTACTACTTGAAATAGAGTCATCTGGCCGGGCACGGTGGCTCAAGCCTGTAATTCCAGCACTTTGGGAGGCCGAGACGGGCGGATCACGAGGTCAGGAGATCGAGACCATCCTGGCTAACACAGTGAAACCCCGTCTCTACTAAAAATACAAAAACTAGCCGGGTGAGGTGGCGGGCGCCTGTAGTCCCAGCTACTCGGGAGGCTGAGGCAGGAGAATGGCGGGAACCCGGGAGGCGGAGCTTGCAGTGAGCTGAGATCTGGCCACTGCACTCCAGTCCGGGCGACAGAGCGAGACTCCGCCTCAAAAAAAAAAAAAAAAAAAAAGAAATAGAGTCATCCATGCCTTTTCAAAATCTAATAGACTGGGAGCACTCATTCGAGAACCCCTGAGACCAACTCAGAAAACTCATCCTTAACTTTCTGTTTTGCCAGAACTGTTAGGCCTCTGAGCCGAAGCTCAGCCATTATAACCTCTGTGACCTGCACATACACATCCAGGTGGCCTGCAGGAGCCAAGAATTCTGGAGCAGCCAAAAAACCACAAAGAAGTAAAACAACCAGTTCCTGCCTTAACTGATTAACCAAAATTACAACATTTTACCAATGTGACTTGTCCCTGCCCTAACTTAGGTGATCAGTCGACTTTGTGACATTCTTCTTCTGGACAATAAATCTTATGATCACCCCACAATGTACCTTGTGACCCCTCCTCTGCTAACAATAGATAACCACCTTTTACTGTAATTTTCCATTACCTACCCAACTCCTATAAAGCAACCGCTTCCCCATCTCCCTTCGCTGACTCTCTTTTCGGACTCAGCCCACCTGCACGCAGGTGAATTAAAAGCTTTATTGCTCACACAAAGCCTGTTTGGTGGTTTCTTCACACAGACATGCTTGACAAGAACCACCCCTGGCACCAACATCTGTACTAGTCTGGGTTCTCCAGATTGGGAGTGCTGACCTCCTGCACAGTTGAAAGTGTACGTATAACTTTTGACTCCCCCGAAACTTTACTAATAGCCCTACTGTTGATTAGAAGTCTTCCTGATAACATAAACAGCCAATTAACACAGATTTTTTATATGTATTCGTGTGTGTGTGTGTGTGTATATAAAGTGAAGAATTGGCTCCTGTGATCATGGAGGCCGAAGAGTCCCACAATCTGCCTTCTACAAGCTGAGATCCGGGCAGCCAGTGGTGTATAGTTCAGCTGGAGTTTGAAGGCCTGAAAACCAGGAGCACTGTGTAAATTTCATGCCGAGGGCAGGAGAAGACTGATGTCCCAGATCAACAGTGAGGCCAGAAAGGGGAGTGAACTCCTCCCTTCCCTGCCTTTTGTTCTCTTCACGTCCTGAGTGCCCTGGATGAGGCCCCCACACTGGGAGGGGTGCCTTCTGTACGGGGCCCATGGTCTCAGGTGCCAGTCTCATTGGGAAACACCTCACTGGCCCACCCAGAAACAATGTTTAGTCAGGGCACCCAGTCACTCGATCACATTGACGTAGAGATGAAGCACCATACAACGGTAGGCCCCTTGTGTCACAGTCTGGTGTGGGCTGGGTGCCGTCCTCCACCTTGAGCTGTGCTAGAGGGGACGAGTGGCCTTTGGGATCAAGGTGGTGAGGGAAGGGAGGGCTGGGGACAGGCTGGGCCCAGATGTGCTGTGTGTCACCTGCCTGCCTGCCTGGGTCAGCCATGCAGGAGCATGCCTAGGAAGAGAAGGTGGGCCATGCACTGCCTTGCACCATCTGGCCCCATCCCCTCACTGCAGGTCCCGCCCCCTCACAGTGGCCCTATCCCCTTACTGCAGCTCCCGCCCCCTCACCACAGGCCCCATCCCCTCACTGCAGGCCCCGCCCCCTCACCGCAGGCCCCGCCCCCTCACCGCAGGCCCCATCCCCTCACCGCAGGCCCCATCCCCTCACCGCAGGCCCCGCCCCCTCACCGCAGGCCCCGCCCCCTCACCGCAGGCCCCGCCCCCTCACCGCAGGCCCCGCCCCCTCACCGCAGGCCCCGCCCCCTCACCGCAGGCCCCGCCCCCTCACCGCAGGCCCCGCCCCCTCACCGCAGGCCCCATCCCCTCACCGCAGGCCCCGCCCCCTCACCGCAGGCCCTATCCCCTCACCGCAGGCCCCATCCCCTCACCGCAGGCCCCGCCCCCTCACCACAGTCCCCATCCCCTCACCGCAGGCCCCATCCCCTCACCGCAGGTCCCGCCCCCTCACCACAGGCCCCATCCCCTCACCGCAGGTCCCGCCCCCTCACCACAGGCCCCATCCCCTCACCACAGGCCCCGTCCCCTCACCGCAGGCCCCACCCCCTCACCGCAGGCCCCGTCCCCTCACCGCAGGCCCCGTCCCCTCACCGCAGGCCCCACCCCCTCACCGCAGGCCCCGTCCCCTCACCGCAGGCCCCACCCCCTCACCGCAGGCCCCACCCCCTCACCGCAGGCCCCATCCCCTCACCGCAGGCCCCGCCCCCTCACCGCAGGCCCCGCCCCCTCACCGCAGGCCCCGCCCCCTCACCGCAGGCCCCGCCCCCTCACCGCAGGCCCCGCCCCCTCACCGCAGGCCCCGCCCCCTCACCGCAGGCCCCACCCCCTCACCGCAGGCCCCGTCCCCTCACCGCAGGCCCCACCCCCTCACCGCAGGTCCCGCCCCCTCACCACAGGCCCCATCCCCTCACCACAGGCCCCGTCCCCTCACCGCAGGCCCCACCCCCTCACCGCAGGCCCCATCCCCTCACCGCAGGCCCCGCCCCCTCACCGCAGGCCCCGCCCCCTCACCGCAGGCCCCATCCCCTCACCACAGGCCCCATCCCCTCACCGCAGGCCCCGCCCCCTCACCGCAGGCCCCGCCCCCTCACCGCAGGCCCCATCCCCTCACCGCAGGCCCCATCCCCTCACCGCAGGCCCCACCCCCTCACCGCAGGCCCCGCCCCCTCACCGCAGGCCCCACCCCCTCACCGCAGGCCCCGCCCCCTCACCGCAGGCCCCATCCCCTCACTGCAAGCCCCAGACTGATCCCTGGCCTCTGGCCCTGGGGTCTGCATCCCTGAACTGGGTGACAGCAGCAACCTCCACCTGCAGCCTTTGTTGCTCCCCACACTGTGGTCCTCACCTGCAGGACACTGGGCATTCAGTCTTCTCTGCTTAGAAGGTTCCCTCTTGCCCAAGACACACATGTGTGTGCACACACACATATGCACACACACGCATGCACACACACTGCGGGGCACACACACCTGCCCACACATACTCTTCCTCCTTGCTTTTTGTGTCTCGGCTTGGAATTGCACCAGGGTGCCCCTCCACCCCCCATGGCTCCCACTCTTGCCCTGCCCTCCTCTGGGCACTGCATTGCCCAGCCTTCCTCTTCCTCTTCTGCCAGCCTGTGTTGCTGGCTCAGAGCTGCTCCCCCCACCCTCCAGGCCCAGATAGGCTTTGTGGATGTTTGTCTGTTGGGTAGATGAGGGCACGGTTGAGCAGGCAAGTGAGGGGCACACTGTGGCCCCTCGAGCTGGTACTCCTGGCTGTGACACGTGTGGGATCTGGCCCAGTCCTTCGGTGGAAAAGCTGGTGGGACCCACCCATGCAGGGGGCTCTGAGGAGACCCCCCGGGCCAGGCCACTGAGGAGCCTTGCTGGAGCCTTCAGCTCCGGGGCTGAGGCGGGATGAGGTGGCGGCTGGCACTTCCTGAGCTCTCTTTCTAATCAGCCCAAGGCTGCTCTTCATCACCCGCCTAAATTCTCCTGGCCCCTCCCGCTTCCACCTGCGCTGTTCAGGAGTTTGGATACTACAGCCTGGAAGGGAATCAGCCCCAGGGCAGGGGAGGTGGAAGCCCGAAGTGGCACAGGGTTCCCTTACTGCACCCAGTTTCAGGCGAGGAGGGGACTGTGCAGCTCCCTGGAGCTCCCTGAGTCTCTGGACCTGCCAAGGAACCCACCAGTCCTTTGCTTGTCAGTTTCCTCCTAGGACAAAGGGGCTGGACAACAATGGGGGTTCCTGCCATTGTCACAGCTGCCTGGAGGTGTCCAGGAGAGAGGCCCCCGAGGAGAGGAGCCGCTGGGAGAGGCTAAGCCCTCACTTTCCTGGTGCGAAGGTGAGGCAGGCACCACCAGCTATGCTGGGCAGATGGGGATGTGCTGGGGCCTTATCTCCAGACACTCAGGCCTGGTGTGCGGGGGGGCTGCTGCCTGGCTTCTACCTTCTGAGGCGCAGCAGGGACGCTGGGCCTGCGAGGCCCACTTGCTGTGACTGTCCCCTGTTCCCTGTGGCTGGGAGACCGAGAAGGCTCATGCTCCCCTCAGTGCTTCTGTGCCTGAGTAGCTGAAACCCCCTGGCTGGGTCTGAGATCTAACCGGTGGCTTGTCCTCATGGGTCACCCTGGCATGGTCTGGAGAGACTGCCAGACACACTCTGGGGGAGGTTGGGAGGAGAGCCGGGGCCTGTGGGCACAGGACAGTGCAAAGAGCCCTGAGTGGGAGCGTCTGCCATTGGCCAGGTGCCCACTGCTGCCCACATCACAGTGAGAAGCCCACACAACCAGCCTTCTTTCCTTCCCATGGCTGTGCCTCAGTTTTCATGCATGATAGGCGGGACCAGACTGCACTGGGGCACTGGGTAGGGCGAGTCAGCCCTGGGAGAATCTCAGGCTTGCACTCAGCTCAGTGGCTGCACCACACCTGTTGGGACCTGGACCTCCTGGAGCTCGAGACCAGGACGCAGAAGCTCAGAGCAGAGGAGGCTGGTGGCAGGGACGGCTGGGCCTGCACAGGTGCTTCTTACATTTGAAACGCTGTGAAATGTGCAATAGACACAAAAAGAGCACGTGTGATGTTGACCTGCAGTTCAGGGAATAATGACGAAGTGACCCCAGCAGAGGAAGGAGGGCGTCAGTTTTCCTCAGAGCCTGCACGCCCATCTAGGCAGGTCTCACTCAGAGTGGACGCCTTGAGCGGCCAGTGCACTCACCCCCATGGCCACAGGAGGATGGGCGCTGAGCCCCTAGGCTGGGGCTGGCTGTGGCCTCTGGGGACTTTGCTGGACCCTCCTGTGGGGAGCATGAGGGAAGAGCTGTGAGGATGCTCTAGGAAGCCTGTGGCCGCCCAGCCAGGCCTGGAAGGGCAGTGTCAGGGACAGATAAGGACAGTGGGCAGGAGTGTGCCTCTTTCCATAGCACCAGGTCCTGGCTCCAGTGCTCAGGGCCGGGCCCAGGCCGGCTGGGGTGAGTGCCCCTAGCTGACCCCAGCAGCAGGGTATGTGGGGAGGAGGGGGCTGTCATTGTCATTCGGTCTATTCAGGCCAAGGACAGAGAGCTGGTCCAGGCTCCCTGGTGAGAGTGGAATGTGGGCGCAGGCCCCCTCCACCCAGCGCCCCTCAAGGCCTCTCCTCAACACTGGGCCTCGACGGTTTCAACCAACTTCACGGCTCAGAATCTTTCAGGCCAGTGTCCCATCCCACCCGAGTAAGTCAGAGGCCCATGATAACAAGGTGGTTTGAACATTTATTCTAAACAACTAAGGGGCCAGGTGTGGTGGTTCATGCCTGTAATCTCAGCACTTCGGGAGGCCGAGGCAGGAGGATCGTTTGAACTCAGGAATTCGAGACCAGCCCGGGCAACACAAGAAAGCCCTGTCTCTACAAAAAAATACAAAAAATTAGCCAGATGTTGTGATGTGCACCTGTGGTCCCAGGTACTTGGGAGGCTGAGGTGGAAGGATCTCTTGAGCCCAGGAAGTCAAGGATGCAGTGAGCCTTGATCACAACATTGCACTCCAGCCTGGACGACAGAGTGAGACCCTGTTTCAAAAATAAAATAAACAACTAATAGGCCAAAGAAGAAACTGTGATGAAAATTTAAAAATACTTAGAGGTGAATGATATTGAAAAAGTTGCACTAAAAACTTGAGGGATGTGGTAAAGTGGAGTTGGGAGGAAACACGTGGACTCGGTACGTGTATTAGATGTAGGCTGGAAGTGAATGAGCTGAGCATCCCAGTGAACATGTTGGATTAGATACAACGGAATCATCCCAATAATGCAGGAGGAAGGAAATAATAAAGGTAAGAGTGGGAAATGACAAAATGAGGAGTGTGTAATAGAGAGGTCCAAGAGCCAAAAGCTTCCTTGAAATGATTAATAAAATTAGCAAAGCCTCACAAATCAGATCATGACAAAACAGAAACAATATTAGGAAAGGGAAAGGGGCCTAAACGTGGATCCAGCAGGCAGTTAAAACGCCAGTGAGAGAGTATTATATAAAGCCAGGGGCTGGTTATAAATCTCAACATGCTTTTTTTGAAGGATTTTTTTTTTGTGTCTCTATCTCCTTCAGTTCTTCTCTGATCTTAGTTATTTCTTGCCTTCTGCTAGCTTTTGAATGCGTTTGCTCTTGCTTCTCTAATTCTTTTCATTGTGATGTCAGGGTGTCAATTTTAGATCTTTCCAGCTTTCTCTTGTGGGCATTTAGTGCTATAAATTTCCCTCTACACACTGCTTTAAATGTGTCCCAGAGATTCTGGTATGTTGTATCTTTGTTCTCATTGCTTTCAAAGAACATCTTTATTTCTGCCTTCATTTCGTTGTGTACCCAGTAGTCATTCAGGAGCAGGTTGTTCAGTTTCCATGTAGTTGAACGGTTTTGAGTGAGTTTCTTAATCCTGAGTTCTAGTTTGATTGCCCTGTGGTCTGAGAGACAGTTTGTTATAATTTCTGTTCTTTTACATTTGCTGAGGAGTGCTTTACTTCCAACTATGTGGTCAATTTTGGAATAAGTGTGATGTGGTGCTGTGAAGAAAATATATTCTGTTGATTTGGGGTGGAGAGTTCTGTAGATGTCTATTAGGTCTGCTTGGTGCAGAGCTGAGTTCAGTTCCTGAATATCCTTGTTAATGTTCTGTCTCGTTGATCTGTCTAATGTTGACAGTGGGGTGTTAAAGTCTCCCATTATTATTGTGTGGGAGTCTATGTCTCTGTGTAAGTCTCTAAGGACTTGCTTTATGAATCTGGGTGCTCCTGTATTGGATGCATGTATATTTAGAATAGTTAGCTCTTCTTGTTGAATTGATCCCTTTACCGTTGTGTAACGGCTTTCTTTGTCTCTTTTGATCTTTGTTGGTTTAAAGTCTGCTTTATTAGAGACTAGGATTGCAACTCCTGCCTTTTTTTTGTTTTCCATTTGCTTGGTAGATCTTCCTCCCTCCCTTTATTTTGAGCCTATGTGTGTCTCTGCACGTGAGATGGGTCTCCTGAATACAGCACACTGATGGGTCTTGACTCTTTATCCAATTTGCCAGTCTGTGTCTTTTAATTGGAGAATGTAGCCCATTTACGTTTAAGGTTAATATTGTTATGTGTGAACTTGATCCTGTCATTATGATGTTAGCTGGTTATTTTGTTCATTAGTTGATGCAGTTTCTTCCTAGCATCGATGGTCTTTACATTTTGGCATGTTTTTGCAGTGACTGGTTGTACCGGTTGTTCCTTTCCATGTTTAGTGCTTCCTTCAGGATCTCTTGTAAGGCAGGCCTCGTGGTGACAAAATCTCTCAGCATTTGCTTGTCTGTAAAGGATTTTATTTCTCCTTCACTTAAGAAACTTAGTTTGGCTGGATATGAAATTCTGGGTTGAAAGAATGTTGAATATTGGCCCCCACTCTCTTCTGGCTTGTAGAGTTTCTGCTGAGAGATCCGCTGTTAGTCTGATGGGCTTCCCTTTGTGGGTAACCCGACCTTTCTCTCTGGCTGCCCTTAATATTTTTTCCTTCAGTTCAACTTTGGTGAATCTGACAATTATGTGTCTTGGAGTTGTTCTTCTCGAGGAGTATCTTTGTGGCATTCTCTGTATTTCCTGAATTTGAATGTTGGTCTGCCTTGCTAGGTTGGGGAAGTCCTCCCGGATAATATCCTGCATAGTGTTTTCCAACTTGTTTCCATTCTCCCTGTCACTTTCAGGTACACCAATCAGACGTAGATTTGGTCTTTTCACATAGTCCCATATTTCTTGGAGGCTTTGTTCGTTTCTTTTAACTCTTTTTTCTCTAAACTTCTCTTCTCACTTTATTTCATTCATTTGATCTTTAATCACTGATACCCTTTCTTCCAGTTGATCAAATTGGTTACTGAAGCTTGTTCATTTGTCACGTAGTTCTCGTGCCATGGTTTTCAGCTCTATCAGGCCATTTAAGGACTTCTCTACATTGGTTATTCTAGTGAGCCATTCATCAAATCTTTTTCCAAGGTTTTTAGCTTCTTTGCAATGGGTTCGAATTCCTCCTTTAGCTCGGAGTATTTTGATCATCTGAAGCCTTCTTTTCTCAACTTGTCAAAGTCATTCTCCGTCAAGTTTTGTTCCATTGCTGGCAAGGAGCTGTGAAAAATCAATGAATCCAGGAGCTGGTTTTTGAAAAGATCAACAAAATTGATAGACCACTAGCAAGACTAATAAAGGAGAAAAGAGAGAAGAATCAAATAGACACAATATAAAATGATAAAGGGGATATCACCACCAACCCCACAGAAATACAAACTACCATCAGATAATACTATAAATACCTCTACGCAAATAAACTAGAAAACCTAGAAGAAATGGATAAATTCCTGAACACATACACTCTCCCAACACGAAACCAGGAAGAAGTTGGATCCCTGAATAGACCAATAACAGGTTCTGAAATTGAGGCAATAATTAATAGCCTACCAACCAAAAAAAAAAAAAAAAAAAAATCCAGGACCAGATGGACTCACAGCCGAATTCTACCAGAGGTACAAGGAAGAACTGATACCATTCTTTCCGAAATGATTCCAATCGATAGAAAAAGAGGGCATCCTCCCTAATTCATTTTATGAGGCCAACATCATCCTGACACCAAAGCCTGGCAGAGACACAACAAAAAAAGAGAATTTTAGACCAATATCCCTGATGAACATCGATGCAAAAATCCTCAATAAAATACTGGCAAACTGAATCCAGCAGCACATCCAAAAGCTTATCCACCACGATCAAGTGGGCTTCATCCCTGGGATGTAAGGCTGGTTCAACATACGCAAATCACTAAACATAATCCTGCATATAGACAGAACCAAAGACAAAAACCACATGATTATCTCAATAGATGCAGAAAAGGCCTTTGACAAAATTCAACAGCCCTTCATGATAACAACTCTCAATAAATTCGGTATTGATGGAACGTATCTCAAAATAATAAGAACTGTTTATGACAAACCCACAGCCAATATCATACTGAATGGGCAAAAACTGGAAGCATTCCCTTTGAAAATTGGCACAAGACAGAGATGCCCTCTCTCACCACTCATGTTCAACATAGTGTTGGAAGTTCTGGCCAGGGCAATCAGGCAGGAGAAAGAAATAAAGGGTATTCAATTAGGAAGAGATGAAGTCAAATTGTCCCTGTTTGCAGATTACATGATTGTATATTTAGAAAACCACATCATCTCAGCCCGAAATCTCCTTAAGCTGATAAGCAACTTCAGCAAAGTCTCAGGATACAAAATCAGTGTGCAAAAATCACAAGCATTCTTACACACCAATGACAGACAAACAGAGAGTCAAATCATGAGTGAACTCCCATTCACAATTGCTTCAAAGAGAATAAAATACCTGGGAATCCAACTTACAAGGGATGTGAAGGACCTCTTCAAGGAGAACTACAAACCACTGCTCAATGAAATAAAAGAGGACACAAACAAATAGAAGAACATTCCATGCTCATGGATAGGAAGAATCAATATCATGAAAATGGCCATACTGCCCAGGGTAATTTATAGATTCAATGCCATCCCCATTAAGCTACCAATGACTTTCTTCACAGAATTGGAAAAAAACTACTTTAAAGTTCATGTGGAACCAAAAAAGAGCCCTCATTGCCAAGACAATTCTAAGCCAAAAGAACAAAGCTGGAGGACATCACGCTACCTGACTTCAAACTATACTACAAGGCTACAGTAACCGAAACAGCATGGTACTGGTACCAAAACAGAAATATAGACCAATGGAACAGAACAGAGCCCTCAGAAATAATACCACACATCTACAACCATCTGATCTTTGACAAATCTGACGAAAACAAGAAATGAGGAAAGGATTCCCTATTTAATAAATGGTGCTGGGAAAACTGGCTAGCCATATGTAGAAAGCTGACACTGGACCCTTCCTTACACCTTATACAAAAATTAATTCAAGATGGATTAGAGACTTAAATGTTAGACCTAAAACGATAAAAACCCTAGAAGAAAACCCAGGCAATACTATTCAGGATATAGGCATGGGCAAGGACTTTATGTCTAAAACACCAAAAGCAATGGCAACAAAAGCCAAAATTGACAAATGGGATCTAATTAAACTAAAGAGCTTCTGCACAGCAAAAGAAACTACCATCAGGGTGAACAGGCAACCTACAGAATGGAAGAAAATTTGTATCATCTACTCATCTGACAAAGGGCTAATATCCAGAACCTACAAAGATCTCAAACAAATTTACAAGAAAAAAACAAACAACCCCATCAAAAAGTGGGCAAAGGATATGAACAGACACTTCTCAAAAGAAGACATTTATGCAGCCAACAGACACATGAAAAAATGCTCATCATCACTGGCCATCAGAGAAATGCAAATCAAAACCACAATGAGATACCGTCTCACACCAGTTAGAATGGTGATCATTAAAAAGTCAGGAAACAACAGATGCTGGAGAGGATGTGGAGAATTAGGAACACTTTTACCCTGTTGGTGGGACTGTAAACTAGTTCAACCATTGTGGAAGACACTGTGGTGATTCCTCAAGGATCTAGAACTAGAAATACCATGTGACCCAGCCATCCCATTACTGGGTATATACCCAAAGGATTATAAATCATGCTGCTATAAAGACACACGCACACATATGTTTATTGTGGCACTGTTCACAATAGCAAAGACTTGGAACCAACTCATATGTCCATTACTGACAGACTGGATTAAGAAAATATGGCACTCAGCCGGGCGCGGTGGCTCAAGCCTGTAATCCCAGCACTTTGGGAGGCCGAGATGGGCCTCAGACTGTGGTTGACCATGGGTCATGACAACTGCAGGAAGTGAAAGCACGGAGAAGGGGGATCACCATGCACAAGCTGGGACAGGCGTTTTGTGATTTCCAATGGAGACGAACAGGCACGTACGCAAGGATTCAGCAATCCCTCCTGTACTTGTGCACACCATCAAAGCAGAGTTCTTCAACGTGGGGGCCACTGCCCGCTCAGGGAGGTCTTGACATCAGGTAGTAACATAAGTGCAGCCCTAGTTTCAGATATTCTTCTTTTTAAAATTTCCAACTTTTAAGTTCAGAGGCACATGTGCAGGATATGCAGGTTTGTTACACAGGTAAACATGTGCCATGGCGATTTGCTGCACAGATCATCCCACCGCCCAGGTATTCAGCCCAGCATCCATTAGCTATTCTTCCTGATGCTCTCCCTCCTCCCTTCTTCCACCCCGCAACCCAACAACAGGCCCCACTGTGTGTCGTTTCTCCCAGTGTGTCCTTGTGTTCTCATTATTTAGCTCCCACTTGTAAGTGAGAACATGTGGTATTTGGTTTTCTCTTCCTGTGTTAGTTTGCTGAGGATAATGGCCTCCAGCTCCATCCATGTCCCTGCAAAGGACATGAACTCATTTCTTTTTGTGGCTGCATAGTACTCCATGGTGTATATGTACCACATTTTCTTTATCCAGTCTATCATTGATGAGCAGTTAGGTTGATTCCATGTCTTGGCTATTGTGAATTGTGCTGCAGTAAACATACCCATGCATGTGTCTTTATGACAGAACAATTTATATTCCTTTGGGTCTATACCTAGTAATGGGATTTCTGGGTAGAATGATATTTCTGCCTCTAGGTTTCTGAGGAATTATCACACTGTCTTCCACAATGGCTGAACTAATTTACACTCCTGCCAGCAGTGTAAAAGCATTCCTTTTTCTCCACAACCTCTCCAGCATCTGTTATTTTTTGACTTTTTAATAATGGCCATTCTGACTGGTGTGGGACAGTATCTCATTGTGGTTTTGATTTGCATTTCGCTAATGATTAGTGATGTTGAGCTTTTTTTCAAATGTTGTCCACATGTTTGTTGTCTTTTGAGAAGTGTCTACTCATGTCCTTTGCCCACTTTTTTAATGGGTTTGTTTGCTTTTTTTCTTGTACATTTGTTTATGTTCCTTATAGATACTGGATATTAGACCTTTGTCAGATGCATAGGTTGCAAAATTTTTCTCCCATTCTTTAGGTTGCGTGTTTACTCTGTTCATAGTTTCTTTTGCTGTGCAGAAGTTCTTTAGTTTAATTAGATCCCATTTGTCAATTTTTGCTTTTGTTGCATTGCTTTTGGCATCTTTGTTATGAAATATTTGCCCATGCCTATGTCTTGAATGGTATTGCCTAGGTTTTTGTCTAGGGTTTTTAAAGTTTTGGGTTTTACATTTGCATCTTTAATCACTGTGAGTTGATTTTTGTATATGGCATAAGGAAGGGGTCCAGTTTCAATTTTCTGCATATGGCTAGCCAGTCTCCCAGCACCATTTATTAAATAGGGAATCCTTTCCCCATTGCTTATTTTTGTCACGTGTGTCAAAGATGAGATGGTTGTAGGTGTGCAGTTTTATTTCTGTGTTCTTTATTCTGTTCCATCGGTCTATGTGTCTGTTCTTGTACCAGTGCCATGCTGTTTTGGTTATTGTATTCCTGTAGTATAGTTTGAAGTTGGGTAGCATGATGCCTCTAGCTTTGTTCTTTTTGCTTAGGATTGCCTTGGTTGTTCAGGCTCTTTTTTGATTCCATATGAATTTTAAAATAGTTTTTTTTCTAATTTTATGAAGAATGTCAATGGTAGTTTAATGGCAATAGCATTGAATCCATAAATTGCTTTGGGCAATGAGGCCATTTTCATGATATTGATTCTTCCTATCCATGAGCATGGAATGTTTTTCCATTTGTTTGTGTTATCTCTGATTTCCTTGAGCAGTGGTTTGTAGTTCTCCTTGAACTACATCCCTTGTTAGCTTTATTCCTAAGTATTTTACTCTTTTTGTGGCAATTGTGAATGAGAGTTCACTTGGCTTGCCTGTTGTTGGTGTATAGGAATACTAGCAATTTTTGCACATTGGTTTTGTATCCTGAGACTTTGCTGATGTTGCTTATCAGTTTAAAGCTTTTGGGCTGAGACAATGGGGTTTTCTAGATGTAGGATCATGTTATCTGTAAACAAAGGTAGTTTGACTTCCTGTCTTCTTATTTGAATACTTTTTATATCTTTCTCTTGTTTGATTGCCCTGGCCAGAACTTCCCACTACTGTGTTAAATAAGAGTGGTGAGAGAGGACATCCTTGTCTTGTGCTGGTTTTCAAGGGGAATGCTTCCAGCTTTTGCCTGTTCAGTATGATATTGGTTGTGGGTTTGTCATATATGGCTCTTATCATTTTGAGGTATGTTCCAAAAATATGGAATGCGTCAAGAGTTTGCGTGCCATCCTTGCACAGGGACCGTGCTAATCTTCTTTGTATGGTTCCAATTTTAGTGTATGTGCTGCTGAAGTGAGCAGCAGTTTTCTTCTTAATTGGAACAAATCAGCACAGGCATTTGTACTGGCAAGCAGCTATTCGGCCAGCAAACACCTGTTTTGTTGTTGTTTTTCGGTCTATCCCAACACGTAGAAAACCATAAAGGTGGTTTGCTCTTAACTGGGAGGGGCAGCAGCATGGACCCGCCTTGGGATTACATGAATGCCCTAGCTCTCAGTCATAATTTAGCCTATGTGGATCTTGACCCATCTCCCCAGCCCACAGGACATTGGGCTGATGTGACCTGGAGGGGAGGAAGTTGTAGGTTGCTTTAACAAAAACCATGTGTGGCAGGGTGAGAAGGAAACCCTGTGAAAACAGAGACTCCTGCTTTCTCCTGAAGCTCTCTCTGGGGTCCAACAAAGCCGGGCATGCCCACTCGGTGGTGGTGAAGGACCAGTCCTGCACCCTGACTCATCCGTGTGCAGCATTCTTTGGAGGAAACAGCCCGCATTTGCGTGTGTGCTTCCCCTGTGTCCAGGTACGCCAGCGGGTGGCCTGCTTTCCACAGGAGGCACAGTCAGTGATGATGCCCATATGGTCCTGTTCCTGTGTAGGCTGAGCCACTCAGTTGTTGTGGCTCGGGGACCCAAGGGTCCTCTTGGGGTCTTGGCTGACCAAGGCACCCTCAGAGCCTGAGCCAAGCCATGGTGGAGGCCACAGTGCCCGTCGAGGGGAGCAGAGTTTGCCCTCTGTGGCCAGTACCTCTTCTCGCTTGGAGATACAGCGCTTGGCGTCCCCTGGGCCTGGGTGGAGACTGACCCTGTCCAGGGACATCAGGTGTAGTCTGACTTGGGTGTTGTTTGTCTGCTGAGTCCTGCAGCTGGAATGACTGGACATTGTCTACTGTCAAGTGCATTGGGTACTGAGCTCTAATAAGGTTCTTGGAACCTATGGCAGACAGGCAGCCTCTGATCTAAGGGAGCTGGTGCTGCCCTGAGGCAGACATGGAGGGGAGGGGAGCCGCCGTGGCCCAGCCACAGGGACTCAGCTTACTAAGCTCTTCCAGACACCCCTGCACTGCAGCCGATGCCCAATCAAGGTCAGCAGTGTGCCATCCCGCCCTGCAGAAGGGAACCACAGCTCATGGGAGACCGATCAGTCACTTGGCCATGGGCTGACTGCCTTTGGACACCTTCCTTCATGGAGAGGGTCTGGCTTTTCCCAGGGACGAAGGCAGGACATCTAGTGCAGAGGGAGAACAGGATCATTTAGGAGCACAGCTGGGAGATGCCACCGCAAGACTGCAGTGAAGTCCTATAGGATATGGCCCTGGTCCTTGATGCTCCCCCACTGGCACTATTTCCACTTCATGGGGGGCCACACCCCGCTATGGAGGTTAGAAGGGCCCCAACATTCCTTCTCTCTTATTAGCTAAGCTACATTAGGGCCTCAGCCTAGGCTGGGTCAACTTGGTGCCCCACTCGGGACTTAGAACCTTGAACAAATTGTGCAAACATTCAGGGACATCTTCCAGCTGTGATCTTAAATGATCCTGTTCCCCTCTCCTCGCTTACTGTCCTGTCTTCGTCCTTGGACCATGTGACTCTGAGATGATGGGAAAGATGATTCTTGATCTGGACCTACTCCCCTCCACTAGCACTGCTTCGTCCAGCACCGGTGCTTTTCTTCCCAGCCTACTGCCTGCTCCTGCACGCACTGCTGTTTCTAGCCAAGGCATTGCCTTTACAGCCGAAGGACAGGGTAGTGGGGAGACACCATGGGATCCACTAGGGTTCCATGTACCCTGTCCCTCCACAGGACCCGCCCCTGCGGGATGGTGATCTGGCTTCTCAGGACCACTCAGGATTATGTAGGAGCTCAGCTAGGAGACACCACCTCAAGACTGCAGCGAGGTCCTATAGCATATGGTCCTGGTACCTGGTGAATGGTGCCGTTCCCCCAAACCAGAATCCACAGGCTGGGGGCCTAGGGGTGAGAGTGAGGGCAGCACTTATGGTTAGAACATTCACAAAAGGTTTGCCTCTTGGCCCTGTTAGCCCCTACTCTTCCAGTTTGGAGATTTGTTTTATTTATTATTATTTATTTAGTTAGTTATGTGTATATATGTATACACACACACACACACACACACATATATATATACACATTTTTTTTTTAGGTGACGTCTTGCTCTGTCACCCAGGCTGGAGTGCTTGGCACAATCTTGCCTCACTGCACCCTCCACCTCCTGGGTTCAAGTGATTCTCCTGCCTCAGCTTCCTGAGTAGCTGGGATTACAGGCCCCCACCACCATGCACAGCTAATTTTTGTGTACTTTATTTATTTATTTTTATTATTTATATATTTTTGAGATGGAGTTTTGCTCTTGTTGCCCAGGCCGGGGTTCAATGGCGTGATCTCGGCTCACTGGAACCTCTGCCTTCCAGGTACAAGTGATTCTCCTGCCTCAGCCTGCTGAGCAGCTGGGATTACAGGCATGCACCACCATGCCTGGCTAATTTTTTTGTATTTTTAGTAGAGATGGGGTTGCACTATGTTGGCCAGGCTGGTTTCAAACTCCTGACCGCAAGAGATCCGCCTGCCTCGGCCTCCCAAAATGCTAGGATTACAGGCGTGAGCCACCGCCCCCGGCCTATTTGTCTATATTTTGGGACAGGGTCTCACTCTGTCACCCAGAGTGTGATCATGGCTCACTGCAGCCTGGACCTCCTGGGCTCAAGAGATCCTCCCACCTCAGCCCCTGAGTAGCTGGGACCACAGGTGTGTGCCGCCACGCCTGGCTAACATTTCCTTTTTGTTGTTGTAGAAACAAGATCTGGCTATGTTGCCCAGGCTGGTCTCAAACTCCTGGCTTCAAGCATCTCCTGCCTCGGCCTCCCAAAGTGTTGGCATTACAGGTGTGAGCCCACTGTGCCTGGCCTGGTTTGGAGATGTTAGTAACTAATAGAGGAGTGCTTTGGTCAGAGAATAAATCACGGAATGATGGAGCTGAAAATTGTGGCTGCCATGTGGGTTAAGGGGCCCTTGGGAACAGCTAGGGTGGTCCTTACAAGAGGAAGCAGAGACGTTACTAGTGAACATGGGCAGGCTTAGGTGGCCCCCAGGTCTTCCCTCATTCTCCCAAATCGAGGGATGAAATCGGTGGACAATCAGAGCAACAAGGTTCAGGACTCAGACCCTGCAGGAGTGAAGAATTGGGCTGCCTGGATGAGAAAACACGGGTGTAGAGTATGTGAGCCATGAACACACCTCACGGCTTCATGACCAGCTGCAGACGTGAGACATCGAGAACTTCTGGCAAAGTTTCTGTTTTCCTTGTGCTGTCTAAACCTCACCAGAACGGAACTCACCTTTCCCCCACCCTTTTCTTTCCAACGTGACTGTGTATCGGACGTGTGGTTGGTGCTTCCCTTCACATTAAATCCATAGGTTGTAGAACAGCGACGTGCTGAGGACGGAAGCGGCGGGAACGCCCAACACCAGAGACCCTGGGCTGTCACCAGATGTGGAACCCAGGAGACCTTTGGTGTCCTCCTTTGGAGGCCCGTGCGTTTTCAGCGGTGGGGGCGCTGCGTGTCAGGCGGAGGAGGCCAGGCCCCTGCGTTTTCAGCGGTGGGGGCGCTGCGTGTCAGGCGGGGGAGGCCAGGCCCGTGCGTTTTCAGCGGTGGGGGCGCTGCGTGTCAGGCGGAGGAGGCCAGGCCCCTGCGTTTTCAGCGGTGGGGGCGCTGCGTGTCAGGCGGAGGAGGCCAGGCCCCTGCGTTTTCAGCGGTGGGGGCGCTGCGTGTCAGGCGGAAGTGTTCTCATTTTCGGAAGTGAGAATGTCACTGGAAGACAGGGTGGACTGTAGCTGGCCTGTGTCACTCTGGCTGCATCACAGGATCGCTCTTATTTGGGGGAATCCCTCTTGGCTGGTGTTGGTGGGGGATGCGGCCACACGCCCTCTGTGGAAGTTAGAAGGGCTTTGACATTCCTTCTCTTTTGTCAGCTTCATTAGGGCCTTGGCCTAGGCTGGGCCAACCAACTTGCCTGGCATTCCACCCAGGACTTAGAATTTTGAGCAGACTGTGCACACATTTAGGGACCATTAGAGCTAATTCGTCATCGACATGGTCTGAACGTCTAGTAAGAGTAGGTGTGGCAGGCAGAATATCTAAAATGTTCCCTGATCCCCACTCAATGTCCCGCCTTAATCCCTGGACCATGTGGCTGTGAGATGACGGGAAAGCGGATACGATTTCTCTTTCGAGAATTCTGACATAAGCTACAACGCGGATGGACCTTATGGACGTAACAGTAAGTGAAATAAACCAGACAAAAAAGGACAAACCCTGTGTGACCTCACACATATGAGGTCCCTGGAGCAGCTGAATCCATGGAGACAAAAAGTGGATGGTGGGTGCCAGGGACCAGGGCAGAGAATGGGAGCTGGTGTTTCCTGGGGACAGAGGTTCATCTTGAGAAGATGGAAAGTTCTGGAGATAGATGGTGGTGATGGTTGCACAACGATGTGAATGTATGTAATGCCACAAACCATACACTTAAAAATGGTTAAGATGGTCAATTTTATGTGATGTATATTTGACCACAATTTGCTCAATGCACCCTTGTTGGTGTGAAGGTGGAGGGGCCGCGGGAGCAGGGACAAGGACGTGGGAACCTCAGTCCTACAGCCATGAGGAGCTGAGTTGTCAACAGCCTGAATGGTCCTGGAGGCAGACGCTTCCCTGGAGCCTCCAGATGAGAGTGCAGCCCACCAAGGCCTGACTTCAGCCCGAGAGACCCCTCAAAGGGCACCCGCTGAGCCCACTGGGACTTCTGCCCTGGAGAGCTGCGAGATCATAAATGGTCGCTCCTTGCAGTCCTTACATCTGTGCTGCTTCTTACGCAGCATAAAAAACCAGTGCAGCTTGTGTCTGGGTGGAGCCCTCCAGGGTGTGGACCACCGGTGTCTGCAAGTCAGCCCTGGCCTGCTGCCTCCAGCGTGGCTTCCTTTGTGCTTACACTCGGCCCGTTCCCATGGAGGGATTTGGTGAGCTACCCCTTACCCTTGCATCTGTTCCCAATGGAGCCTGGCTCTCTGGCTGGGCCTTCACTCCCTCCCCTCCTCACAGCTCGGACCCTCCCCTCAGGGATCCCATGAGGGCTGACAGCAGGGGTGTCTTCACCTCTGTGGGCAGGCAGGTGGCGGGAGAGGGGCCCAGGCGCAGCATCGTTGTCCTGCAGCCACCGAAGACTACCCGAGTATCTTCTTGGACCAATAGCATCTGCTTCAGAGCGGAGACAATGTGTGGGTCCACCCTGGGAGCGTCTGAAGAGGCTGGGCTCCTGGGGCTGGCGGCCACATGCTCTGAGAAGCAAGGGGATCATGAGGCTGTGGTGGAATGTTCTACAGGGGACCTGTGAGGCTACTGTGGAATGTTCTAGAGGGGATCATGGGGCTGTTGCAGAATGTTCTACAGGGATTATGGAGCTGCTGTGGAATGTTCTAGGGGGACTATGAGGCTGTTGTAGAATGCAGAGGACCCAGGGATGGGGGCTTGGATGGCCAAGAAGAGCAAGTGGGTGGGTTAATGGGCATGGTAGGCAGAGACAGGCCAGCTCCGTGGGGGCAGGAAGAGCTGCCTGGCTGCGGGTTGGACCCTCCCTGCCCCCTAAGCATGAGGAGCTCCGGAGTATTCAAGCACAGAGATCCTGGCCTGGGGCTGTAATCTGGGGGCCCAGAAGTATCCATCTCCAGGTCTTGGCAAGGCCTGGTGCAAGCAAAGGGGGGTCCCCATGTGGGCTATGGGGTGCAGTGCTTTGGGTCTGGAAACTCTCCAGGTCTCCCACCCCACCCTGGCACTCAGTCACCCCCAAAGCGTTTCCTCTACAGCATCAGCCTGTGGCTTGGTCCAGGGCTCCCTCCCAGTGGCTTGCAGAGCAGATGTGTCTCGAGCAGAGCTGGAGGACTCTTCCAGAGAGGGTGAGGGCAGGCAGGGGGCCCTACCGTGGGGCCAGGGTGTATTTGCCCTTGCGGTCCAAGCTGCAGCCAGAGCGGATGGCAAACCACAGGAAGGAGCTGAGGAGCAAGGCGGACACCTGGGAGGGAGACACCCGCGGCTGCCCCACTGCTCCAGGCTGGGGGCGCCCCTCCCCAGAAAGCATCAGGACTCTGCAGTGTGAGGGGGCGGCCCAGCTGTAGGAGGCAAACACTGTCACAGTGGACCAGCTCCCTGAGGTTGGCAGCCAGTGAGGCCCAAGACCGGAGATCCTGTCCCGGGTCACCATTCCATCTGAGTCGGGGGCAGGGCAGGCTGAGGGGCAGGAGGTGGGAAGGGGCAGTGAGGGAAGGCGAGGGGGTACCGTGAGGGCCAGGCCGATGCTGGTCAGGCTGGAGGCGACCTGCTGGTGTATCCTCAGGAAGCTCCGGATGCCCTGAAGGCAGTCCTGCGAGAGGGCAGCAGGCATGGCACCCACCCTGACCGGCCCTCCCTGCCTGGACAAGCGGCTTCTGTGGGGCCACGGAGCTGCAGCGCCCACCTAGGCCAATGCCAGGGCAGCAGGGAGGCGGGTGTAGCACATTCCTGGGAAGCCCCCAGGGCTCTAGGGAAAGGCAGCACCAGCAGGTGAAGCCCAATGGGACAGGGCTGGCCCCTGTGGGCACCCGGGCACTGCCGTGGGCCCAGCAGGTGCCGTCTCCCAGCTGTCCTGAGTGTCCATCTTGGGCCACACGTTGGCTCCCCTAGGCCGGGCCACTTCTAATTCACTCTGGGTTCCCAGCATCCAGCCCAGGGCTGGGCACAGTGCCTTGGTGACCAGAGGATGATGACTAACAGGGAGGGCAGGAAGCCAGCTGGTGGAGGGATGTGAGGGGGGTCCCCGCACTGTCCCAGGGTCCTGGTTCCATCCTGGGCTTCTGGTTCCATCCTGGGCTTCCAGTGCCACCCCAGGGCATGGCACCCAGAGGCATCTTTCCGGAAAAGGGAGGTGACAGGCCTGTTTCTGAACCCTGGAGATGGTGGCAACTGGGGCAGGCTGTAGAGGCCTCCGCAGGGTGTCAGGGCTCCCCTCCTGCCCCCCGCAGGCAGGTCTGCCTCCCTCCTGCCCATGCCTGCCCATCTGGGTGGCTCCGTGCCCGCCACCTGTGCTGGCTTTTCTGGCTCCCCAGGAGGCTTTGCAGTCGGGCCCATGGCTCTGCCATCCCAAGGGTGCTCAGGGCAGGCCCTGGCTCCTGTTTTTCAGTCGGGGGACCTCTCCTTGGGTGGCACAGGGATCCTGACTATTAGCCCTGCCCCTGATGCCGCTGGTGCCTCCCCAGCAGCGTCCCCAGCACCGGCCTTCTGCCCTCAGAGCCTGGGCTGTGGCTCCACCCCTCGCCAGGCCTCCAGCCATTTGCTCTCCTCCCCTCTGTTTCTTGGAGGGTCGCCAGGTGCCTCCCACTGTGAGACAGGGTGGGTTTGTTTCCAGGACAGTAGGGGAGAGGAGCAGGGAGAGGGCAGGGTGGGCTGGGGGAGGGCTGCTGGGCACCAGGAGAAAGAGGGGAGGGCCCAGTTTGTCCCAGGGCTCTGGGAGGAAAGGCTTCTTGGCCTCGGGCCCCGCTCTGTTGTTGCTGAAGCCCTGGCCACACCCTAGCCTACGCTGACCCTCCGGCCTCGCTTCTCCTCCTCTGAGTGCCCTTCCACTCCTTCTGATGCCCCCCAGGACGCCTGCACCCTTCCCCCTAGATAGAGCCCACCATGCTGGCCCTGCAGCCCTTGGCACAGAGCCCTCATGGGTGCACTCCAAGAGGTTTCTGTGGACTCAGCTGGCCTTGGGAAGCCCCCAAACTGGAACTGACTTGAAGGAATGAACGGCGCATCGGGCCTGCGTCCAGCTGGGCAAAGGGGCCTGTGTCTATGTCTTGAGCCTAGCCTGGCCACTTGACAGGATTGGTGTACCATGAACCCTAACTAGCCTCCGATCACACCAGAACCTTCCCTGAGCCCTTCGGCGGGCAGGTCCCAAGGGTCTGGGGAGGCCAAGGGGTGGGGTGGGAGGATGGTTCTGAGTCTCGGGGTTGGGCCCCAGGGTGTCCAGCCCCTGAGGGTCTTGCCTGACCAGCCTCCAGGTCCCCCCCTCACCTTTCGTGCCGCCTCCTGTCCCTGGCACAGGTCAGCCTCTGTGCTCCCCAGACGGCTGAAAGGAGACCTCTTCCCACAGCACAGAAACTACGAGAACAGAAGGGAGGGAGTGGTGATGTGCTTCCGAGACCCCAGGAGGCGGGCAGCACATATGGGGAAACTGAGGCACCCCAAGGCTCCAGGTGGGGTTCCCTGCAGGCCAGGGCTGGGGCTCTGGGTATTGCAGCTGCTTCTGCTGGGGGCTCCAGCCATTGTGCAGCCGGGCCTTGGTGAGGGGAACTTTCTCAAGTCGCGCCGCCTGCCCGCTGGGGAAGGAACTCCTGCTGGAGCCAGGCAGCTTCCCCGCCCTGCTCACAGGGCCCGTGCGTGCTTTTTTTTAAGTAGAGACAAGGTCTCCCTATGTTGCTCAGGCTGGTCTCGAACTCCTGGGCTCAAGAAATTCAGCTGCCTCAACCTCCTCCCAAAGTGCTGGGATTACAGGCGTGAGCCACTACGTTTGGCCCCGTATTTGCTTCAATGCTCTTGAAATCCTTCATTGTTTCTGAATAAGGAGCCCTGCCCTCCCATTTTGCACTGGGCCTCGAGAATCTGGTAGGCGGCCCCGTCCCGGGCAGATGGAGGATGGGAGCTTTGTGCCGCCAGCCCTGAGGGGCAGCTCTGGCCTATGTCCTAGAATCCCCTTGGTGCCTGGCCAGACCTCTCACTGGCCACCCTGTGCCTGTTCTCTGAACTGCAGTCCAAACAGAGGCTTACCGCCCTGCCACCCAGCCGTCCCCACGCTCACCATGTCCTGGATGGCCGCCAGCTCCTGCCGTTGGACGTGGGACGTGCCTTTCATCGCCTGCTCATATACCAGGTCATAGGTGTCCAGCATGGCATCCTCCACCTACACCGAGAGACCACGGGGAGGTCCTGGCCCTGGTGAGAGATCCAGGGACAGAGCCCCCTCCCCACAACATCCCAAAGGCTGGTGGGCCCTTAGTGGAGTGACGTCTCAGCACCGCCCTCCTCGCAGCAGGTGGATCTCCCCAAGGGGTAGCCTGGGTCCCTGGGCAGCCAGTCACAGTGCTTCCCAACATCAATGGTGGGGCCTCCACACAATGGCCGTCAGTGTGGCCGTCCTGCCCCCAGAGGGTCCTGCAGGATAAAGTGAGGCCAAGCTCTGCGTCTGCCTCTCCTGCGGTCTTACAAGGTCGGCCCAGGGAAATTCCATCACGCTACTGTTGACCTGGAAATGGGGGATGGGGCTGGGCCTGGTGGAAAAGGCTTGAGAGACCCTGTGCCAGGACCTCAGCTCCCAAAAAGCTGGGGGATTCTAGGTCTTTCCCCAGAATCACCCAGCTGCCTTCCAGAAGCCCCAGCAGCTGGGCTCTGGGTAAAGCTTTTGACCAGAGAAGCCTTGGGCACCTGGAGTCAGATCTGGGTGGACGAGGCCACTGTGGGGCAGGGGGTGGAGAAGGTGGAAGGTGATGGGGCCTGGCTGGATGTGCTGTCTGCACTCCACACCCTAACACCACCTGGACCTCATGTCTCCACCCTCCTAAGCAAGATGCTCTCCCCTGCCAAGTTACCCTCTCAAAGACAAACTGGAATCTCGCCTTCTACGGGAAGGCCTCTGTGACTGCTCCAGGAGTCGCTGGTCTCCTGGCACAGGGCGAGGCCCTCTTTGAGGTCCCCACCCTCTGATGTCTCCTTCCGGCCTCAGAGGCCCTCAGTCCTCTCCAACATGCCATGCTGACAGTCGGGACATGGAGGGGTGCTCAGCAGTTGCCCCAAAGGGCTGGGGAGAGAATGGAAGCCCCAGGCCTGCTCTGGCCACTCACACCTGCCCTCCAGAAAGGAAGCTTGGCTTCCCGTGGTCCTCATTGCCCTGGGGCCCAGCCCCCGTGCCAGCCCTGACCGCGGCCAACTGGGTGGACAGTGGGCAGTGGAGGCTCTCGGTCAGCCCTGCCCAAGCCTGGAGGCCCCAACAGGAGTCAGATGGACTTTCCAGGCCAAACTTGGCTCCTGACCCTAATGCATCCCTCCCACTGATGGCTAATAAAAGTCAGACCACTCTCTGTGAGTCATCCCCAACTCAGCCAGCCTTGTCCTCCCCGCAGTGCCCTGGGGGGCAGGCGCCAAGCTGGCCACACCACTGTCGGCCTGGGCGGGGGCCTTGTTCAGCCTCAGCGTCTGTGAGTGTGAAATGGGGGTGGAGTCTGGCCTGGCCATTGTGTCCTCGTGGGTGGAGGTCCTGGTGAGGACTAGAGGCCTGGCGGAGTGGGCCTGGGGTTGGCTCAGACCTCCTCTCCTGCTTCCCTCCCAACTCCAACGACTGTCCCCATTGTCAGGCACCTGCCATGGCCCAGGGAGGACATGGGTGCCTCTGAGGCTCTGAGCAAGGTGGTGTTATTACCGCAGCAGGGGCAAGAGTGACAACGCCTGCTAGTGGCTGAGAGGCCTGCTCTGCCCAGCTCTTCCCGCTCTGCCTGCTCTACCTGCTCTGCCTGCTCTACCTGGTTCTGCCCAGCTCTGCCTGCTCTACCTGCTCTGCCTGCTCTACCTGGTTCTGCCCAGCTCTGCCTGCTCTACCTGCTCTGCCCGGCTCTTCCCGCTCTGCCCGCTCTACCTGCTCTGCCCGGCTCTTCCCGCTCTGCCCGCTCTACCTGCTCTGCCCGGCTCTGCCTGCTCTGCCTGCTCCGCCTGGCTCTGCCTGCTCTGCCTGCTCTGTCTGGCTCTGCCAAGCAGCTCTCCCCACGACTGAGGAAGCAGAGCTCAGCAAGGTAGGCCTCCTGCCCCAAAGCCTGGCCCTGGAGGGCCCTGGAGGCCAGGCCGGCCGCTCCCCACGGGGCCTGGGCTCCTAGGTGATGCTTCACTATCTGTCTCCATCCCAGGCTCTGGGGGCTCTGAAGGAGCCTGGGGCCTGTGTTTCTCAGGACACCTGGGGGCAGGTGCACCCTGAAGGGTACCAATGCACTGAGCTCCATCTTCCGGTGCCCGGGCGGGGCTTCAGGACAGAGACCTGGAGCAGCAGGGCCAGTGCAGAATTCCCGGTTGCTGGACCCACCCGACCTGCTGTGTGTTTCTCCAACCCCTGCCCAGACTGAGGCCTGAGGTCCAGGGGTCCCCGCTGGGGCTTCCCCCGACGACCAGATCATCCCTGGTGTCTGCCTGGGCTCGGCGGCCCTGACCCCATCCTGTGTCTGCTGAAAGTGCTCAGGAAGGTACAGACAGGTCCTGGGCGGCGGGTGGGGACCAGGAGCTGCAGGAGGCCTGTGGACCAGCCCCACAGGTCCAGAGCTGGCTCTGGCCTGAGCCCACTGGGTGGCTGGAGGATCCAGGGAGGGAAGTGGCTCCAGGGTGGGGCCAGACTGCGAGGACGAGGCTGCACCCAACACTGCTGTACTTAATTCGAGCATGAATTATTCCCGATGCAGACTTGTCCGGGGACGGGGGAGGGTTGCGGCAAAGTGACTCTCAGGCCTGGAGGAGAATGTAATTAATAGCCCTCAAGCTCCACATTCATCCCTGAAGCCTGGTCCATGCCTCCTGCCCGCACGAGCATCCCAGGGAAGTGGCAGCCAGGACTCCCTGGGGCAAGGATTGGGGAAGGGGAGGGGCACCCTAGTCCTCTCAGGGCTGGGCCAGGGTCTGTGGCCACGGGGCACCGCCAAGGGCATGTGGCGGGTCCCTTCCCTCCTGCATCCTCTGCCTTTCCATCCGCAGGGCTGCCACATGAGTCACCCTGACCCTGTGTTCAGGACACCTCAGGGGCCCTGTGGGGAGGTGCAGGGGGAAAGGGTGAACGGGCCGGGCTGGGATCTGGACCCCCGTCTCTCACTTCAACGTTTCTGGTGCCAACAACTTGGGCCCTTTGGCCTTTGTCACTGTCTGTGGTGCCGGCAGGACCTTGTTGGACAGGGATCCCGAGGTTGAAGCCCGTTTGGCTCTGGTGGGCCCTGAGGGCGGAGGGCAGAAGATGGGATGTGCAACCGCCCCTCCTGCTCAGGGCCTGGCCTCTGGCACCACAGCTACCCCATCCATACCCAGCACAGCTCCGAGTGAGTTCCCTGTCCTGGAGGACCAGCCTGGGCAACGGGGCATGGCAGGGGGCACGCAGGTGAGGAGGAAGAATCTTTGCACACACCCGGCCATTCCTACCCACGCAGCCCCTGGGTCTTGGTGCTCCCTTCACAGAAAAGGAAACTGAGGCCCAGGAAGGTTAAATAGCTTGCCCAAGGGCACCCCAAGGACACTGACTTCATATTCAGAGCTCCTTTGCCCAGGCCACCTCCGTGGCCACCAGGCCTGACACAGATGATGTTGGAAGTCAAGACCCACTGGGAGGGGCCAATGGGGCCCAGAGGCCCAGGAGGAAGCCCCAGTGCCTTGCCTGGGGTCAGGCAAGGCCCTGAGAACTGACCCTTGAAGGCCAGCTGGGCGCACGGGCCAGACGAGGATGATATGTGTGTGGGGGATGCTACCTGGGGCCAGGACAGGCCATAGGCAAGCCAGGCTGGGGCATCTATCTTTTTGCACCCCCTTCCCTTCCTGGAGAGCAGGCCCCAGCTGTGTTCTGTCCTCTAGCCCCTGCATGGCCCCTTCCCTCCAGAATTGTGCTTCCAGGGTCAGAGCCATAAACACACAGAAGCATGGGGCATGGGCTGCAGCTGCCCCAGACGAGCCCGGGCACCCTGGCAGCTGTCTTGACCTCGGCCACCTCCACTGTGACCCAAACCTCAAACGAGCCTAGACCACCCCATGATGGACAGGAAACGTGAGGCCAAAACACGGACCTGGCCCAGCTCATCACCCTGGTAAGACTACTGTGCCAGTCCTCAAAGCCACAGCCCTCTTTAGGGGGCTCAGTCCCTCTGGGATCCTTCTGGACCTGAGAGAATGGTGTTTCTCCCACCTGGTTCGGGGGGTTCATCCCAAAGGATGCCAGGGGTGGGCAGGCACTTTGGGGCCAAGAGCCTTTGTGGTAAGCCTGGAGCCCCCTCCAGCCCTGGCACTGTCAGGGTAACCTCGAGCTCCCCTATCCCTGGAGGGCCTGAGTCCCCTCATCTGCAAACCATGGTGGGGGCCACCACACTCAGGCTGCTAGCACGGCTCAAGAACTGGCACAGCAGGCGCCCTGCAGAGCTCAGCCAGAGGACCTGCCTGCCACCAGCCTCAGCATCTATCATGGCCAAGCCTGTGTTTGGGGGCCCTGGGCAACCAGGCACTTGAATACACAAGGCCACTAGGACTCCATCTAGGGCTCCAAGAAATCACCTCTTGTGACCTGCCAGGCTCTCCTGTCCCACTCGATGACCCTGCCTGTAGCTGTCCCTGGCACTACTCGGCTGCCTTGGGGGCTCTCACCAGGTCTGGGCTCTCAAGGGGAAGGTGGGGCTGGCTCTGTTACCGAGCTCTCATTCTCTGCTGGGCCAGGGAGGCCTCCTTCCTCTCCAAGCTGCTGGCCTTTCCACAGGGACGCCTTTGGCCCCTGCCCAGGGTCAGCTAGGCCAGCCCCTCCTCCAGGCAGGTCAGCATTCAGGACGGAAGGATGGGTGGCATCCTGTGGAGGGGGTGGAGGCTGCGACACCCCAGCCCGTGGGTCTCCAGGCACTGTCTGCCCCACCAGGCCTCCATCAGGAGCGTGGGCCCTCAGATCTCATTTTCTGGAACACTCTGCTCCTTCTAGTCAACCCGTAAGGCCAAGCCAGTGGCTTTCCTTCTTCTTCCTCCTCATTCCCTCCCCCAAACCTGAGGGGCATCAGCTCACGAGGGCGTGGGCTGAGGGGCTTCAAGAAAATGAGGCCAGGGCAAAGGCATGGGTACAGCATAGGTCCCTCCCCACCAGGGAGCTGCTGGCCCTCACTCACCTCCAGCGCTTGGCCTCCCTGCAGCCTCAGACAGAGGGAACCCAGGCTGCGGTCTCCCCAACCTCACCCGGTCAGTGGAAGCCTGGAAGCTGGGGCTGCCCCTCCCAAGACTGCTCCCCAGTCCCCAGGCGCCCACTGGATTACTGGGGGACCCTCTGCTGCAGGGTAGGGGCAGCTGGTGCTCACCTGGGTGGGACTGTGGAGTCTCCAGAACACCACCTGCACCTGTGCACAGAACGCCAGGGAGAAGCACAGGAAACCCTGGGGGCAGAGCGGGGCTAGTCACTGTGGGGGGCCAGTCACTGTCGGGGGGGCCAGTCACTGTCGGGGGGCCAGTCACTGTTGGGGGGGCGGACACTGAGGGGGGGGCGGTCACTGTGGGAGGAGGCCAGTCACTAAGGAGGGGTTGGTCATGGTTGGGGGGGGGCCAGTCACTGCAGGGGGGCTAGTCACAGTTTGGGGGCTGGTCACTGTTGGGGAGCCAGTCACTGTTGGGGGGGCCTGTCACTGCGGGGCTGGCCAGTCACTGAGGGAGGCTGATCACTGTGGGGGGGACCAGTCACTGTGGGGTGCCGGTCAGCTGCGGGGGGGGTCGGTCACTGTGGGGGGGGGCGGTCACTGCAGGGGGGTGGTCACTGTGGGGGGGGGCCTGTCACTGTGGGGGGGCCGGTCACTGTGGGGGGTCGGTCACTGCAGTGGCCTGGCCAATCACTGAGGGGCCTGGTAGGGCCTGGCAGGCCTGGGTAGGGCAGTGCCCTCAGGCTGTGCCCGCAGCGGGATGCTTGGTTGAGGCATGGATCTGAGCCCCGCTCCCCACTGCCTGAGAGGGAGACTTGGCCTGAGGAGAGCATGGGCGCTGGGTCTGTGGGTTCCATAGCATCTTCCCATCCCCTTCCTGGGCGCTTTTTGGGAATTCGTCCCTTGTTCTCCCATTTTGGCCCCCAGGGGCCTGTTGATGGCAGCACCGCACACCTGCCCAGGAGGGGCAGGGCACCCCTGAGAAGATGGAGAGCTCTGCCCACTGGGGCTGCTTCCTGAGGGGCATGGACCTGGACAGGGCCGGGCAGAGCCTCCCCTGAGCCTGAGCCTCTCCAGGGCCGGTGCTGTAGGCTCTTCTGTTTTGCCTTCTTTTCTGAAACAAGCCACCAGCTATCCCAGCGCTGGTGAGGTTTGGGACTGATATGGCGCCTGCTCAGCATGCTGTGGCCTCTCTCTTTGCAGGTGAGCCCACCTCCCTCACCTCCCTTTCTCTCCATACTCTGCCTGGGTCCCCATGGCCCGGCCAACCACTGTCCCCTCTCTCTCACTGGTGCCAGCGCCCCTAGTTGTGGAATGGGGCGTTCTCTGGTGGAAACGTCTGCTCACCATCCCCTGGCACTTGCCCCATTGTTCTTTTGGTCAGGGCTTCCAGGCTTTTGAGATCCCCTTTGCAGAAGCTGAGGAACATGAGAGACCCCTCCCCTGAGAGCAGACATATGCCCCCGACACAGTTTTATGGATGGTGGCAGAGGTCACCCAGGCTAAGAACCCTGGGGATGTCCTCCCACTCAGGGTCTGGGCGACCACCTTTGCCTTCGTGCTGGTGCACTGAGGACCCAGAGTACCTGATGGTGAGTCTAGCCACTGACCAGGCAGCTCCCCCAAGAGTCCTGAGGCCCTGGTGAAATGCCAGCCCCCGCAGGCAGCATTGTGCCCGCCTGGGTGGTCCACAGGCTGAGGCAGGTTGGGTCTGGGGCCTTCCAACCCTGGGGCCCCATTCAGGGTGACACCAGGAGCATGGGTGTCCGTGGAATAGACAGAGACCCACACATGCTGGCAGGAGGGCAGCAACAATGCTGGCATGCCAGGGGAAGCTGGTCAAGAGGGGCGTGGAAAGAGCTGGGAAGCCCTGCTGGCCCCTAAACACAGGAGAGCGCATGGGGCCTCCAGCCCTGCAGGGACGGGACGCTGGCGGCTCCCCATGACCCTCCTGCCTGCCCTGGAGGCTGCAAGGCCTGATGGGCGATGGCCAGGGAGCTGCCTCCTCCTCCTCTCTTTTCTCCTCCTCCTTCCTCTTCTTTCTGCTCCCTCCACCCTCCTCCTCTTTCTTCTCTTCACCTTTCCTCTTTTCTCTTTCTTCCTCCTTCCCCCTCCTCCATCTCCTCATCCCTTGTCCTCCCACCTCCTCCCTCTTCTTTCCTTGTCCCCTCCCTCCTTTTCCTCCCCCTCCATCCCCTCCTCCCCTCCCTCTCCCTCCCCCTCCCTCTCCCTTCTCCTTCCTTTTCCCTCCTTTTCTTCCCCTTCCCTCTCCCTCTTTCTCCCTCCTTCTTCTCTTCCCTCCTCCTTCTTTGTCCTCCTCCTCCTTGCTGGCTGAGGGCCACCATCCCCATCTGGAAGCTATCACTCAGTGCTGCCTCCCAGGCTTGAGGCCCTGAGCCAGCTCAGGAGACCAGCATTTTCCAGAAACCTTTTCATTCCTCAGGAGAAACAGCATCCACGGCCTCTCTCTCTCTCTCTCTCTCTCTCTCTCTCTCTCTCTCTCTCTCTCTCTCTCTCTCCCCCCCCCCCACCAACCCCCTGCGCAGAGAGGATCTTGGGCGGTGGATGGGCCCGTGCAGACCTCCCCGAGGCCTTCACCATCAGAGGCTGCTGGGTGGTCATGTCTGCCCTGGCCATTTTCTTTCTCCTCATTCTAAATGGAAATAAATACATACATACATAAGCGAATTGAATGTGCTTCCTTGGGCAGCGCTGCCAGCTCTGCTCTCTCAGCCCAGCAAGCTCTTTCATTTCCTGTGCGAGAGGCCAGCTAGGGGAGAGGCCGGAGGGGTGGGGGCAGGCAGGAAAGGGCTTTGTGGGGTGCATCCAGGCACCCAGCCCATTGGAAAAAATCTTTCCACTCCCTGCTCCCTATCCCTAGCCCCTTCACCTGTGCTTGTGCATGCAGACACACACACAGATGTGCCAGATGCAACACCCTTACACCACACCCATATGGCAACAGGGGCAGGTGAAGACCGGTAACAGATACTTGCACACACGCACACACAGAGGCACCTGCACATGCACACACTCATGCACATGCACACACACACACTCATGCACACACACATGCACATGCACACACATGTGTATTTGCACACGCATGCACATAAGTTCACCTTCATGCACACACATGCATGCAGCTCAAGGGGGTGGATCTCGCAGCTCACTGCTGTGGCCATGCTGAGCTCATCATCCAGGCCGGGTCTAAGTACACTGGGGCTTGGGGGGTGCGCTGGAGCCCACCCAGCTCGGACTGGAGTGTCCTCAGGACCCCAGCCCAGTGCAGGCATCCAGCTGGGGGCCTCCCAGGCTGCTCTACAAGCCTGAACCACATATCAAGTCACCCTGGCCTTGAGTCTGGCTGGGGACACAGAACCTGAGCCCAGGTGCTTGCTGACCGCCTTGGCCACAGATCAGGGTGCTAGGCTGGTTTGTGCATGGGGGCAAGGTGGGGTGGAAAAGGCTGGTGACCGGGACAGGACCCCGTGGCCCAGCTGGCTTCTGCATATGTGGCCTCAAGCCCAGCACTACGGCGCCCCCTGGTGGATGGTGCTGCAGCCCCAGCGCCAGTTCTTTCTGGGCCTCCAGCTCAGACCTGGACCCCTTGGCCTGGCCCTGTTACCAGACTTTCCTTCCATCCAGGTGTCCCTTTGCAGGCCACACACCCTCTTGAGGGGCAGACTACTTGCCTTGTGATCTCCCCACTGGGGCTTCCCACCTGGCCCTGAAGCCAGATAGCACAGGCTGGGGTTGTCCCTGCCCACGCTCCTGTGTCCCGGAGCAGGAATCCTGGCTAGTGCTGGAGCTGCTGGGTCCTTCTCTGCTCCCCATGGGCCCACCCAGGGCTGGTTGGCCCCGCAGCTGCTCCAGGAGGTGACTCTATTCCTATCCTTGGAGACATTTATAAACCAGGGTCATTAAACAAGCATTTGCTGAACTTGAAGGCTGAGCTGAAAACCTTGCCGGCCCTGGGGACCCAGGAGGCTGTGCCCTCAGGGACTTCCAGAGTGGTCCAGCTTCACAGGCCAGACAGGGGAGCAAAGCCCCCAGCACAAGCTCCTCACAGCTGGAATAGGGAGACGGGAGGCTAGAGGGACAGGTGGGAGCCCAGGGCGCCAGGGAGGAGCTGCTTTAGCTGTGGTGAGAGAGAAGGGCTGTGGGCCTGGCAGGGGCAGGACGGGCGTGGGGAGGCTGCTGCCAGGTGGGGTCTGCGATGACCATCGAGGGCTGGCAAGGACCAAGACAGAAGCCCATGGGGAGGAGTAGGAATGGGGGCGAGAAGGGGCCACTGCTATGGGGTGGGGTGGAGGGGCCTATGGGAACTCAGGGCTGGGAAGACACCCCCAGCAGCTCAGGAAAACCCAGGCTGGAGAGCTCAAGAGGCATTTCCCTTGGCTGGCCCGGCCTCCTCCAAACAGGAAACGGGATGCTCCCAGTGCCCTCCCAGAGTTTGCTGGGCAATCGAATCAGACCCTCCCAGGGACTTTGGAAACGGCTCCCAGGGTGAGGAACGCCGTCTCTCTCTTTCAGGGCTCCTATAGGAACCCTTGGTGGGCGTGTGGATGACAAGGTGAGGTAGGGCCTGGTGGAGGAGCCTTGGCTACCCAGGTGGGGGGGTCTCGGCTGGCCAGCATCCCTGGGGCCTCTGTTTCTGCCTAGTCACTCAGGTGTGGGGGTGGCGCACAGGCCTGCCAGCTCTTCACTCCTTCCTGATTCTTTTCTGGGGACATGGGCATCTGTGAACACAATGAACTCACCCCCGCCATGAGGCCCTGGGCCTCCCTCACGGTGGCTGCAGCGCTCAGCATGGCTCCCAGAGTCAGGAGGCCCACCAGGCTCAACCCCGCAGAGAAGGCTGGTTGGGAGGAGAGAGAAGGAGGGTTAGGGGTGCCCAGGACAGTCCTGAGTGCACACAGCCTGGGTCTGAAATCTGACTTGGGAGTCAGGGGCCGTGCGGGACTTCTGAGGGGCTCTGAGTGGGCGCCGTCTCTCCATCAGACAGGGCCCTGAGGGAAGGAGGAGGGAGGCAGGACTTGTCCAGCCTGGGGGACCTGCCCCTCCTTGCCTCTTTTCCTCCCTGCCCTCCCTGCCTGTGGGGCTATCTTGGAAGCCACATGCTCCCCGCCATGCCCTAGTGACAAGTGGCCGGACTGGAGCTGTAATCTTATCAGTCCGGACCTGGACCTGGGCCCCAGGCGTCCTCCTCCAGGGAGGCCCTGGTCTTAGGAATTGGGGGAAAGCAGTGGGTTCTAAGGCAGCAGCCTTGATCTCCTGGGCCTCATTTTCCCCATATCTGCCCACTGGGCTGCAGCCCTCCTGGGCCCCCTGAGCTCCTGCCTGAGAGTCCCCTGCAGGTCTGGTTCCGGCATCCCCTCATTAAAGGGATCTTCCTCAGCCTTACCCCCAAGTGGCCCCAGCAGACCCTGGCTCTCACTCCCGCTCTCTGGATGTTGGATAAGTCGCTGCTGAGTCTCTGCAGGGAGGCGTCTGGCTAGAGCAGCCCCACCTCTCCCCACCCACGTCCCAGGTCCTGAGTGGAACATCAGCCATGTGGTGTCCTCATGGACCTGCTGAGCCCGGCCCCAGGCCACTCCCAGGTGGTGCCTGCCTGGGATTGAGCCCTGACTGCACCGAGCCAGGTCCTGACCCTGCCCAACATATACCCACACTGTGCCCACGCTCCTGTGGGGCATGAGAGCCAGGCAGGAACATCGGCTGTCACCCAGACCCGAGGCTCTGTCCAGGGGAGCTAGGACTCCAGGGCAGCCCCTGCCTGCCCCGACCACCTCTGGCTCCTGCCCAGGGCCTAGCACCACTCGGACTGCGAGATGTCCAGCTGGGCTCGGCTCCTACCAGCCGCCCTTGCACCCAAAGCCCCTCCCGATGCGGCCAGGCCTGGATCTCGCTTACCCCATTGGTGCACAGCCTGGTACGGGTTCTTCTCCAGGGACGCTCGGCGGATGACAGCAAAGTGGGCCCCGAAGTAGGTGAGAGTCACCATGGTGGCCACAGAGAGGCCCAGCAGCTGTGGATAGGACAGACTCAGAGTGTGGGACATGGGACTGCTGCAGGACGGGGGAGCTTGGCCCCAGGGGACAGGGCTGGGGCTCTCTCCAGCTTCCTGGTCCCATGACAGACAGGCTCAGCTGCAGGGATTCCCAGTGTTTCTGTGGAGTGGTCTCAGGTGGCCTTCACTGCAGACGCCCCAGCACACTCACAGGCACTCACACATGGTAGACGCATACACACACAGCCCAGCTTCCCCAGACACCCAGGACCTCTGACCGTTCTGTCTACGGAGTAGGAGTGAGCCCCACCCGTGTGCCAGCACCCTCCTGGGCAGGAAGGGGAGAAGATCCCTGGAGCCCGGCAACCAGTGCTCCTCCACCCCAGCTCACCCCAGGCCTCAGCCCCACTCAGGCCTCCTCCGGGCTCTGTGCTGCCTGCCCCTCAGGAGGAGAGACGGGGCTGCCCATGGCGGTCACTGCCTGTGACTGTCTGCCACCAGGAGCCCCAGACACATGTCTATAAGGGCAGGACAGGGACAGTAGGGCTGGTGTGTGTGTGAGAGGAGGGGTAATCCCCATGCTGAGGCCCTGCCACCCCTCACCCCTTCTCACCCCCACCCGCCACCCACTCCTGCCCGACCTGCCTGTTACCAAGATAAAGAAGCAGGTGACCAGCATCTGGCATTTGGCAACCCTGACTCGACTCCAAGGCCCCATGACGGCTCCTCTCCTCTCTTCTCCTCTTCTCCCCTCCCCTCCCTTCCCCTCCCTGTGGTTTCCAGCTGGGCAGGGGCCTCAGACCGCAGCTCCCTGCCCAAGGGGTAGGCTGCATCCGCCTCTCTGTCTGTCTGTCAAGCTCGCCCTAGGACCGAGCTGCTGGGTGCCCCGGAAGAAGGGCAGGCAGGAAGGGGAGGGGCAGTGAGGTTGGCTCCCCGCCTCAACCTCACCCTGCTGCCCCCAGCCCAGCCCAAGACACCAGGGCGTTTGCCAACATCTGAGGCCCTTCTTGGTGTGGTCACTGAGGACGGTGCTGAGAGGGGGAAGGTCATGGGCAGGGCTGGGTGTGGGATGCAGAGGAAACAGTGCCTGGGGAAGAGGAGGTGAGCTCCCCGTCCTGGGAGTGTGCAAGTGTGGACTGGGCCTTGGGGGCGTAATCCTTGGAGAAATTTGGAGATGAGGTCTCCTTGGAACATCGTTATTGAGGTATTCTTGGGAAACACCCTTTGAAATGTCCTGTGACAGCTTACGTTTTGAGGACATTGGTTTTTAATGCCTTCATGGGCGGCACTAATGGGTATTTTGTTGCAGAGCCTTCTTGGGGCCACGGGGGTAGGCTGGGGCCTCACTCACACCCACATGGGGCCTCCAGGGGGACGCTTTGTAAACCTCGAATTTGTAATTACACAAAGCCGTGTCATTACCCGTGGGTGGGGGCAGCGCTGCCGCCCCAATACAGGCAGGGTTTCCGTGGGCCTCTGGGGCAGGGTGGGCCTGAAGAGTGTGAAGATGCTCCGGGTGAGTCCACCGTTCAGGGACCACTCCCAGCCCTCCCAGGGGCACTAACGGGCGGCTCTGCTCACCCCTCGGTGCTGGAATTGCTCCTCCTACATTTGGTCAGGACCTCAGCGAGGGGGAGGGGACCCCCAAGACCTGCAGGCATGGCAACCCCAGCGTGGCTGTGGGAAGAGGGCCCAGCTGCTGCCCACTCAGGAGTGCTGCTGGAGGAACTGCTCAGGCCACCTCCTCCCTCCCTCTGCGGAGAAGCAGGGACAACCAGGACCCCTGTCCAGCCCAGCTCCCCCAGGCAGCACCTTCTGCAGCTCTGGCCCCCAGGAATTCCCACCCTGAGTCTGTGGGGGCTTGTGGAGACCTCAGATGCCTGGTACCCACAGTGTCACTTCAGCTGGAGGCCTAGGTGTGGCTCAGGCTGGGGCACAGGTATGGATCTAGGGGTAGCAGCAAGAGTGAAGGTACCAGGTCTAGGGGCTGGAGGCCCCTGGGCTGTGCAAGTGGCCAGCTCGTCCTCTCCAGGGAAGATGAGCTGCTCTTGGCTATGTCCGGCTCATCGCTGGAATTCTTTCTCCAACCTTGACCTCCCTGGAGCTGGTGAGGCAGGCCTGGAACACCACCCCCTTTGGGGTGCCTCTTCGCCAGGTCTGAAGAATTTTGGAGCAGGGCAGACCTGGGTTCTTGGCCTGTCCTGGTGGGCACCTTCTCACACCGGCGCTGTGCCCAGGTGGCCTCACTTGTCATCTCAAAGTGGCGTCAAACTCCCGGACAGGTGGACGGGAACCCTAGGCTGGCCCTCCAGAGACCAGGTCTGACCACAGCCCCCCTCCCTGTGCCCCACCAGCGGGGTCAGGGAGCCAGGGGAACTCCCACGCCTATTGCTGGGCCGCACCCTCCCACCCCGACACCCCCTCTGCAAGAGGAAGTGGCTTGTTGAGGGGAAGCCACTGTGAGGCTGCTGCCCACCCCACACCTCCCTGTCCACCCCACACACCCCTGCCCACCCCACATACCCCTGCCAACCCCACATACCCCTGCCCACCACACACAGCCCTGCTCACCCACACACCCCTGCAAACCCCACACAGCCCTGCCCACCCCACACACCCCTGCCCACCCCACACCTCCCTGTCCACCCCACACACCCCTGCCCACCCCACATACCCCTGCCCACCCCACATACCCCTGCCCACCGCACACAGCCCTGCTCACCCACACACCCCTGCAAACCCCACACAGCCCTGCCCACCCCACACACCCCTGCCCACCCCACACACCCCTGCAAACCCCACACACCCCTGCCACTCCACACACCCCTGCAAACCCCACACAGCCCTGCCGACCCCACACACCCCTGCCTACCCCACACAGCCCTGCCCACCCCACACACCCCTGCCCACGCTACACACCCCTGACCACTCCACACGCCCCTGCCCACCCTATACAGCACTGCCCACTCCACACACCCCTGCCCACCCCACGCAGTCCTGCTCACCCCACACACCCCTGCAAACCCCACAAAGCCCTGCCCACTCCACACACCCCTGCCCACCCCACAAAGCCCTGCCCACTTCACACATCCCTGTCCACCCCACATAGCCCTGCCCATCCCACACACCACTGCCCACCCTCACACACCCTTGCCCACCCCACACACCCCTGCCCACTTCACACACCCCTGTCCACCCCACATAGCCCTGCCCACCCCACACACCTCTGCCCACCTCACACACCCCTGTCCACCCAACACGCCCCTGCCCACCCCATACAGCCCTGCCCACCTCACACATCCCTGTCCACCCCACACAGCCCTGCCCACTCCACACACCCCTGCCCTCCCTACACACCCCTGCCAACCCCACATGCCCCTGCCCACCCCACACAGCCCTGCCCACCTACTCTGGAGGTGGTGCCGGCCCCTGGGAGCCTGGAAGGCTCCTAGAGCGCAGGTTCAGCCCCAAGGAGCTGGCCCAGGAGGACAGCTGCCCCCACCCCTACCCCACCAAGGAGCCTGTTCTAAGGGCTAGGCCCCACTGCAAGCTGGCCTAGGGTCCCCTGGCTTTATTTCCAGGGAAGAGATGGGGCTTGGATGCCTGTGCAGGCGTGGACGCGTGTGCAGGTGTGGAGGCGTGTGCAGGCGTGGATGTGTATGCATGCATATGTGACGGTGTTTACCCGCCAGAGACTTCCTTTTTCCTCTCTCCTTCCTGTGAATTCCTGGGTCCCAGGTGCGCCTGCTCGCTCCACAATGTCCTTACCCACCAGGAGGCCCCTGGCTCAGGGATGCCACCTGCAGCTGCCCAGCCCTCCGCCCATGACGCCCTTGTTCCACCTACCACTGCCCATGAAACTGTGGATCACCCAGCTCTGCACTGGCTTGCCTGCTGCTGCTGTCTCAGTTTACCTGGGCAGTTGCCCCTGGTTATTCATCTGGGGTGGTACTTGGACTTAGAAGCAGGCCCCTCCTCTGGGAGGCTGTGTCCTCGGGCCAGGAGGTGGCAGCCTCTACCTTCCTGAGACAGGGACCCTTTTTTGTCCATCACAGGTGAGCAGCCGGGCTGTGGGGCCTGGAGCCTGGGGGCCCCTGTGCTGTCTGTGAGCGCGGCCCCTCCCATAGGGGAGGCACTCAAGAGCTTCCCACCTGTGTCACAGGGAATGGGGCCTGGAGCTTGAAGAGACCTGTGGGGGCCACGGGGGTGCCTGAATCTGGCTCCTCTCTGTCCTTTCCCTGATTCTGAAATTGTCCCTGCAGCACAGATGCACCCCAGGAGCTGCCTTTACAGCCTCTCCTGAGCCCAGGGAGGAGGAGGGCATCTCCCCTTCCGCATCACCCTAGGCCTGGGTCAGCCGGGCGGGTCCCAGGGGACCTCTGAACCCCCACTGCCTGGGCAGCCCCCTTCGCCTGGAGGCACTCTGGCCTGTCCCTTTAGAGCCAAGATCATACTCAAACCGGGTTCTGGGCTCTGGGCACTGCTCTGCTCCCAACCAAGGGAGGTTCTGGGGCATGGCAGCCAGAGTGATCTCTGCTTAGGGTGATTTCCGGTGAGTTCTGGTATCTCAAACCCCAGCATCAGGGCCAGGACAGATGAAAGAAGAGTGAGCTGGTCAGGGGTGCCCCAGTGGGGAGCTCGTTCACAACCTTTAAGGAGGGCAGGGCACAGCCCAGCAGGGGTGGCCACGAGGCCCTGGGCTTGTGGCTGAGATGGCAGCTGGCTCTGGCAGTGATTGGAACAGTCCAGTCCATGGCCTTCCCTCTCAGTGCCATGGGCTGCTGCCTCCACTGGCCAACTCCAGCGGGCATTGATGGGCACCCTGCTTCCCCCCCGCCCCTGGGAGCCTAGACTCTGCCCTCAGTGATGGCAGAGGGAACCCAGGGATGGCTGCCCCTTCAAAGACACAGCGGTCTCCCAGGGGAGTCTAAAGGGATCCCACACCTGTGTCACAGATGCCAGGGACAGACTGTAGGGGAGGCGTCTCCATCCACATCCACGCTGTGCCACCCACTAGTTTGTGGGGCCGGGCACCACCAAGCCTGCTGTCCTGCCTGGGCCACTCCAGCCTGGGCTGAGACTTGGCACCCCATGGGGGTGGAGGAGTGGGGCAGAGGCAGGAGATGCCCAGGGTAAGAACCAGATGCCTTCAGAGTGAACCCCTGGGCCTGGGCAGGACTGGGGGCAGGGGAAGACCCGCTGGCAGAAAAACGCACATCGGACCCTCCTCCTAATGGTCCCCACACTCCCTGTGCAGACAAGGTAGACTGCAGGGCAGAAGCTTCCAGCCTCATTCCTTGTGGTCAGCGTGCTTTCTTTAGCCCTTGATGAAGAGACTGTTTCATGACAAACGGGGGCAGTGAGCTCCCGACACCTTTAAAGCTGCAGTGTTGCCTCTCTCAGGAAGCTAGAAGTGGACGCCCATCCCCATTCAGGGGATGCTCAAGGGTCAATGCCCAGGCCTGTTGCCAGGCTGCCCTCTCTCTGGGACAGGTGCAGGGACCCTTGGGAGGGGCACAATGTTGCAGAGGATCTTTAAGCAGAGTGAGGAATATGATGAGAGAAAGCTTTAGGAGGCAGGTTCATTCACTATGGACAGAATCGTGTTCTTGCAAAATTCATAGGTTGAAGCCCTGCCCCCCAATGAGATAGTGTTAGGAAGTGTATCTCTGGGAGGTAATTAGGGACAGATGAGGACATGAAGATCCCTGGTCCCATAGAATTAGTGCCCTTATACGAAGAGTCATTTAGGAGCTCCCTCTTCTCTCTCTCTCTCTCCTTACATGCACTGAAGGACAGCTGTATGAAGACACAGAGAGAAGGCGGACGTCTGCAAGCCAGGAAGAGAGCCCTCACCAAGACTGGAATCAGCAGCACCTTGATGTTGGGCTTTCAGTCTCCAGAACTGCAAGAAATAAGCACCTGCTGTTTACATGCCCAGCCCTCGGTGCTTCCTTATGGCAGTTGGAGCTAACTGAGACAGCTCGCAGCACTCATTCATTCATTCATTCATTTACCTCACGTCTACTGAACAGCTCTGGGATGGCTCTGGGAAGCTGTGAGTCACACATATTGCCCCAGCAATGTGTGAAGTATGTTTAGAGACAGTGGGCAGCAGAGAGGGTAGATGCCTTGAGAGCCCCAGCAGGGCTGGCCAGAAACACAGGCCAGCTGGGGCTGAGGCTGGCATGGGGTGAACCTGGGAGCCTTGGGGGCAGAGGTAATAGATGTGAAGTGTTTAAAGGCAGTGAGACAAAGAAGGGAGATGGGTGGTGCCCCCATGCCAGGCTTTGCCAGCCTCCCAACACGTGAGTGTTCACCCGCCTGGATGAGACACCACCGTGGACTTGGGAGTGAAGGTGGTGAATTTGGGCGATGCTGGAGACCGTGCAGGTGGGAGGTGGGACGGGGCAAGAGGCCAGGGCCCAGGCAGGAGCTGATAGCCTGCCAGTGATGCTCCCTGAGAAGCACCCTCAGTGGGTGGCTTGGGGTCTGCTGGGCTGCCCCCACACTGACACCCTGGCTGCAGGGCCCCCTGTGTCCCCAGTGATGGGTCTCGGGATGGCTGTGTGACCTACTCAGGGCCATCCCTGCAGCCCATGCTCTCTGGGTCACCAGTTGCCAGAAGTGTCCCCCCTGCCTTGGGCGGAGGTGAGGACCCCAGAGTGGGAGGGAAGGTGCAGTGGGGGCTCAGTCAACGCTGCTCAGCCTGAGAGTCCCTCACATGTAGGCTGCACCCTGGCATCAACCAGAGTGATCTCTGCTTAGGGTGGTTTCCGGTGAGTTCTGGTATCTCAAACACCAGCATCAGGGCCAGGGCAGACAAAAGAAGAATGAGCTGGTCAGGGGTGCCCTAGTGGGGAGCTCATTCACAACCTTTAAGGAGGGCAAGGCAGAGCCCAGCAGGGGTGGCCACGAGGCCCTGGGCTTGTGGCTGAGATGGCAACTGGCTCTGGCAGTGATTGGAACAATCCAGTCTATGGAACCCTGCGGCCTTGGCCGGAGGTTCATGGTGCCAAGGGAGCTGGAGCAATGGGTGGCCTCCCTTGCCCGGTGCCTGAGTGAAGGAGGACTGAGTGCCCCTGAAGAAGGACCTTGCCATACTCTCACAAATTTACATTATTCTTCTCTCCCCCAGTCTCCCCTCAGGGACCTGCAGCCATTTGCTGGGGTGGCTACTCTGTCCTCAGACTCAAGGGAATTATTGGACACTAACTCTACCCTGACATCCACTCCTGGGGACACAAACACCCATCAGATCTGGGGACACAAATCACCATCCTTGATACCTCTGAGTAAAGGCCACCAGAAGCTAGTTGCTTTCAACTGGCAAGGATAGGAATACACATGCACTGTCCTGCTCTGGGGTACATCAACTCTAGGTCATAATCTAGTCAACAGCTACCTTGACCAGCTTTCCCTTCCACAACCCTTCCCCTGGCTGGTTGCACTGATGATGGCAGCTGATCTTGCTGCAGAACTGGTCTGCAAACCTGGTGAGCAGAACTGGCAGTGACTCAAGGACAACTTGATAATATGGTGTGTGCTGGGGAGGGTGGGGAATGAATTCCATACAAATTGGGGCCCTGACCCTTTGATGAAATTGCTGGGGTTCCAGTGGTCTGGGGCATGCTGTGATCTATGTCTGACCCTTCCTTCTACCTCAAAGGAAGCACAGTGCCTCGTGGGTGTCTTTGGATCTTGGAGGCAGCTCGTATGTGATATCCCGACCCATGTAGGAATGACCTAAAATGCTGTCTGCTTTCTGTGAGTCCCAGAACAAGAGAAGGCTCTGCAGCAAGTGCATGTGGCCATGAAAGCTGCTGAGCAACTTAAGCCATAGGACCAACAGATCCCATGGCATTTCAGGTGTCTGTGGCAGATAAAGATGCTGTGTAGGGGCCATGATAGGCTCCTGCAGGTGAATCACAGACTGATGGCAGTCAAGCTCTGCCATCCTCTGTGGATAACTCTGTGGATTGCGTCCAGTCCTCCAGAGAGACTGGACAGGCCACCAAGTTGCCATGTGATTGGAACTGTACATCATGAGTGGGATATTGCTGGACCCAGCGAGCCATAGAGTCGGGCATGCATAACTATGTTCTGTCTTCAAGTGGAAGCAGCATGTACAACCCGGGGCTCAGGCAGGCCCTGAAGGCACAAGCAAGTTACATGTAAAAGTGGCTCCAACACCTGTGGTCCCTACTCCTGCCATTCTGCAGTCACTCTCTCAGCCAGCACCTGTGGCTTCGTAGGAAGTTCCCTGCAGCCTGCTCATTGTGGAAGAGCAAGTCTGGTCCCAGCTTACAGATGCTTCTGCATGATACACACGGATGACCATGGAGCTCAGCCCCTCTGAGCAATGGTGGTGAAGGGAAGGGCTCCCAGTGAGCAGAACTCTGGGCAGGGCCCCTGGGCATTTTCATTTTGCCTGGAAAGAGAGGTCAGAGCTACAGGTTCCACCCACTCATGATCAGTTGCTCCTGGCTCAGCCAGATGGATGCTCAGGGACTTGGAAGGAACGCATTTGGGAAAACGGTGACAGGAAGTGTGGGGAAGTGTTGTGTGGTTAGAGCCCTCTGAAAGGGCGGAGTGTGAAGATCCTTGCAGCCCACGTGTCATTTGCCGAAGAGCAACCGCCTCAGCAGAGGAGAAGTTCACTGACCAGGTAGATAAGACGGCCCTTTCCTCGGCCGTCAGTCAGGCTCCTTCCCCAGCCACCGTTCATTGCCAGCGGGCTGGTGAAGACAGGGACTGTGGGAGCAGGGATGGAGGTCACACATAGGCTCGGCACAGGAGCTCCACTCACCAAGGCCCATCCACTAAGTGCCCGCCTGCCCCAGTGTTGCAGGGGATCTACCAGCTTCCAGGTGGAGTGGGTGATATGAGAGCTGCCGGCATGGAACTGGCACCGCTGTGCTTTCACCAGGGTAGAGGCTTGCTCTGCAGGTGGACTGGCCCTCCGTGCCCACAGTGCTTTTGCTGAAACCACCTGTGGACTCTGGAGCGCCTCAGTCAGCATTCTCACACTGCTGCTCAAGGAATTCGCCACAGTTAATGGAGTGGGGCAAAGGCCCCATGCTCGTGACCTTGAAGTTCTTCTGTGGTCCTCCTCTCCCCGAAGCAGCTCACAAACAGGACCGTGGAATGGCCTTCGGGAGACTCACATGGTGCCTGCTGAGTGGGGACGCTTTGCAGAACGGGCCGTGTCCTCCAGGAGGCGGTCCAGGCTCTGAATTAGAGTCAGTCTATGGAGCGGTTTCTCCTGCAGCCCAGACCTCATGGTTCTGGGAGTCAAGGAGGGGAAGCGGCAATGGCTTCTCTTTCACCCTAATGAAATTCTGCTGGTGATGTGTTTGCTCCCTGTCCCCACAGCTCTAGGTCCTCTTGGTGTAGAAGTCTGAGTTCTCGAGGGAGGAGGGTTTCTCGCAGAGGCACCACAATGGCTCCACCAGACTGGAAGGTGAAATTGCACCAGGTCATTTTGGGATCCTCACTGCAGGGAATCAACAGGTAAAGAAGGCAGTTGAAGGCAGTTACTGCCTGGGCCAGGGGACTGATTTTATCAGGCAGAATCGGCCAGGTTGCACAAGGAGGGTGAAGAGGAGCACGTCTGGAATGCGGAGGGTCCCCTGCAGCACCTCTTCACGTTCCCATGTCCTGTGATTAAAATCATGGAAAACCATCACCCCCGATCCAAGCAGGGCCACTCATGACCCAGGCTCTCCAGGAATGAAGGCTTAGGTCATCCCACCAGGCAAAGTGCCTCATCAGCTGAGTGCTTGCGGAGGCAAAGGCTATGCGGGACACGGAGGCTGAAACGCTAGCTTCCCGCTGCACGGCTGCTGCAGAAATTGAGCCTACAATAGATGTGGGTGTTTTTTTCTTATTTTGATCCGAGTGTATTGGGTAGGACCACATTAGCCACTGTTTCTTCTCCTCTTCCCTACCACTCCATACGGTACTACTGTATGAAGTGTGCCGTTGATAATAGTTGATATTTAATTATCTCAAATATCTCAGTGTTTAAATTTTAGGCTATCAGTCCGGGCACGGTGGCTCAGGCCCGTATTCCTAGCACTTTGGGAGGCCGAGGCAGGCGGATCACCTGAGGTCAGGAGTTCGAGACTAGCCTGGCCAATATGGTGAAACCCCATCTCTACTAAAATACAAAAATTAGCTGGGCATGGTGGCCCGTGCCTGTAATCCCAGCTACGTGGGAGGCTGAGGCAGGAGAATGGCTTGAACCCAGGAGGTGGAGGTTGCAGTGAGTCGAGATTGCACCACTACACTCCAACCTGCACAACAGAGCAAGACTCTGTCTCAAAAAAAAAAAAAAAAAAAAAAAAAAAAAAAAAAAAAGTCCAGGCGCAGTGGCTCACGCCTGTAATCCCAGCACTTTGGGAGGCCAAGGTGGGTGGATCATGAGGTCAGGAGATCGAGACCATCCTGGCTAACACGGTGAAACCCCATCTCTACTTAAAATACAAAAAATTAGCCGGGCATGATGGCGGGCGCCTGTAGTCCCAACTGCTCAGGAGGCTGAGGCAGGAGAATGGCGTGAACCCAGGAGGCGGCGCTTGCAGTGAGCCGAGATTGCACCACTGCACTCCAGCCTGGGCAACAGAGTGAGACTCTGTCTCAAAACAAAAAACAAAAACAAAAAAAAAAACTATGACATCAAAGGGAGAATGAGTCAGCTGAATCCCATGCCCCTTTTGATATCTTTTTTTTTTTTTTGGAAGGGGAAGGAACACCACCCAGAGATGAATCAGGATCAGGGGCCTTCCTCTTCTCTGGGGCAGAGGGGAGCACGTTGTTCTCCTGTATACGCTTGGCCGCATCTTGTTGGGTGGAAGAGGGATTTGACTTTGTCTTTATTTGGAAGTTAAGTATGACTAAAAATTGTGGGTGGGTAATCGGAGGACTCCATTCATATGAAATGTCCAGAACGTGCAACTCCATGGAGGTGGGAAGTGGGTCAGTGTTTGGCAGAGGCTGGCGTGAGGGGAGCGGCTGCTAGAGAGTGGGGAGTTGTTTAGGGGGGTTCTAAGTGCTGCGGATGTTCTAAGGTCAGACGGTGCTGAGGGAGGCATGCCTCTGTGAATATACTGAAAGCCCCTGAATGGTACAGTTAAAAGAGTGAATTTTATAGTATGTGAATTATATTTCAATAAAGCTGTGTAGAAAGCAAGAGGTGCAGGTGGAAGCCCGTGGGAGGGATTGGCACGGTGTTGCCCTAGCTGAGTGGAATGTACATCTTCCAGGACTCCCGGAGCTGCCTCATTAGGGATAGGGTGGGTCACACGTGGCCTGAGTCAGCTCTGGGTGGTGGAGGGACACGGCGGCCATGCTCTTTTTAAGCCTGGACGTTTGCTCGACGCACCAGGGCCCTTGCTGCTCTGCTGTGCACTGCAGCCGGCCTAGGCAGCAGTGGCATCCTCCTGGAAGTCTGGGCCCCAGCCAGCTGCCTGCCCTGCTGCCAGGCCGGAGGAAGTGGCATCCTGGATTCCATGTCATTCCTGGGAGTCCCCTGACTCTCAGGAGTCACCAGTGAGCTCCACGCTCCCAGGTCGAGCAGGCTCCCTGTGCCCTCACTCCAGCCCTCCAGGCATGGGGGGACCAGCTTCTCAAGTCTTCCTCGTGTTTCTGGTTGCTGACCGTGTTGCCCTTTCTCAGCCTCTCCCTAACTCTACCCACTCCGCCAGTGACGGGAAAGGGCTCCTGCCTTTTCTCTTCTCTCCTGCTTCTTGCATGGTCCTCATTGCCCAGGGGCTGGGTTGCCACTGACTGCAGGGGACCCTCCAGCCCAACCCCTCCCATGAGCCCCTCAGCAACAGTAGGAGGAATCAGCAAAATTCTATGGGTCCTGGGGCTCTGTGCTCTAGGGCTCACCCCACTTCTCTTTCATTTGTTAAGTTTTTACTTCAAGTTCCTCATTGGAATTTCAGTAGTGGCCTCCCATTTCTGTGGGGATAGTTCCCAGGTACCCCAGACTCCACGCATCCACCCAGGAACCCTGATCCCTGCAGCCCTTCTCCCGAGGGCCAGCCTCCCTTCTCACCTCAGACAAGAGCCCCACAGCCACTGGAGCTGACTCCTCACCCCACCCCCACAAGTAGTGCTGATGCTTTCTCCAGGACACTTCTTCTTAAAAACGGTGTAGTAAAATCGACATAACATAAAACTGACCATCTTGTGTAGTAAAATCGACATAACATAAAACTGACCATCTTAACCATTTTAAACTGCATTTCAGTGGCATTAAACACACTCATGCTGTTGTGCAGCTGTCGCCACCCTTCATCTCCAGAACTTTCTCATCTTCCCAAACTGAAACTCCGTCTCCATTAAACACTCACTCCCCATCCCCTCCTCCAGGCCCTGGCACCCACCATTCACTTTCTGTCTCTATGGATTTGACCACCCTAGGGACCTTCTACCCGTGAAATCACACAGGATTTGTCCTTTTGTGACCGGCTTCTTTCACTGAGCCCATTGTCCAGAATGGCTCTCAGGTCCGCACCTATCTCCTGGAGCCCATGCAGCCTACTGGTGCCTGTTGCACCTCTGCCCACAGTAGTCCCCTTGCTGGACTCACAGGTCCCACCACCCCGCCCCATCTAATCTGTCCACACAATAGGCAGTGTGACCATGTAAAAGCTGGCACTGGCTGCCGGAAAGTGTACCTCGCCCAGGCTTCCGTCCCCAAATCAATGCTGGACAAGCTCCAGCATCTAGAAGGAGAAACAGCCTTGAGGAAAAATCAACAATGCAGTAAATCTCTAACAATACTACCAGCTGTGGTGAGCTGGTGTGCACGTGCATATGTGTGTGTGTATGCACTGTGCATGTGTGTACATGCCTATGTGTGCAAGTGTGTGCGTGTATGGGTACACATGTATGCATGCGTGCTGTGCTATATGTGCACGTGTGTGCATGTATGCATGCATGCATGTGTGTGCGCGCACATGTATGTGGTGTTGGGAGCTGCAACCTGGGGAGGAGACAGCTAGAAGCAGTGACAAGAGCAGTAGTTGGAGGCAGGCTTGTCTTTTCCCAGGTTGCTTGAGACAGTTGTTGCTGGCCGCTTCACTGCAGAAATCAGCAGCAATGGCCTGGACGGCAGGGAGAACAGCAGGGCAGAGTTAAAACCTTACATGGGGGAAGGGGGATGGATATAAACAGGTGCAGATCCGCCAGCCGTCTCCAAGCAGTTGCTCCTTTATCCTTCTGCTCTGGTCTCAGGGCTGGAGGTGGCCACACGGGCAATGGCCTCCTCCCAAAGCAGATTTTTTTCCAGAGAGTTAACGGTAAATTTCACACAAGGTGCCTGGCTAGCAGCAACAGTAAGAGGAATCAACAAAATTCTGTGGGTCCTGGGGCTCCTTGCTCTAGGCTCGCCCCACCTCTCTTTCATTTTTTAGCTTTTTGTTTTGATACCATTTCCAATGTGCAGAAAAGCTTCACGAACAGTACAAAGGATTCCTGTATCTCTGCCTATTCTCCAACTGTGGGCACCCTGCCACCCCTGCTTTATCACCCTCTTTCTATTAATCGACCTTCTTACACCTGGGGCACCTCTAAAAACAGCCGTTTCGATCCTCGTCTGGTCACAGTAGCACCTCTGGCCTTTCTGCACTGGCCTCCACTGACTGGTTTTTCTCCTGGTTCTGGGTCACGTTTCCCTGTTCCTCTGCATGCCTGGCCTTTTTTTTTTTCCCCAAATATTGCACGGTCAGGTGCTAGATTTTGTTGTATTGCTTTAGTTGCTGTTGGATTTTGTTCTGGCATCCATGAGTTCCTGATACCCATATGATCTTTGGAGCTTTGCTTCTAAGCTTTGCAGGATGAATCCAGGGCTGCCTTTAGTCTAGGGCTGGTTTAGAATCAGCACTCAAGAGAGGCTCTTATGAGGACCCTTCCCGACATCCTGTGTATTATACAGTTTGGTGGGAACACACACTGTCTCCAGACCCGTGTGGGCTGAGCTATGGGGGCTCTTTCTCCAGCCTCAGGTGGTTTTTCTTCATGCATGTGTGGATCCGTATTCAGCCAAAGACCTGAGGGTCTCTGCAAATCCCTGGAGTTCTCTCTCTTTCTCTCTGTCTCTCTTCTCCCCTTTCTATCTCTCTCTCCCTCTCTGTATCCCTGTTTCTCCCTCTGTCTTCATCTCTTCCTCCCTCTCTTCCCCCTTTCTCCCTCTCCTGCTCTCTCTCTCCCTCTTTTGCTCTCCCTCGCTCCCTCTCTGCGTATCTCTGCCTCTGTCTCTCTCCTCCTCTGTCTTTCTCTCTTCCCCCCCACCCTTCAAATATCTGTCCTGAAAATTCTAGTTGCCTCATCCTTGCTGAGTTCTGACCTCTGTCTCCTCACCTCGGTGAGACCCAGGGCCCAGCCTGGAGACTCTCGGTTGGCTGGAAGATCACCAGGCTCTCCTGGCTGGTTTCACGTCTTTCACAGGTCACCCATGGCGCGTCGTCCAGCGTTTGAGAACTTGCTTCACAAACTGTGTGACTGCATCCTGTTTGCTGGTTGTGTGCAGTGAAGGCCACATGTGGTCCTAACTGCTCCATCACGGCCCAAAGAGGAAGAAAGACCTGGCAGTGTTAACTTGGAACACGGTTAAAGTTGTAGCTGGCAGGTTTCTCCAATGTCACATTGATGTTCTCGGCTTGATAATTTCTATTTTGTGGGGAGAGACTTGATGCTACATAACTTCCTGTGGCTTCTGAGACTTTTACTCACTAGTTTTAGCATCAGTTGAAGATTTGTGCCTAAATAATTACTGTGCCGGTTGCCAAATGACACTTGTAATCCTGTTCTTCCTTCTATATTTATTAGTTGGAATCCTACTATATTTACTAGTTGGGAGGAGAGGGGAGGGGAGGAATAAATATGTTTTAAGTGTTAAAGGAAAGGGGAAGGGAAGGGAAGACAAGGAACGCTTTCCTCTTCTTCCACGGCCTGGGATGGCCCAGCCAGGGCCAGGCCCTGGATCCTCCTGCAACATACTGCCCGACGTAGTCACTGTCACTTCAGGCAGAGCCTGAACTCCTGGGCATACCCGCGAGAACGGAGAGGCAGCAATCTGATCATCACATTGCACACAAACAAGACCTGATGAAAAATATGAACTGTGAGGCTAAAGCAATCCTGATAGAAACTCAAAAACATGACTGGGCTGGGTGCAGTGAGTCATGCCTGTAATCCCAGCATTTTGGGAAGCCAAGGTGAGCGCATTGCTTGAGCCGAGGAGTTCAATACTAGCCTGGGTAACATGGGAAGATCTCATCTCTACAAAACATACAAACATTAGCCGGGCATGGTGGTTCGTGCCTATTGTCCCAGCTACTTGGGAGGCTGAGGCGAGAGGATTGTTTGAGCCCAGGAGGTTGAGGCTCAGTGAGCCATAATTGCGCCACTGCACTCCAGCCTTAAAAAAAAAAAAAAAAAAACCTCAAAAACATAAAGGATGGTGCTGGCACAGTGTGAAACAGGATGAAGAGGCATATAAAAGGAGCTAGGGGAAAATACTGAATGTGAAGCCAGTTCAACAGTGAATGGGTTACATCATAGCATAGGTGCTGCTAGGAAACAAGTGAGATAAAATATCAAGTGGTGGAATTGTTCTAGAAGGTTCAGGAGCAATAATGAAAAAAAAAACATAAAAGGGAAGCAGAGATATTTGAGGAGAAAAGAAATGAGTGGATTGGCTAGGAAGAGTCCCAGAAGGCAGAGGAAAAGAGAGAGGAGGTATTTAAAGAAATAATGAAAATAAATACCCCGGAATTAAAGACACACAGGCAAGGGCTCTCGACAGGCCAACGAGGACAGATAAGAAAGAACCTAGATGCGTTACAGTGAAGCTTTAAAATATCAAAGTCCTCAATTGGCCCCATAGAAAATCAGCAGAATTGCCTAAAAAGAGCTAGAAAGCGTCGCATCATCCTTCTGAAGAGCGACACTGGATGTGAGAAGACAAAAGAGTGATATTTCGAAGGCGTGGAAGATAACTTCGAACACAGGATTTAATGGGTATGATTGTTTAAATGCAGCAGCGAGATGAAAATACACTTAGGCACACCAAGCCTCAGAGAATATTAGGAATGTTTGCCACCGAAACACTCACTTTGCAAACACTCAAAGCTGACTGAGCCACTCACGGAATTCTACACTTCAATCTTAGTGTCAGAGTAAGATCATGGAGCCTTTGCCACACCCCAGCTGAGATGTGGATTAGGATCGCACTGCATCCTTACATTCACGTAGGGAGGTTTGACAGCTTTGTAATATTAAGGCATCCCCATAAGAAATGTCTGTCTGTGTACTCTCAGTAAATTCTACCAAGGTCCTCAGTTGCGTATCGCGTTTCCACAGTGATGTCTGGCATATGTCTGTTACATGTCAACTTTGATTGAAAAGAACAAAAAGAGAGGAATTTACTCTGTCTGATATGAAGACATATGATGAAGCCTAATAGGAAAATCCCATGGGATTGGCACAAGAGCAAAGTTAGACCAAAGACAGAGGGGTAGAGAGTTTGGAGGCAGACTCTTGTATACACATATTCCACACTTACAAATATCCATTTAGGCTGGGTGCAGTCACTCACATGCCTGTAATCACAGTGCTTTGGGAGGGCGAGGCAAGAGGATAGCTTGAGGGCACGAGTTTGAGGCCGCAGTGAGCTATGATCGCACCACTGCACTCCAGCCTGGGCAACACATTGAGATTCCGTCTCTGAATATATGCATGCAATACATATTATATGTATGTATCATGTATATTATATATGTATTATATATATAATATGTGTATTATATAGAGATATACATTCATTCATAACTGTCCTTCTGTGAAAGAAAAAGCAATTAAAAATATTTCCATTACTTTTAATGTGAAAAATTATGATATGCTCCATGCCAACCTGATACTTCTCAGATTTTTACAGATAAAATGCCAGTTGAAGAATGAAAATACATTTGTATGAGCAATTAAAAATTTACAGATTTTAAAACCAGTTTGCCAATTTCTACAAAGAAGGCTTCTGATTTTTTTTGATTTGAATTGTGTTGAATTCATAGATTAATTTGAGGAAAATTGACACCTTAATATTGAATTTTCCAATCCATGAACACAGCATATCTCTCCATTTAGATAGGTCTTCTCTAATGTCCCTCATCAATCTTTTTCAGTTTTCAGTGTACAGGTTTGCACATCTTTTGCCATATTTATAGCTGAGTAATATTTTGGTGTTTTTGCAAATGGCATTTTTTAGTTCAATTTCCAATTGTTCTTTGCTACTATATGGAAATACAATTGACTGTCTAGATTGATCTTGTATCCTGCAACCTTGCTAAACTCACTTTAATTAGTGTAGTGTTTTTGCAGATTTGGTTAGGTTTTCTCCACAGCTGATCATTTTCTGTGAATGAGGACAGTTTTGCCCTTTCCAAACTGGAAGCCTTTTGCTCCTTTTTCTTGCTTTGTTCCACTGACTAGAACCTCTAGGACATTGCTAAATGGAAATTATGAGGACATCTTTGTCTTGTCTATGGTTTTAGGGGGAAAACAACCAGTCTTGTACTGTTAAGTTTCACACCCTTTACAGGCTGAGAAATTGTACTTCTATCCCTAGTTCGCTGAGATTTTAAAAATCATGAATGGCCTTTGGATTTTGTCAAATGCTTTTTCTGTGCTATTGACATTATAATATGGTTTTTCTTTTTAAATTTGATGTGGTCAATTCATTGAGTTGACTTTTTGAATGTTAAACCAACCTTGCATTCCTTGAATAGGCCCCATTTGTATATGGTTGGGTTCAATTTGCTAAACTTTTTTCTAGAATTCTTGCATCTATGTTCATGAGGAATGTCAGCCTGTAGTTTCTCCTTGTGTTGTGATTGTCTGGCTTTGGTATCAGGGTAATGCTGGTCTTATAGAATGAATTTAAAAGTATTCCATCTTTTTCGATGCTTCTGGATTTATGTAGAATTGGTTTTATTTCTTCCTTAAATATTTGATAGAATTC